>NW_028129277.1:16027500-16040000 GCF_055761805.1 Camellia sinensis | reverse complement strand
AGGAATCCCGCGGACGATGAAGAGGAATGCACCAGTGGAGTTCGCTGCACAGGCAGGGATCCATCCAACTCGCACAAACCAAACACAACTCACGCGCCACGACGTACACTACGCACCAGCCGCCCGAAACGAATCACACCCCGCAGGACTAAGAAGCCCGACGAACGTGGGAAAACATTTAGAGAAGCCGAGCAAGCACCGGTTAGCGCGACTGCAAATAACAAAAGGCAACAGGCAACTTCCGGGGGACATAACTTTCACGACAACCTTCCACTGGGAAACCGCAGGCAACTCGCTCGTAAGTCAAAGCCATCCAAATGGCAATTAACCGAGGGACACGCTTTTCGCAAGGCACCTTCCACTAGGGAAGCGCAGGCAACTCGAAGGCGAGTCGAAGACAACCTTAAGGCATTTACCCGAGGGACATGGAGGAATGCACCAGTGGAGTTCGCTGCACAGGCAGGGATTCGTCCAACTCGCACAAACCGAACACAACTCACGCGCCACGACGTACACTGTGCACCAGCCCCCCAAAACGAATCACCCCCCGAAGGACCAAGAAGCCCGACGAACGCGCGAAAACATTTAGAGAGGCCGAGCAAGCACCGGTTAGCGCGAACGCAAATAACAAGCGCAACAGGCAACTTTCGAGGGACATACTTTTCGCAACAAGCTTCCACTAGGAAAGCACAGGCAACTCGTTCGAACGTCAAAGCCAACCAAATGGCAATTACCCGAGGGACATGCTTTTCGCAAGGCACCTTCCACTAGGGAAGCGCAGGCAACCCGAAGGCGAGTCGAAGACAACCTAAAGGCGATCACCCGAGGGACATGGAGGAATGCACCAGTGGAGTTCGCTGCACAGGCAGGGATCCGTCCAACTCGCACAAACCGAACACAACTCACGCGCCACGACGTACACTGTGCACCAACCCCCCAAAACGAATCACCCCCCGAAGGACTAAGAAGCCCGACGAACGCGCAAAAACATTTAGAGAGGCCGAGCAAGCACCGGTTAGCGCGAATGCAAGTAACAAGCGCAACAGGCAACTTTCGAGGGACATACTTTTCGCAACAAGCTTCCACTAGGAAAGCATAGGCAACTCGTTCGAACGTCAAAGCCAACCAAATGGCAATTACCCGAGGGACACGCTTTTCGCAAGGCACCTTCCACTAGGGAAGCGCAGGCAACCCGAAGGCGAGTCGAAGACAACCTGAAGGCATCACCCGAGGGACATGAAGGAATGCACCGGTGGAGTTCGCTGCACAGGCAGGGATCCGTCCAACTCGCACAAACCGAACACAACTCACGCGCCACGACGTACACTGTGCACCAGCCCCCCAAAACGAATCACCCCCCGAAGGACCAAGAAGCCCAACGAACGCGCGAAAACATTTAGAGAGGCCGAGCAAGCACCGGTTAGCGCGAATGCAAATAACAAGCGCAACAGGCAACTTCCGAGGGACATACTTTTCGCAACAAGCTTCCACTAGGAAAGCATGGGCAACTCGTTCGAACGTCAAAGCCAACCAAATGGCAATTACCCGAGGGACACGCTTTTCGCAAGGCACCTTCCACTAGGGAAGCGCAGGCAACCCGAAGGCGAGTCGAAGACAACCTAAAGGCATCACCCGAGGGACATGGAGGAATGCACCAGTGGAGTTCGCTGCACAGGCAGGGATCCGTCCAACTCGCACAAACCGAACACAACTCACGCGCCACGACGTACACTGTGCACCAGCCCCCCAAAACGAATCGCCCCCCGAAGGACTAAGAAGCCCGACGAACGCACGAAAACATTTAGAGAAGCCGAGCAAGCACCGGTTAGCGCTAATGCAAATAACAAACGCAACAGGCAACTTTCGAGGGACATACTTCTCGCAACAAGCTTCCACAAGGAAAGCACAGGGAACTCGTTCGCACGCCAAAGCCAACCAAATGGCAATTTAACCGAGGGACATGCATTTCGCAAGGCAACTTGTACAATTACCCGAGGGACATGGCATGCTTGCCAAGGCCGTGGCATGACATGCTGCTGGCCGAGGCCGTGGCAAGGCATGCTGATGGCCGAGGACGTGGCAAGGCATGCTGATGGCCGAGGCCGTGGCATGGCATGCCATGCTGCTGGACAAGGCCGTGGCAAGGCATGCTGCTGGCCAAGGCGTTGGCATGGCATGCTGCTGCTGACCAAGGCTTGGGCTTGCCATGCTGCAGGCCAAGGCCGCGGCATGGCATGCTGCCGGCCAAGGACGCGGCATGGCATGCTGCTGGCCAAGGCTTTGGCATGCCATGTTGCTGGGCAAGGCCGTGGCATGGCATGCTGCTGGCCAAGGCCGTGGCATGACATGCTGGCCAAGGCCGGGGCATGGCAAGCTGCTGGCCAAGGTCGTGGCATGGCACGCTGCTGGCCAAGGCCGGGGCATGGCACGCTGCTGGCCAAGGCCGGGGCATGGCACGCTGCTGGCCAAGGCAGTGGCATGACAAGCTTGCCAAGGCCGGGGCATGGCATGCTGCTGGCCAAGGCTTTGGCATGCCATGCTGCTGGCCAAGGCCGGGGCATGGCATGCTGCGGGCCAAGGCTTTGGCATGCCATGCTGCTGGCCAAGGCCGTGGCATGACATGCTGCTGGCCAAGGCCGTGGCATGACATGCTGCTGGCCAAGGCCGGGGCATGGCATGCTGCTGGCCAAGGCCGTGGCATGGCATGCAGCTGGCCAAGGCCGGGGCATGGCATGCTGCTGGCCAAGGCCGTGGCATGGCATGCTGCTGGCCAAGGCCGTGGCATGGCATGCTGCTGGCCAAGGCCGGGGCATTGCATGCTGCTGGCCAAGGCCGTGGCATGGCATGCTGCTGGCCAAGGCCGGGGCATGGCATGCTGCTGGCCAAGGCCGTGGCATGGCATGCTGCTGGCCAAGGCCGTGGCATGGCATGCTTGCCAAGGCCAGGGCATGGCATGCTGCTGGCAAAGGCTTTGGCATGCCATGTTGCTGGCCAAGGCTGTGGCATGGCATGCTGGCCTAGGCCAACGTGCCCCCGCCACCACCGCGGGCAGCCACTCGACGCATCCCGTGCTTGGCTATGTAGTTTCGATGCCACAAGCCAAGCGATGGCATGTGCCAAGCGCCCGCCTAGGCATAGGCGTGGCCTGTGGCCTGGCCATGCTGGCCAGCCTTAAGGGAGGTGCCCCCCCCTTATAATAGCCTGTTAAGCCCTTTTCAATCTGGCAGGAGGAAACATCGACCATGTTTGAGGAGTCATAATGGGGTTTTTTTAAAAAGTAATGGTTTTTTGCCAAAACTTTCAACATGAAAGTTGTAGGAAATAATTTAATACACCATAAAAAAAATTATAAAAAAATATTTGGCCACCGGAAATATTTTATTTTAATTTATTTCGATTTTAATACTTAAAAAATAATAAAAATTACTAAAAATACTCAAAAAATTCTAGAAAAATTCCAACAATTATAAGATGAGGCACTAGTAATTATAGTAATTTTTTTAATTATTTTTTTATTTTTTATTTATTTTATTATAATTTTTATGAGTAAATAAATAATTAAAAAGCCCGACGAACGTGCAAAAACTCTTAGAGAAACCGAGCAAGCATCGGATAGCTCGAATGCAAATAACAAACGCAACAGGCAACTTCCGAGGGACATACTTTTCCCAACAAGCTTCCACTGGGGAAAGCACTAGCAACGTGTTCGCAAGTCAAAGCCAACCAAACGGCTATTACCCGAGGGACATGCATTTCGCAAGGCAACATATACGTAAGTCAAAGCCAAACCAAATGGCAATTACACGAGGGACAGGATTGCTTGCCAAGGGCGTGGCATGCGATGTTCTAGCCCAAGGCCAAGGCACGCCACGCTGCGGGACAAGGCCGTGGCATGGCATGCTGCTGGCCTAGGCCTTGGCATGGCATGCTGCTGGCTTTGGCTGGCCTGCCATGCCCGTGGCATCGCATGCTGCTGGCCTTGGCCTGGGCATGGCATGCGGCTGGCTTTGGCTGGCCTGCCTTGGCCGTGGCATGGCATGCTGCTGGCCTTGGCCTTGGCATGGCATGCTGCTGGCTTTGGCTGGCCTGCCTTGGCCGTGCATGGCATGCTGCTGGCTTGGGCTGGGCTGCCTTGGCCGTGGCATGGCATGCTGCTGGCCTAGGCCTTGGCATGGCATGCTGCTGGCTTTGGCTGGGCTGCCTTGGCCGTGGCATGGCATGCTGCTGGCCTTGGCCTTGGCATGGCATGCTGCTGGCTTTGGCTGGGCTGCCTTGGCCGTGGCATGGCATGCTGCTGGCCTAGGCCTTGGCATGGCATGCTGCTGGCTTTGGCTGGGCAGCCTTGGCCGTGGCATGGCATGCTGCTGGCCTAGGCCTTGGCATGGCATGCTGCTGGCTTTGGCTGGGCTGCCTTGGCCGTGGCATGGCATGCTGCTGGCCTTGGCCTTGGCATGGCATGCTGCTGGCTTTGGCTGGCCTGCCTTGGCCGTGGCATGGCATGCTGCTGGCCTTGGCCTTGGCATGGCATGCTGCTGGCTTTGGCTTGCCTGCCTTGGCCGTGGCATGGCATGCTGCTGGCCTAGGCCTTGGCATGGCATGCTGCTGGCTTTGGCTGGGCTGCCATGCCCGTGGCATGGCATGCTGCTGGCCTTGGCCTTGGCATGGCATGCTGCTGGCTTTGGCTGGGCTGCCTTGGCCGTGGCATGGCATGCTGCTGGCCTTGGCCTTGGCATGGCATGCTGCTGGCTTTGGCTTGCCTGCCTTGGCCGTGGCATGGCATGCTGCTGGCCTAGGCCTTGGCATGGCATGCTGCTGGCTTTGGCTGGGCTGCCTTGGCCGTGGCATGGCATGCTGCTGGCCTTGGCCTTGGCATGGCATGCTGCTGGCTTGGGCTGGGCTGCCTTGGCTGTGGCATGGCATGCTGCTGGCCTAGGCCTTGGCATGGCATGCTGCTGGCTTTGGCTGGGCTGCCTTGGCCGTGGCATGGCATGCTGCTGGCTTTGGCTGGGCTGCCTTGGCCGTGGCATGGCATGCTGCTGGCCTTGGCCTTGGCCTTGGCATGGCATGCTGCTGGCTTTGGCTGGCCTGCCTTGGCCGTGGCATGGCATGCTGCTGGCCTTGGCCTTGGCATGGCATGCTGCTGGCTTTGGCTTGCCTGCCTTGGCCGTGGCATGGCATGCTGCTGGCCTAGGCCTTGGCATGGCATGCTGCTGGCTTTGGCTGGGCTGCCTTGGCCGTGGCATGGCATGCTGCTGGCCTTGGCCTTGGCATGGCATGCTGCTGGCTTTGGTTGGCCTGCCTTGGCCGTGGCATGGCATGCTGCTGGCTTTGGCTGGGCTGCCTTGGCCGTGGCATGGCATGCTGCTGGCTTTGGCTGGGCTGCCTTCGCCGTGGCATGCCATGCTGCTGGCCTTGGCCTTGGGGCTGGGCTGCCTTGGCTGCGGTTCTTATCACTAGACGTGCGTTGCGTGCGAAGGCGTGCAAAGGCGTGCGCGACCATGCGCGCAACACGCGCACCGTGGTCAAAAGACCACGCGCGCGGTATTCGCACAAGCCACGCTGCCCACGCCGCTGGCATGCCAGGCCAGGCTGCCCTGGCCGGCCGCATGCCAGGCCGCCCAGGCCGTGCGCATGCCAGGCCGTGCTGCCCAGGCCGGCTGCATGCCAGGCCGCCCAGGCCGTGCGCATGCCATGCCGTGCTGCCCACGCCGCGGGCATGCCAGGCCAGCTGCATGCCAGGCCGCCCAGGCCGTGCGCATGCCATGCCGTGCTGCCCACGCCGCGGGCATGCCAGGCCGGCTGCATGCCAGGCCGCCCAGGCCGTGCGCATGCCATGCCGTGCTGCCCATGCCGCGCGCATGCCAGGCCGCCCACGCCCGCGCGCATGCCACGCCATGCTGCCCAAGGCCGCGGCCAGGCCGCGCAAGGCCGCGCCCAGGCCGCCCAAGGCCGCGCCCAGGCCGCCCAAGGCCGCGCAAGGCCGCGCCCAGGCCGCGCAAGGCCGCGCCCGAGCCGCCCAAGGCCGCGCCCAGGCCGCGCAAGGCCGCCCAAGGCCGCGGTCCAGGCCGCCCAAGGCCGCGGCCGAGCCGCCCCAGGCCGCAGCCCAGGCCGCGGTCGAGCCGCAGTGCATGTAACCCAAGGCCGCAGCCCAGGCCGCGCCCAACATGGGGCGTACCTGCCACTGCCTTGCCCTGGGCAAGGGAGGTGCCCCCCCCTTATAATAGCCTGTTAAGCCCTTTTCAATCTGGCAGGAGGAAACATCAAGCATGTTCGAGGAGTCATAATGGGGTTTTTTTAAAAAGTAATGGTTTTTTGCCAAAACTTTCAACATGAAAGTTGTAGGAAATAATTTAATACACCATAAAAAAAATTAAAAAAAATATTTTTTTACAGAAAATATTTTATTTTAATTTATTTCGATATTAATACTTAAAAAATAATAAAAATTAATAAAAATGTTCAAAAAATTATGGAAAAATTCCCATAATTAAAGGATGATTCACTAGTAATTATAGAAATTATTAAATTATTTTTTTCATTTTTTTTATTTTATTTTGATTTTTTTATGCCAAATAAGGGCTTTAAAAATTCGAAAAGCTACAGAAAAATTGCAAAAAAATAGGGAATGACATTTAAAATTGATTGTAGTGCATTTTTAATTGTGTTGCACGGTTTGGGTAAGATTATAAAAGAATCATGTTCAAAAAGATCGATCGAGGCGGTGGCACGCCATGGCCTTGGCCTTGGCCTTGGCCTTGGCCATGGCCTTGGCCATGCCTTGCACAGGGACTTGGCCTTGCCCACTGCCTTGGCCTTGGCTTTGGCCTTGGCCTTGGCCTTGGCATGGCATGGCATGCTCGCCGAGGCCGTGGCATGCCTTGCTGCTAGCCAAGGCCGTGGCGTGGCATGCTCGCCCAGCCCGTGGCATGCCGTGCTCGCCCAGCCCGTGGCACGCCATGTTGGCCCAAGGCATTGGCATGGCATGCCGGCCAAGGCATGCTGGCCAACGCTGCACAAGGCAGTGCCATGGCATGGCATGCTGACCAAGACCGTGCCATGGCATGCTGGGCGAGGCCGGGGCATGGCATGCTGGCCGAGGCCGTGGCTTGCCATGCCGCCACGGCCGTGGCATGCCGGGCAACGGACCGGCATGGCCCAGCCCGTGGCACGCCATGTTGGCCCAAGGCATTGGCATGGCATGCCGGCCAAGGCATGCTGGCCAACGCTGCGGCACGGCGTGCTGGACAAGGCGGTGCCATGGCATGGCATGCTGACCAAGACAGTGCCATGGCATGCTGGCCGAGGCCGTGGCATGGCATGCTGGCCGAGGCCGTGGCTTGCCATGCCGCCACGGCCGTGGCATGCTGGGCAACGGACCGGCATGGCATGCTGGCCGTGGCGGTGGCACGACATGCTGGCCAAGGCAGTGGCATGGCATGTTGGCCACGGCTAAGGCATGGCACGCTGTGGCATGGCACGCTGGCCAAGGCAGTCGCAAGGCATGCGGGCCGAGGCCGCGGCACGGCCCGCTGGGCAACGCGGTGGCATGGCATGCTGGGCAACGCCGTGGCAAGGCATGCGGGCCGAGGCCTTGGCATGGCATGCTGGCCGAGGCCGTGGCATGGCATGCGGGCCGAGGCCGTGGCAAGGCATGCGGGCCGAGGCCGTGGCATGGCATGCGGGCCGAGGCCGTGGCATGGCATGGCATGCGGGCCGAGGCCGTGGCATGGCATGCGGGCCGAGGCCGTGGCGTGGCATGGCATGGCATGTTGGGCAACGCCGTGGCAAGACATGCGGGCCGAGGCCGTGGCATGGCATGTTGGGCAACGCCCTGGCAAGCCATGCGGGCCGAGGCCGTGGCGTGGCATGTTGGCCAAGGCTAAGGCATGGCACGCCGGGCAACGCGGTGCATTGGCATGCTGGGCAGCGCGGTGGCAAGGCATGGGGGCCGAGGCCGTGGCATGGCATGTTGGGCAACGCCGTGGCAAGACATGCGGGCCGAGGCCGTGGCATGGCATGCGGGCCGAGGCCGTCCGTGGCATGGCATGCGGGCCGAGGCCGTGGCACGACATGTTGGCCAAGGCTAAGGCATGGCACGCCGGGCAACGCGGTGGCATGGCATGCTGGGCAACGCGGTGGCAAGGCATGCGGGCCGAGGCCGTGGCATGGCATGTTGGGCAACGCCGTAGAAGGGCATGCGGGCCGAGGCCGTGGCATGGCATGCGGGCCGAGGCCGTGGCATGGCATGTTGGGCGACGCCGTAGCAAGGCATGCGGGCCGAGGCCGTGGCATGTCATGCGGGCCGAGGCCGTGGCATGGCATGCGGGCCGAGGCCGTGGCATGGCATGTTGGCCGAGGCCGTGGCAAGGCATGCGGGCCGAGGCCGTGGCATGGCATGTTTGGCAACGCCGTGGCAAGACATGCGGGCCGTGGCATGGCATGGCATGCGGGCCGAGGCCTTGGCACGACATGTTGGCCAAGGCTAAGGCATGGCACGCCGGGCAACGCGGTGGCATGGCACGCCGGGCAACGCGGTGGCAAGGCATGCGGGCCGGGGCCGTGGCATGGCATGTTGGGCGACGCCGTGGCAAGGCATGCGGTCCGAGGCCGTGGCATGTCATGCGGGCCGAGGCCATGGCATGGCATGCGGGCCGAGGCCGTGGCATGGCATGTTGGGCGACGCCGCAGCAAGGCATGCGGGCCGAGGCCGTGGCATGTCATGCGAGCCGAGGCCGTGGCATGGCATGCGGGCCGAGGCCGTGGCATGGCAAGTTGGGCGACGTCGTGGCAATGCATGCGGGCCGAGGCCGTGGCATGTCACGCGGGCCGAGGCCGTGGCATGGCATGCGGTCAGAGGCCGTGGCATGGCATGTTGGGCGACGCCGTCGCAAGGCATGCGGGCCGAGGCCGTGGCATGGCATGCGGGCCGAGGCCGTGGCATGGCATGTTGGGCGACGCCGTAGCAAGGCATGCGGGCCGAGGCCGTGGCGTGTCATGGCATGTTGGGCGATGCCGTAGCAAGGCATGCGGGCCGAGGCCGTGGCATGGCATGTTTGGCAACGCCGTGGCAAGACATGAGGGCCGTGGCATGGCATGGCATGCGGGCCGAGGCCGTGGCACGACATGTTGGCCAAGGCTAAGGCATGGCACGCCGGGCAACGCGGTGGCATGGCATGCTGGGCAACGCGGTGGCAAGGCATGCGGGCCGGGGCCGTGGCATGGCATGTTGGCCAACGTCGTAGCAAGGCATGCGGGCCGAGGCCGAGGCCGTGGCACGGCATGCGGTCCGAGGCCGTGGCACGGCATGCGGTCCGAGGCCGTGGCATGTCATGCGGGCCGAGGCCGTGGCATGGCATGTTGGGCGACGCCGTAGCAAGGCATGCGGTCCGAGGCCGTGGCATGTCATGCGGGCCGAGGCCGTGGCATGGCATGTTGGGCGACGCCGTAGCAAGGCATGCGGGCCGAGGCCGTGCCGTGGCATGCGGGCCGAGGCCGTGGCATGGCATGCGGGCCGAGGCCGTGGCATGGCATGTTGGGCGACGCCGTAGCAAGGCATGCGGGCCGAGGCCGTGGCATGGCATGCGGGCCGAGGCCGTGGCATGGCATGCGGGCCGAGGCCGTGGCATGGCATGTTGGGCGACGCCGTCGCAAGGCATGCGGGCCGAGGCCGTGGCATGGCATGCGGGCCGAGGCCGTGGCATGGCATGCGGGCCGAGGCCGTGGCATGGCAAGTTGGGCGACGTCGTGGCAAGGCATGCGGGCCGAGGCCGTGGCATGGCATGCGGGCCGAGGCCGTGGAAAGGCATGTTGGGCGACGCCGTAGCAAGGCATGCGGGCCGAGGCCGTGGCATGTCATGCGGGCCGAGGCCGTGGCATGGCATGCGGGCCGAGGCCGTGGCATGGCATGTTGGGCGACGCCGTAGCAAGGCATGCGGTCCGAGGCCGTGGCATGTCATGCGGGCCGAGGCCGTGGCATGGCATGCGGGCCGAGGCCGTGGCATGGCAAGTTGGGCGACGTCGTGGCAAGGCATGCGGGCCGAGGCCGTGGCAGGTCATGCGGGCCGAGGCCGTGGCATGGCATGCGGGCCGAGGCCGTGGCAAGGCATGTTGGGCGACGCCGTAGCAAGGCATGCGGGCCGAGGCCGTGGCACGTCATGCGGGCCGAGGCCGTGGCATGGCATGTTTGGCAACGCCGTGGCAAGACATGCGGGCCGTGGCATGGCATGGCATGCGGGCCGAGGCCGTGGCTCGACATGTTGGCCAAGGCTAAGGCATGGCACGCCGGGCAACGCGGTGGCATGGCATGCTGGGCAACGCGGTGGCAAGGCATGCGGGCGGAGGCCGTGGCATGGCATGCGGGCGGAGGCCGTGGCATGGCATGCGGGCCGTGGCCGTGGCATGGCATGTTGGGCGACGCCGTCGCAAGGCATGCGGGCCGAGGCCGTGGCATGGCATGTTTGGCAACGCCGTGGCAAGACATGCGGGCCGAGGCCGTGGCATGGCATGCGGGCCGAGGCCGTCCGTGGCATGGCATGCGGGCCGAGGCCGTGGCACGACATGTTGGCCAAGGCTAAGGCATGGCACGCCGGGCAACGCGGTGGCATGGCATGCTGGGCAACGCGGTGGCAAGGCATGCGGGCCGAGGCCGTGGCATGGCATGTTGGGCAACGCCGTAGAAGGGCATGCGGGCCGAGGCCGTGGCATGGCATGCGGGCCGAGGCCGTGGCATGGCATGTTGGGCGACGCCGTAGCAAGGCATGCGGGCCGAGGCCGTGGCATGTCATGCGGGCCGAGGCCGTGGCATGGCATGCGGGCCGAGGCCGTGGCATGGCATGTTGGCCGAGGCCGTGGCAAGGCATGCGGGCCGAGGCCGTGGCATGGCATGTTTGGCAACGCCGTGGCAAGACATGCGGGCCGTGGCATGGCATGGCATGCGGGCCGAGGCCGTGGCACGACATGTTGGCCAAGGCTAAGGCATGGCACGCCGGGCAACGCGGTGGCAAGGCATGCGGGCCGAGGCCGTGGCATGGCATGTTGGGCGACGCCGTAGCAAGCCATGCGGGCCGAGGCCGTGCCGTGGCATGCGGGCCGAGGCCGTGGCATGGCATGTTGGGCGACGCCGTAGCAAGGCATGCGGGCCGAGGCCGTGGCATGTCATGCGGGCCGAGGCCGTGGCATGGCATGCGGGCCGAGGCCGTGGCATGGCAAGTTGGGCGACGTCGTGGCAAGGCATGCGGGCCGAGGCCGTGGCAGGTCATGCGGGCCGAGGCCGTGGCATGGCATGCGGGCCGAGGCCGTGGCAAGGCATGTTGGGCGACGCCGTAGCAAGGCATGCGGGCCGAGGCCGTGGCACGTCATGCGGGCCGAGGCCGTGGCATGGCATGTTTGGCAACGCCGTGGCAAGACATGCGGGCCGTGGCATGGCATGGCATGCGGGCCGAGGCCGTGGCTCGACATGTTGGCCAAGGCTAAGGCATGGCACGCCGGGCAACGCGGTGGCCTGGCATGCTGGGCAACGCGGTGGCAAGGCATGCGGGCGGAGGCCGTGGCATGGCATGCGGGCGGAGGCCGTGGCATGGCATGCGGGCCGTGGCCGTGGCATGGCATGTTGGGCGACGCCGTCGCAAGGCATGCGGGCCGAGGCCGTGGCATGGCATGTTTGGCAACGCCGTGGCAAGACATGCGGGCCGTGGCATGGCATGGCATGCGGGCCGAGTCCGTGGCATGGCATGTTGGGCAACGCCGTGGCAAGGCATGCGGGCCGAGGCCGTGGCACGGCATGCGGGCCGAGGCCGTGGCACGGCATGCGGGCCGAGGCCGTGGCACGGCATGCGGGCCGAGGCCGTGGCATGGCATGTTGGGCGACGCCGTAGCAAGGCATGCGGGCCGAGGCCGTGGCCGTGGCATGGCATGCGGGCCGTGGCCGTGGCATGGCATGGCATGCGGGCCGAGGCCGTGGCATGGCATGTTGGGTAACGCCGTGGCAGGGCATGCGGGCCGAGGCCGTGGCATGGCATGATGGCCGAGGCCGTGGCATGTCATGCGGGCCGAGGCCGTGGCATGGCATGCGGGCCGAGGCCGTGGCATGGCATGTTGGGCGACGCCGTAGCAAGGCATGCGGTCCGAGGCCGTGGCATGTCATGCGGGCCGAGGCCGTGGCATGGCTTGTTGGGCGACGCCGTAGCAAGGCATGCGGGCCGAGGCCGTGGCATGTCATGCTGGCCAAGGCCAAGGCATGGCATGGCATGGCATGCGGGCCGAGGCCGTGGCATGGCATGTTGGGCAACGCCGTGGCAAGGCATGCGGGCCGAGGCCGTGGCATGGCATGATGGCCGAGGCCGTGGCATGCCATGCTGGCCAAGGCTAAGGCATGGCATGCCGGGCAACGCGGTGGCATGGCATGCTGGGCAACGCCGTGGCAGGGCATGCGGGCCGAGGCCGTGGCATGGCATGTTGGGCAACGCCTTGGCAAGACATGCGGGCCGAGGCCGTGGCATGGC
>NW_028129277.1:16007500-16017500 GCF_055761805.1 Camellia sinensis | reverse complement strand
AAACGAATCGCCCCCCGAAGGACTAAGAAGCCCAACGAACGCACGAAAACATTTAGAGAAGCCGAGCAAGCACCGGTTAGCGCGAATGCAAATAACAAACGCAACAGGTAACTTTCGAGGGACATACTTCTCGCAACAAGCTTCCACAAGGAAAGCACAGGGAACTCGTTCGCACGCCAAAGCCAACCAAATGGCAATTTAACCGAGGGACATGCATTTCGCAAGGCAACTTGTACAATTACCCGAGGGACATGGCATGCTTGCCAAGGCCGTGGCATGACATGCTGCTGGCCGAGGCCGTGGCAAGGCATGCTGATGGCCGAGGACGTGGCAAGGCATGCTGATGGCCGAGGCCGTGGCATGGCATGCCATGCTGCTGGACAAGGCCGTGGCAAGGCATGCTGCTGGCCAAGGCGTTGGCATGGCATGCTGCTGCTGACCAAGGCTTGGGCTTGCCATGCTGCAGGCCAAGGCCGCGGCATGGCATGCTGCCGGCCAAGGACGCGGCATGGCATGCTGCTGGCCAAGGCTTTGGCATGCCATGTTGCTGGGCAAGGCCGTGGCATGGCATGCTGCTGGCCAAGGCCGTGGCATGACATGCTGGCCAAGGCCGGGGCATGGCAAGCTGCTGGCCAAGGTCGTGGCATGGCACGCTGCTGGCCAAGGCCGGGGCATGGCACGCTGCTGGCCAAGGCCGGGGCATGGCACGCTGCTGGCCAAGGCCGTGGCATGACAAGCTTGCCAAGGCCGGGGCATGGCATGCTGCTGGCCAAGGCTTTGGCATGCCATGCTGCTGGCCAAGGCCGGGGCATGGCATGCTGCGGGCCAAGGCTTTGGCATGCCATGCTGCTGGCCAAGGCCGTGGCATGACATGCTGCTGGCCAAGGCCGTGGCATGACATGCTGCTGGCCAAGGCCGGGGCATGGCATGCTGCTGGCCAAGGCCGTGGCATGGCATGCAGCTGGCCAAGGCCGGGGCATGGCATGCTGCTGGCCAAGGCCGTGGCATGGCATGCTGCTGGCCAAGGCCGTGGCATGGCATGCTGCTGGCCAAGGCCGGGGCATTGCATGCTGCTGGCCAAGGCCGTGGCATGGCATGCTGCTGGCCAAGGCCGGGGCATGGCATGCTGCTGGCCAAGGCCGTGGCATGGCATGCTGCTGGCCAAGGCCGTGGCATGGCATGCTGCTGGCCAAGGCCGTGGCATGGCATGCTTGCCAAGGCCAGGGCATGGCATGCTGCTGGCAAAGGCTTTGGCATGCCATGTTGCTGGCCAAGGCTGTGGCATGGCATGCTGGCCTAGGCCAACGTGCCCCCGCCACCACCGCGGGCAGCCACTCGACGCATCCCGTGCTTGGCTATGTAGTTTCGATGCCACAAGCCAAGCGATGGCATGTGCCAAGCGCCCGCCTAGGCATAGGCGTGGCCTGTGGCCTGGCCATGCTGGCCAGCCTTAAGGGAGGTGCCCCCCCCTTATAATAGCCTGTTAAGCCCTTTTCAATCTGGCAGGAGGAAACATCGACCATGTTTGAGGAGTCATAATGGGGTTTTTTTAAAAAGTAATGGTTTTTTGCCAAAACTTTCAACATGAAAGTTGTAGGAAATAATTTAATACACCATAAAAAAAATTATAAAAAAATATTTGGCCACCGGAAATATTTTATTTTAATTTATTTCGATTTTAATACTTAAAAAATAATAAAAATTACTAAAAATACTCAAAAAATTCTAGAAAAATTCCAACAATTATAAGATGAGGCACTAGTAATTATAGTAATTTTTTTAATTATTTTTTTATTTTTTATTTATTTTATTATAATTTTTATGAGTAAATAAATAATTAAAAAGCCCGACGAACGTGCAAAAACTCTTAGAGAAACCGAGCAAGCATCGGATAGCTCGAATGCAAATAACAAACGCAACAGGCAACTTCCGAGGGACATACTTTTCCCAACAAGCTTCCACTGGGGAAAGCACTAGCAACGTGTTCGCAAGTCAAAGCCAACCAAACGGCTATTACCCGAGGGACATGCATTTCGCAAGGCAACATATACGTAAGTCAAAGCCAAACCAAATGGCAATTACACGAGGGACAGGATTGCTTGCCAAGGGCGTGGCATGCGATGTTCTAGCCCAAGGCCAAGGCACGCCACGCTGCGGGACAAGGCCGTGGCATGGCATGCTGCTGGCCTAGGCCTTGGCATGGCATGCTGCTGGCTTTGGCTGGCCTGCCATGCCCGTGGCATCGCATGCTGCTGGCCTTGGCCTGGGCATGGCATGCGGCTGGCTTTGGCTGGCCTGCCTTGGCCGTGGCATGGCATGCTGCTGGCCTTGGCCTTGGCATGGCATGCTGCTGGCTTTGGCTGGCCTGCCTTGGCCGTGCATGGCATGCTGCTGGCTTGGGCTGGGCTGCCTTGGCCGTGGCATGGCATGCTGCTGGCCTAGGCCTTGGCATGGCATGCTGCTGGCTTTGGCTGGGCTGCCTTGGCCGTGGCATGGCATGCTGCTGGCCTTGGCCTTGGCATGGCATGCTGCTGGCTTTGGCTGGGCTGCCTTGGCCGTGGCATGGCATGCTGCTGGCCTAGGCCTTGGCATGGCATGCTGCTGGCTTTGGCTGGGCAGCCTTGGCCGTGGCATGGCATGCTGCTGGCCTAGGCCTTGGCATGGCATGCTGCTGGCTTTGGCTGGGCTGCCTTGGCCGTGGCATGGCATGCTGCTGGCCTTGGCCTTGGCATGGCATGCTGCTGGCTTTGGCTGGCCTGCCTTGGCCGTGGCATGGCATGCTGCTGGCCTTGGCCTTGGCATGGCATGCTGCTGGCTTTGGCCTGCCTGCCTTGGCCGTGGCATGGCATGCTGCTGGCCTAGGCCTTGGCATGGCATGCTGCTGGCTTTGGCTGGGCTGCCATGCCCGTGGCATGGCATGCTGCTGGCCTTGGCCTTGGCATGGCATGCTGCTGGCTTTGGCTGGGCTGCCTTGGCCGTGGCATGGCATGCTGCTGGCCTTGGCCTTGGCATGGCATGCTGCTGGCTTTGGCTTGCCTGCCTTGGCCGTGGCATGGCATGCTGCTGGCCTAGGCCTTGGCATGGCATGCTGCTGGCTTTGGCTGGGCTGCCTTGGCCGTGGCATGGCATGCTGCTGGCCTTGGCCTTGGCATGGCATGCTGCTGGCTTGGGCTGGGCTGCCTTGGCTGTGGCATGGCATGCTGCTGGCCTAGGCCTTGGCATGGCATGCTGCTGGCTTTGGCTGGGCTGCCTTGGCCGTGGCATGGCATGCTGCTGGCTTTGGCTGGGCTGCCTTGGCCGTGGCATGGCATGCTGCTGGCCTTGGCCTTGGCCTTGGCATGGCATGCTGCTGGCTTTGGCTGGCCTGCCTTGGCCGTGGCATGGCATGCTGCTGGCCTTGGCCTTGGCATGGCATGCTGCTGGCTTTGGCTTGCCTGCCTTGGCCGTGGCATGGCATGCTGCTGGCCTAGGCCTTGGCATGGCATGCTGCTGGCTTTGGCTGGGCTGCCTTGGCCGTGGCATGGCATGCTGCTGGCCTTGGCCTTGGCATGGCATGCTGCTGGCTTTGGTTGGCCTGCCTTGGCCGTGGCATGGCATGCTGCTGGCTTTGGCTGGGCTGCCTTGGCCGTGGCATGGCATGCTGCTGGCTTTGGCTGGGCTGCCTTCGCCGTGGCATGCCATGCTGCTGGCCTTGGCCTTGGGGCTGGGCTGCCTTGGCTGCGGTTCTTATCACTAGACGTGCGTTGCGTGCGAAGGCGTGCAAAGGCGTGCGCGACCATGCGCGCAACACGCGCACCGTGGTCAAAAGACCACGCGCGCGGTATTCGCACAGGCCACGCTGCCCACGCCGCTGGCATGCCAGGCCAGGCTGCCCTGGCCGGCCGCATGCCAGGCCGCCCAGGCCGTGCGCATGCCAGGCCGTGCTGCCCAGGCCGGCTGCATGCCAGGCCGCCCAGGCCGTGCGCATGCCATGCCGTGCTGTCCACGCCGCGGGCATGCCAGGCCAGCTGCATGCCAGGCCGCCCAGGCCGTGCGCATGCCATGCCGTGCTGCCCACGCCGCGGGCATGCCAGGCCGGCTGCATGCCAGGCCGCCCAGGCCGTGCGCATGCCATGCCGTGCTGCCCATGCCGCGCGCATGCCAGGCCGCCCACGCCCGCGCGCATGCCACGCCATGCTGCCCAAGGCCGCGGCCAGGCCGCGCAAGGCCGCGCCCAGGCCGCCCAAGGCCGCGCAAGGCCGCGCCCAGGCCGCGCAAGGCCGCGCCCGAGCCACCCAAGGCCGCGCCCAGGCCGCGCAAGGCCGCCCAAGGCCGCGGTCCAGGCCGCCCAAGGCCGCGGCCGAGCCGCCCCAGGCCGCAGCCCAGGCCGCGGTCGAGCCGCAGTGCATGTAACCCAAGGCCGCAGCCCAGGCCGCGCCCAACATGGGGCGTACCTGCCACTGCCTTGCCCTGGGCAAGGGAGGTGCCCCCCCCTTATAATAGCCTGTTAAGCCCTTTTCAATCTGGCAGGAGGAAACATCAAGCATGTTCGAGGAGTCATAATGGGGTTTTTTTAAAAAGTAATGGTTTTTTGCCAAAACTTTCAACATGAAAGTTGTAGGAAATAATTTAATACACCATAAAAAAAATTAAAAAAAATATTTTTTTACAGAAAATATTTTATTTTAATTTATTTCGATATTAATACTTAAAAAATAATAAAAATTAATAAAAATGTTCAAAAAATTATGGAAAAATTCCCATAATTAAAGGATGATTCACTAGTAATTATAGAAATTATTAAATTATTTTTTTCATTTTTTTTATTTTATTTTGATTTTTTTATGCCAAATAAGGGCTTTAAAAATTCGAAAAGCTACAGAAAAATTGCAAAAAAATAGGGAATGACATTTAAAATTGATTGTAGTGCATTTTTAATTGTGTTGCACGGTTTGGGTAAGATTATAAAAGAATCATGTTCAAAAAGATCGATCGAGGCGGTGGCACGCCATGGCCTTGGCCTTGGCCTTGGCCTTGGCCATGGCCTTGGCCATGCCTTGCACAGGGACTTGGCCTTGCCCACTGCCTTGGCCTTGGCTTTGGCCTTGGCCTTGGCCTTGGCATGGCATGGCATGCTCGCCGAGGCCGTGGCATGCCTTGCTGCTAGCCAAGGCCGTGGCGTGGCATGCTCGCCCAGCCCGTGGCATGCCGTGCTCGCCCAGCCCGTGGCACGCCATGTTGGCCCAAGGCATTGGCATGGCATGCCGGCCAAGGCATGCTGGCCAACGCTGCACAAGGCAGTGCCATGGCATGGCATGCTGACCAAGACCGTGCCATGGCATGCTGGGCGAGGCCGGGGCATGGCATGCTGGCCGAGGCCGTGGCTTGCCATGCCGCCACGGCCGTGGCATGCCGGGCAACGGACCGGCATGGCCCAGCCCGTGGCACGCCATGTTGGCCCAAGGCATTGGCATGGCATGCCGGCCAAGGCATGCTGGCCAACGCTGCGGCACGGCGTGCTGGACAAGGCGGTGCCATGGCATGGCATGCTGACCAAGACAGTGCCATGGCATGCTGGCCGAGGCCGTGGCATGGCATGCTGGCCGAGGCCGTGGCTTGCCATGCCGCCACGGCCGTGGCATGCTGGGCAACGGACCGGCATGGCATGCTGGCCGTGGCGGTGGCACGACATGCTGGCCAAGGCAGTGGCATGGCATGTTGGCCACGGCTAAGGCATGGCACGCTGGCCAAGGCAGTCGCAAGGCATGCAGGCCGAGGCCGCGGCACGGCCCGCTGGGCAACGCGGTGGCATGGCATGCTGGGCAACGCCGTGGCAAGGCATGCGGGCCGAGGCCTTGGCATGGCATGCTGGCCGAGGCCGTGGCATGGCATGCGGGCCGAGGCCGTGGCAAGGCATGCGGGCCGAGGCCGTGGCATGGCATGCGGGCCGAGGCCGTGGCATGGCATGGCATGCGGGCCGAGGCCGTGGCATGGCATGCGGGCCGAGGCCGTGGCGTGGCATGGCATGGCATGTTGGGCAACGCCGTGGCAAGACATGCGGGCCGAGGCCGTGGCATGGCATGTTGGGCAACGCCCTGGCAAGCCATGCGGGCTGAGGCCGTGGCGTGGCATGTTGGCCAAGGCTAAGGCATGGCACGCCGGGCAACGCGGTGCATTGGCATGCTGGGCAGCGCGGTGGCAAGGCATGGGGGCCGAGGCCGTGGCATGGCATGTTGGGCAACGCCGTGGCAAGACATGCGGGCCGAGGCCGTGGCATGGCATGCGGGCCGAGGCCGTCCGTGGCATGGCATGCGGGCCGAGGCCGTGGCACGACATGTTGGCCAAGGCTAAGGCATGGCACGCCGGGCAACGCGGTGGCATGGCATGGTGGGCAATGCGGTGGCAAGGCATGCGGGCCGAGGCCGTGGCATGGCATGTTGGGCAACGCCGTAGAAGGGCATGCGGGCCGAGGCCGTGGCATGGCATGCGGGCCGAGGCCGTGGCATGGCATGTTGGGCGACGCCGTAGCAAGGCATGCGGGCCGAGGCCGTGGCATGTCATGCGGGCCGAGGCCGTGGCATGGCATGCGGGCCGAGGCCGTGGCATGGCATGTTGGCCGAGGCCGTGGCAAGGCATGCGGGCCGAGGCCGTGGCATGGCATGTTTGGCAACGCCGTGGCAAGACATGCGGGCCGTGGCATGGCATGGCATGCGGGCCGAGGCCTTGGCACGACATGTTGGCCAAGGCTAAGGCATGGCACGCCGGGCAACGCGGTGGCATGGCACGCCGGGCAACGCGGTGGCAAGGCATGCGGGCCGGGGCCGTGGCATGGCATGTTGGGCGACGCCGTGGCAAGGCATGCGGTCCGAGGCCGTGGCATGTCATGCGGGCCGAGGCCATGGCATGGCATGCGGGCCGAGGCCGTGGCATGGCATGTTGGGCGACGCCGTAGCAAGGCATGCGGGCCGAGGCCGTGGCATGTCATGCGAGCCGAGGCCGTGGCATGGCATGCGGGCCGAGGCCGTGGCATGGCAAGTTGGGCGACGTCGTGGCAATGCATGCGGGCCGAGGCCGTGGCATGTCACGCGGGCCGAGGCCGTGGCATGGCATGCGGGCAGAGGCCGTGGCATGGCATGTTGGGCGACGCCGTCGCAAGGCATGCGGGCCGAGGCCGTGGCATGGCATGCGGGCCGAGGCCGTGGCATGGCATGTTGGGCGACGCCGTAGCAAGGCATGCGGGCCGAGGCCGTGGCGTGTCATGGCATGTTGGGCGACGCCGTAGCAAGGCATGCGGGCCGAGGCCGTGGCATGGCATGTTTGGCAACGCCGTGGCAAGACATGAGGGCCGTGGCATGGCATGGCATGCGGGCCGAGGCCGTGGCACGACATGTTGGCCAAGGCTAAGGCATGGCACGCCGGGCAACGCGGTGGCATGGCATGCTGGGCAACGCGGTGGCAAGGCATGCGGGCCGGGGCCGTGGCATGGCATGTTGGCCAACGTCGTAGCAAGGCATGCGGGCCGAGGCCGAGGCCGTGGCACGGCATGCGGTCCGAGGCCGTGGCACGGCATGCGGTCCGAGGCCGTGGCACGGCATGCGGTCCGAGGCCGTGGCACGGCATGCGGTCCGAGGCCGTGGCATGTCATGCGGGCCGAGGCCGTGGCATGGCATGTTGGGCGACGCCGTAGCAAGGCATGCGGTCCGAGGCCGTGGCATGTCATGCGGGCCGAGGCCGTGGCATGGCATGTTGGGCGACGCCGTAGCAAGGCATGCGGGCCGAGGCCGTGCCGTGGCATGCGGGCCGAGGCCGTGGCATGGCATGCGGGCCGAGGCCGTGGCATGGCATGTTGGGCGACGCCGTAGCAAGGCATGCGGGCCGAGGCCGTGGCATGGCATGCGGGCCGAGGCCGTGGCATGGCATGTTGGGCGACGCCGTCGCAAGGCATGCGGGCCGAGGCCGTGGCATGGCATGCGGGCCGAGGCCGTGGCATGGCATGCGGGCCGAGGCCGTGGCATGGCAAGTTGGGCGACGTCGTGGCAAGGCATGCGGGCCGAGGCCGTGGCATGGCATGCGGGCCGAGGCCGTGGAAAGGCATGTTGGGCGACGCCGTAGCAAGGCATGCGGGCCGAGGCCGTGGCATGTCATGCGGGCCGAGGCCGTGGCATGGCATGCGGGCCGAGGCCGTGGCATGGCATGTTGGGCGACGCCGTAGCAAGGCATGCGGTCCGAGGCCGTGGCATGTCATGCGGGCCGAGGCCGTGGCATGGCATGCGGGCCGAGGCCGTGGCATGGCAAGTTGGGCGACGTCGTGGCAAGGCATGCGGGCCGAGGCCGTGGCAGGTCATGCGGGCCGAGGCCGTGGCATGGCATGCGGGCCGAGGCCGTGGCAAGGCATGTTGGGCGACGCCGTAGCAAGGCATGCGGGCCGAGGCCGTGGCACGTCATGCGGGCCGAGGCCGTGGCATGGCATGTTTGGCAACGCCGTGGCAAGACATGCGGGCCGTGGCATGGCATGGCATGCGGGCCGAGGCCGTGGCTCGACATGTTGGCCAAGGCTAAGGCATGGCACGCCGGGCAACGCGGTGGCATGGCATGCTGGGCAACGCGGTGGCAAGGCATGCGGGCGGAGGCCGTGGCATGGCATGCGGGCGGAGGCCGTGGCATGGCATGCGGGCCGTGGCCGTGGCATGGCATGTTGGGCGACGCCGTCGCAAGGCATGCGGGCCGAGGCCGTGGCATGGCATGTTTGGCAACGCCGTGGCAAGACATGCGGGCCGAGGCCGTGGCATGGCATGCGGGCCGAGGCCGTCCGTGGCATGGCATGCGGGCCGAGGCCGTGGCACGACATGTTGGCCAAGGCTAAGGCATGGCACGCCGGGCAACGCGGTGGCATGGCATGCTGGGCAACGCGGTGGCAAGGCATGCGGGCCGAGGCCGTGGCATGGCATGTTGGGCAACGCCGTAGAAGGGCATGCGGGCCGAGGCCGTGGCATGGCATGCGGGCCGAGGCCGTGGCATGGCATGTTGGGCGACGCCGTAGCAAGGCATGCGGGCCGAGGCCGTGGCATGTCATGCGGGCCGAGGCCGTGGCATGGCATGCGGGCCGAGGCCGTGGCATGGCATGTTGGCCGAGGCCGTGGCAAGGCATGCGGGCCGAGGCCGTGGCATGGCATGTTTGGCAACGCCGTGGCAAGACATGCGGGCCGTGGCATGGCATGGCATGCGGGCCGAGGCCGTGGCACGACATGTTGGCCAAGGCTAAGGCATGGCACGCCGGGCAACGCGGTGGCAAGGCATGCGGGCCGAGGCCGTGGCATGGCATGTTGGGCGACGCCGTAGCAAGCCATGCGGGCCGAGGCCGTGCCGTGGCATGCGGGCCGAGGCCGTGGCATGGCATGTTGGGCGACGCCGTAGCAAGCCATGCGGGCCGAGGCCGTGGCATGTCATGCGGGCCGAGGCCGTGGCATGGCATGCGGGCCGAGGCCGTGGCATGGCAAGTTGGGCGACGTCGTGGCAAGGCATGCGGGCCGAGGCCGTGGCAGGTCATGCGGGCCGAGGCCGTGGCATGGCATGCGGGCCGAGGCCGTGGCAAGGCATGTTGGGCGACGCCGTAGCAAGGCATGCGGGCCGAGGCCGTGGCACGTCATGCGGGCCGAGGCCGTGGCATGGCATGTTTGGCAACGCCGTGGCAAGACATGCGGGCCGTGGCATGGCATGGCATGCGGGCCGAGGCCGTGGCTCGACATGTTGGCCAAGGCTAAGGCATGGCACGCCGGGCAACGCGGTGGCCTGGCATGCTGGGCAACGCGGTGGCAAGGCATGCGGGCGGAGGCCGTGGCATGGCATGCGGGCGGAGGCCGTGGCATGGCATGCGGGCCGTGGCCGTGGCATGGCATGTTGGGCGACGCCGTCGCAAGGCATGCGGGCCGAGGCCGTGGCATGGCATGTTTGGCAACGCCGTGGCAAGACATGCGGGCCGTGGCATGGCATGGCATGCGGGCCGAGTCCGTGGCATGGCATG
>NW_028129277.1:15987500-15997500 GCF_055761805.1 Camellia sinensis | reverse complement strand
ACATTTAGAGAGGCCGAGCAAGCACCGGTTAGCGCGAATGCAAATAACAAGCGCAACAGGCAACTTTCGAGGGACATACTTTTCGCAACAAGCTTCCACTAGGAAAGCATAGGCAACTCGTTCGAACGTCAAAGCCAACCAAATGGCAATTACCCGAGGGACACGCTTTTCGCAAGGCACCTTCCACTAGGGAAGCGCAGGCAACCCGAAGGCGAGTCGAAGACAACCTAAAGGCATCACCCGAGGGACATGGAGGAATGCACCAGTGGAGTTCGCTGCACAGGCAGGGATCCGTCCAACTCGCACAAACCGAACACAACTCACGCGCCACGACGTACACTGTGCACCAGCCCCCCAAAACGAATCACCCCCCGAAGGACTATGAAGCCCGACGAACGCGCGAAAACATTTAGAGAGGCCGAGCAAGCACCGGTTAGCGCGAATGCAAATAACAAACGCAACAGGCAACTTTCGAGGGACATACTTCTCGCAACAAGCTTCCACAAGGAAAGCACAGGCAACTCGTTCGCACGCCAAAGCTAACCAAATGGCAATTTAACCGAGGGACATGCATTTCGCAAGGCAACTTGTACAATTACCCGAGGGACATGGCATGCTTGCCAAGGCCGTGGCTTGGCATGCTTGCCAAGGCCGTGGCATGACATGCTGCTGGCCGAGGCCGGGGCATGCCATGCTGATGGCCGTGGCCGTGGCAAGGCATGCTGATGGCCGAGGCCGTGGCAAGGCATGCTGATGGCCGAGGCCGTGGCGTGGCATGCCATGCTGCTGGACGAGGCCGTGGCAAGGCATGCTGCTGGCCAAGGCGTTGGCATGGCATGCTGCTACTGACCAAGGCTTGGGCTTGCCATGCTGCTGGCAAAGGCCACGGCATGGCATGCTGCCGGCCAAGGCCGGGGCAGGGCATGCTGCTGGCCAAGGCTTTGGCATGCCATGTTGCTGGCCAAGGCCGTGGCATGGCATGCTGCTGGCCAAGGCCGTGGCATGGCATGCTGCTGGCCAAGGCCGTGGCATGACATGCTGGCCAAGGCCGGGGCATGGCAAGCTGCTGGCCAAGGTCGTGGCATGGCACGCTACTGGCCAAGGCCGGGGCATGGCACGCTGCTGGCCATGGCCGTGCCATGACAAGCTTGCCAAGGCCGGGGCATGGCGTGCTGCTGGCCAAGGCTTTGGCATGCCATGTTGCTGGCCAAGGCTGTGGCATGGCATGCTGCTGGCCAAGGCGGTGGCATGACATGCTGGCCAAGGCCGGGGCATGGCATGCTGCTGGCCAAGGCCGTGGCATGGCATGCTGCTGGCCAAGGCCGTGGCATGACATGCTTGCCAAGGCCAGGGCATGGCATGCTGCTGGCCAAGGCTTTGGCATGCCATGTTGCTGGCCAAGGCTGTGGCATGGCATGCTGGCCTAGGCCAACGTGCCACCGCCACCACCGCGGGCCGCCACTCGACGCATCCCGTGCTTGGCTATGTAGTTTCGATGCCACAAGCCAATGCCACAAGCCAAGCGATGGCATGTGCCAAGCGCCCGCCTAGGCATAGGCGTGGCCTGTGGCCTGGCCATGCTGGCCAGCCTTAAGGGAGGTGCCCCCCCCTTATAATAGCATGTTAAGCCCTTTTCAATCTGGCAGGAGGAAACATCAACCATGTTCGAGGAGTCATAATGGGGTTTTTTTAAAAAGTAATGGTTTTTTACCAAAACTTTCAACATGAAAGTTGTATGAAATAATTTAATACACCATAAAAAAAATTATAAAAAAATATTTGGCCACCGGAATATTTTATTTTAATTTATTTCAATTTTAATACTTAAAAAATAATAAAAATTACTAAAAATACTCAAAAAATTCTAGAAAAATTCCAACAATTATAAGATGAGGCACTAGTAATTATAGTAATTTTTTTAATTATTTTTTTATTTTTTATTTATTTTATTATAATTTTTATGAGTAAATAAATAATTAAAAAGCCCGACGAACGTGCAAAAACTCTTAGAGAAACCGAGCAAGCATCGGATAGCTCGAATGCAAATAACAAACGCAACAGGCAACTTCCGAGGGACATACTTTTCCCAACAAGCTTCCAGGGGGGAAAGCACTAGCAACGTGTTCGAAAGTCAAAGGCAACCAAACGGCTATTACCCGAGGGACATGCATTTCGCAGGGCAACATATACGTAAGTCAAAGCCAAACCAAATGGCAATTACACGAGGGACGGGATTGCTTGCCAAGGGCGTGGCATGCGATGTTCTAGCCCAAGGCCAAGGCACGCCACGCTGCGGGACAAGGTCGTGGCAAGACATGCGGCTGGCCTTGGCCTTGGCATGGCATGCCGCTGGCTTCGGATGGGCAGCGTTGGCCTTGGCATGGAATGTTGCTGGCTTCGGATGGGCTGCCTAGGCCTTGGCCATGGCCTTGGCATGGCATGCTGCTGGCCTTGGCCTTGGGCATGGCATGCTGCTGGCCTTGGCCTGGGCATGGCATGCTGCTGGCTTTGGCTGGGCTGCCTTGGCCGTGGCATAGCATGCTGCTGGCCTTGGCCTTGGCATGGCATGCTGCTGGCTTTGGCCTTGGCATGGCATGCTGCTGGCCTTGGCCTTGGAATGGCATGCTGCTGGCTCTGGCTGGGCTGCCTTGGCCGTGGCATGGCATGCTGCAGGCCATGGCCTTGGCATGGCATGCTGCTGGCTTTGGCTGGGCAGCCTTGGCCGTGGCATGGCATGCAGCCGGCCTTGGCCTTGGCATGGCATGCTGCTGGCTTTGGCTGGCCTGCCTTGGCCGTGGCATGGCATGCTGCTGGCCTTGGCCTTGGCATGGCATGCAGCTGGCCTTGGCCTTGGCATGGCATGCTGCTGGCTTTGGCTGGGCTGCCTTGGCCTTGGCATGGCATGCTGCTGGCCTTGGCCTTGGCATGGCATGCTGCTGGCTTTGGCTGGGCTGCCTTGGCCGTTGCATGGCATGCTGCAGGCCTTGGCCTTGGCATGGCATGCTGCTGGCTTTGGCTGGGCTGCCTTGGCCGTGGCATGGCATGCTGCTGGCCTTGGCCTTGGCATGGCATGCTGCTGGCTTTGGCTGGCCTGCCTTGGCCGTGGCATGGCATGCTGCTGGCCTTGGCCTTGGCATGGCATGCTGCTGGCTTTGGCTGGGCTGCCTTGGCCTTGGCATGGCATGCTGCTGGCCTTGGCCTTGGCATGGCATGCTGCTGGCATTGGCTGGGCAGCCTTGGCCGTGGCATGGCATGCTACTGGCCTTGGCCTTGGCATGGCATGCTGCTGGCTTTGGCTGGGCTGCCTTGGCCGTGGCATGGCATGCTCCTGGCCTTGGCCTTGGCATGGCATGCTGCTGGCTTTGGCTGGGCTGCCTTGGCCTTGGCATGGCATGCTGCTGGCCTTGGCCTTGGCCTTGGCATGGCATGCTGCTGGCTTTGGCTGGCCAGCCTTGGCCGTGGCATGGCATGCTGCTGGCCTTGGCCTTGGCATGGCATGCTGCTGGCTTTGGCGGGGCTGCCTTGGCCGTGGCATGGCATGCTGCTGGCCTTGGCCTTAGCATGGCATGCTGCTGGCTTTGGCCGGGCTGCCTTGGCCGTGGCATGCCATGCTGCTGGCCATGGCCTTGGGACTGGGCTGCCTTGGCTGCGGTTCTTATCACTAGACGTGCGTTGCGTGCGAAGGCGTGCAAAGGCGTGCGCGACCATGCGCGCAACACGCGCACCGTGGTCAAAAGACCACGCGCGCGGTATTCGCACAGGCCACGCTGCCCACGCCGCGGGCATGCCAGGCCAGGCTGCCCTGGCCGGCTGCATGCCAGGCCGCCCAGGCCGTGCGCATGCCATGCCGTGCTGCCCAGGCCGGCTGCATGATAGGCCGCCCAGGCCGTGCGCATGCCATGCCGTGCTGCCCACGCCGCGGGCATGCCAGGCCGGCTGCATGCCAGGCCGCCCAGGCCGTGCGCATGCCAGGCCGTGCTGCCCACGCCGCGGGCATGCCAAGCCGGCTGCATGCCAGGCCGCCCAGGCCGTGCGCATGCCATGCCGTGCTGCCCATGCCGCGCGCATGCCAGGCCGCCCACGCCCGCGCGCATGCCACGCCATGCTGCTCAAGGCCGCGCCCAAGGCCGCGGTCCAGGCCACCCAAGGCCGCGCCCAGGCCGCCCAAGGCCGCGCCCGAGCCGCCAAAGGCCGCGCCCAGGCAGCCCAAGGCCGCTCCCGAGCCGCCTAAGGCCGCGCCCAGGCCGCCCAAGGCCGGGCCCAGGCCGCCCAAGGCCGCGCCCAGGCCGCCCAAGGCCGCGCCCAGGCCGCCCAAGGCCGCGCCCGAGCCGCCCAAGGCCGCGCCCAGGCCGCCCAAGGCCGCGCCCAGGCCGCGCAAGGCCGCGGTCCAGGCTGCCCAAGGCCGCGGCCGAGCCGCCCAAGGCCGCAGCCCAGGCCGCGGTCGAGCCGCAGTGCATGTAACCCAAGGCCGCAGCCCAGGCCGCGCCCAACATGGGGCGCACCTGCCACTGCCTTGCCCTGGGCAAGGGAGGTGCCCCCCCCTTATAATAGCCTGTTAAGCCCTTTTCAATCTGGCAGGAGGAAACATCAAGCATGTTCGAGGAGTCATAATGGGGTTTTTTTAAAAAGTAATGGTTTTTTGCCAAAACTTTCAACATGAAAGTTGTAGGAAATAATTTAATACACCATAAAAAAAAATTAAAAAAAATATTTTGTTACCGAAAATATTTTATTTTAATTTATTTCGATTTTAATACTTAAAAAATATAAAAATTAATAAAAATGGTCAAAAAATTATGGAAAAATTCCAATAATTAAAGGATGATTCACTAGTAATTATAGAAATTATTAAATTATTTTTTTCATTTTTTTTTATTTTGATTTTTTTTTGCCGAATAAGGGCTTTAAAAATTCGAAAAGCTCAAGAAAAATTGCAAAAAAATAGGGAATGACATTTAAAATTGATTGTAGTGCATTTTTAATTGTGTTGCACGGTTTGGGTAAGATTATAAAAGAATCATGTTCAAAAAGATCGATCAAGGCGGTGGCATGCCATGGCCTTGGCCTTGGCCATGCCTTGCACAGGGACTTGGCCTTGCCCACTGCCTTGGCCTTGGCCTTGGCATGGCATGCTCGCCGAGGCCGTGGCATGCCTTGCTGCTAGCCAAGGCCGTGGCGTGGCATGCTCGCCCAGCCCGTGGCATGCCATGCTCACCCAGCCCGTGGCACGCCATGTTGGCCCAAGGCATTGGCATGGCATGCCGGCCAAGGCATGCTGGCCAACGCTGCGCAAGGCGGTGCCATGGCATGGCATGCTGACCAAGACCGTGCCATGGCATGCTGGGCGAGGCCGTGGCATGGCATGCTGGCTGAGGCCGTAGCTTGCCATGCCGCCACGGCCGTGGCATGGCATGCGGGCCGAGGCCGTGGCGTGGCATGGCATGGCATGTTGGGCAACGCCGTGGCAAGACATGCGGGGCGAGGCCGTGGCATGGCATGCGGGCCGAGGCCGAGGCCGTGGCATGGCATGTTGGGCAACGCCCTGGCAAGCCATGCGGGCTGAGGCCGTGGCGTGGCATGTTGGCCAAGGCTAAGGCATGGCACGCCGGGCAACGCGGTGCATTGGCATGCTGGGCAGCGTGGTGGCAAGACATGGGGGCCGAGGTCGTGGCATGGCATGTTGGGCAACGCCGTGGCAAGACATGCGGGCCGAGGCCGTGGCATGGCATGCGGGCCGAGGCCGTGGCATGGCATGCGGGCCGAGGCCGTCCGTGGCATGGCATGCGGGGCGAGGCCGTGGCACGACATGTTGGCCAAGGCTAAGGCATGGCACGCCGGGCATCGCGGTGGCATGGCATGCTGGGCAACGCGGTGGCAAGGCATGCGGGCCGAGGCCGTGGCATGGCATGTTGGGCAACGCCGTAGAAGGGCATGCGGGCCGAGGCCGTGGCATGGCATGCGGGCCGAGGCCGTGGCATGGCATGTTGGGCGACGCCGTAGCAAGGCATGCGGGCCGAGGCCGTGGCTTGTCGTGCGGGCCGAGGCCGTGGCATGGCATGTGTTGGCAACGCCATGGCAAGACATGCGGGCCGTGGCATGGCATGGCACGCGGGCCGAGGCCGTGGCACGACATGTTGGCCAAGGCTAAGGCATGGCACGCCGAGCAACGCAGTGGCATGGCATGCTGGGCAACGCGGTGGCAAGGCATGCAGGCCGGGGCCGTGGCATGGCATGTTGGGCAACGTCGTAGCAAGGCATGCAGGCCGAGGCCGTGGCATGGCATGCGGGCCGAGGCCGTGGCAAGTCATGCGAGCCGAGGCCTTGGCATGGCATGCAGGCCGAGGCCGTGGCATGGCAAGTTGGGCGACGTCGTAGCAAGGCATGCGGGCCGAGGCCGTGGCATGTCATGCGGGCCGAGGCCGTGGCATGGCATGCGGGCCGAGGCCGTGGCAAGTCATGCGAGCCGAGGCCTTGGCATGGCATGCAGGCCGAGGCCGTGGCATGGCAAGTTGGGCGACGTCGTAGCAAGGCATGCGGGCCGAGGCCGTGGCATGTCATGCGGGCCGAGGCCGTGGCATGGCATGCGGGCCGAGGCCGTGTCATGGCATGCGGGCCGAGGCCGTGGCATGGCATGTTGGGCGACGCCGTTGCAAGGCATGCTGGTCGAGGCCGTGGCATGTCATGCGGGCCGAGTCCGTGGCATGGCATGTTTGGCAACGCCGTGGCAAGACATGCGGGCCGTGGCATGGCATGGCATGCGGGCCGAGGCCGTGGCACGACATGTTGGCCAAGGCTAAGCATGGCACGCTGGGCATCGCGGTGGCAAGGCATGCGGGCCGGGGCCGTGGCATGGCATGTTGGGCAACGTCGAAGCAAGGCATGCGGGCCGAGGCCGTGGCATGGCAAGTTGGGCGACGCCGTAGCAAGGCATACGGTCCGAGGCCGTGCCATGTCATGCGGGCCGAGGCCGTGGCATGGCATGCGGGCCGAGGCCGTGGCATGGCAAGTTGGGCGACGTCGTGGCAAGGCATGCGGGCCGAGGCCGTGGCATGGCATGTTGGGCGACGCCGTTGCAAGGCATGCGGGCCGAGGCCGTGGCATGTCATGCGGGCCGAGGCCATGGCATGGCATGTTTGGCAACGCCGTGGCAAGACATGCGGGCCGTGGCATGGCATGGCATGCGGGCCGAGGCCGTGGCACGACATGTTGGCCAAGGCTAAGGCATGGCACGCCGGGCAACGCGGTGGCATGGCATGCTGGGCAATGCGGTGACAAGGCATGCGGGCCGAGGCCGTGGCATGGCATGTTGGGCAACGCCGTAGAAGGGCATGCGGGCCGAGGCCATGGCATGGCATGTTGGGCGACGCCGTAGCAAGGCATGCGGGCCGAGGCCGTGGCATGTCATGCGGGCCGAGGCCGTGGCATGGCATGCGGGCCGAGGCCGTGGCATGGCATGTTTGGCAACGCCGTGGCAAGACCTGCGGGCCGTGGCATGGCATGGCATGCGGGCCGAGGCCGTGGCACGACATATTGGCCAAGGCTAAGGCATGGCACGCCGGGCAATGCGGTGGCATGGCATGCTGGGCAACGCGGTGGCAAGGCATGCGGGCCGGGGCCGTGGCATGGCATGTTGGGCGACGCCGTAGCAAGGCATGCGGTCCGAGGCCGTGGCATGTCATGCGGGCCGAGGCCGTGGCATGGCATGCGGGCCGAGGCCGTGGCATGGCATGTTGGGCGACGCCGTAGCAAGGCATGCGGGCCGAGGCCGTGGCATGTCATGCGAGCCGAGGCCGTGGCATGGCATGCGGGCCGAGGCCGTGGCATGGCAAGTTGGGCGACGTCGTGGCAAGGCATGCGGGCCGAGGCCGTGGCATGTCGCGCGGGCCGAGGCCGTGGCATGGCATGCGGGCCGAGGCCGTGGCATGGCATGTTGGGCGACGCCGTAGCAAGGCATGCAGGCCGAGGCCGTGGCATGGCGTGCGGGCCGAGGCCGTCGCATGGCATGTTGGGCGACGCCGTAGCAAGGCATGCGGGCCGAGGCCGTGGCATGTCATGCGGGCCGAGGCCGTGGCATGGCATGTTTGGCAACACCGTGGCAAGACATGCGGGCCGTGGCATGGCATGGCATGAGGGCCGAGGCCGTGGCACGACAAGTTGGCCAAGGCTAAGGCATGGCACGCCGGGCAACGCGGTGGCATGGCATGCTGGGCAACGCGGTGGCAAGGCATGCGTGCCGGGGCCGTGGCGTGGCATGTTGGGCAACGTCGTAGCAAGGCACGCGGGCCGAGGCCGTGGCATGGCATGCGGGCCGAGGCCGTGGCATGGCATGTTGGGCGACGCCGGAGCAAGGCATGCGGTCCGAGGCCGTGGCGTGTCATGCGGGCCGACGCCGTGCCATGGCATGCGGGCCGAGGCCGTGCCATGGCATGTTGGGCGACGCCGCAGCAAGGCATGCGGGCCGAGGCCGTGGCATGGCATGCGGGCCGAGGCCGTGGCATGGCATGCGGGCCGAGGCCGTGGCATGGCAAGTTGGGCGACGCCGCAGCAAGGCATGCGGGCCGAGGCCGTGGCATGGCATGCGGGCCGAGGCCGTGGCATGGCTTGTTTGGCAACGCCGTGGCAAGACATGCGGGCCGTGGCATGGCATGTTTGGCAACGCCGTGGCAAGACATGCGGGCCGTGGCATGGCATGTTTGGCAACGCCGTGGCAAGACATGCGGGCCGTGGCATGGCATGGCATACGGGCCGAGGCCGTGGCACGACATGTTGGCCAAGGCAAAGGCATGGCACGCCGGCCAACGCGGTGCCATGGCATGCTGGGCAACGCGGTGGCAAGGCATGCGGGCCGGGGCCGTGGCATGGCATGTTGGGCAACGTCGTAGCAAGGCATGCGGGCCGAGGCCGTGGCATGGCATGTTGGGCGATGCCGTAACAAGGCATTATGTCCGAGGCCGTGGCATGGCATGCGGGCCGAGGCCGTGGCATGGCATGTTGGGCGACCCCGTAGGAAGGCATGCGGGCCGAGGCCGTGGCATGTCATGCGGGCCGAGGTCGTGGCTTGGCATGCAGGCCGAGGCCGTGGCATGGCATGTTGGGCGACCCCGTAGCAAGGCATGCCGGCCGAGGCCGTGGCATGTCATGCAAGCTGAGGCCGTGGCATAGCATGCGGGCCGAGGTCGTGGCATGGCAAGTTGGGCGACGTCGTGGCAAGGCATGCGGGCCGAGGCCGTGGCATGTCATGCGGGCCGAGGCCGTGGCATGGCATGTTGGGCGACGCCGTCGCAGGGCATGCGGGCCGAGGCCGTGGCATGGAATGTTTGGCAACGCCGTGGCAAGACATGAGGGTCGTGGCATGGCATGGCATACGGGCCGAGGCCGTGGCACGACATGTTGGCCAAGGCAAAGGCATGGCACGCCGGGCAACGCGGTGGCATGGCATGCTGGGCAACGCGGTGGGAAGGCATGCGGGCCGGGGCCGTGGCATGGCATGTTGGGCAACGTCGTAGCAAGGCATGCGGGCCGAGGCCGTGGCATGGCATGTTGGGCGACGCCGTAACAAGGCATGCGGTCCGAGGCCGTGGCATGGCATGCGGGCCGAGGCCGTGGCATGGCATGTTGGGCGACCCCGTAGCAAGGCATGCGGGCCGAGGCCGTGGCATGGCATGTTGGGCGACCCCGTAGCAAGGCATGCGGGCCGAGGCCGTGGCATGTCATGCAAGCCGAGGCCGTGGCATGGCATGCGGGCCGAGGCTGTGGCATGGCAAGTTGGGCGACGTCGTGGCAAGGCTTGCTGGCCGAGGCCGTGGCATGTCATGCGGGCCGAGGCCGTGGCATGTCATGCGGGCCGAGGCCGTTGCATGGCATGTTGGGCGACGCCGTCGCAAGGCATGCGGGCCGAGGCCGTGGCATGTCATGCGGGCCGTGGCCGTGGCATGGCATGCGGGCCGAGTCCGTGTCATGGCATGTTTGGCAACGCCGTGGCAAGACATGCGGGCCGTGG
>NW_028129277.1:15970000-15977500 GCF_055761805.1 Camellia sinensis | reverse complement strand
CATGCTACTGGCCAAGGCGTTGGCATGGCATGCTGCTGGCCAAGGCGTTGGCATGGCATGCTGCTGCTGACCAAGGCTTGGGCTTGCCATGCTGCCGGCCAAGGCCGCGGCATGGCATGCTGCTGGCCAAGGCTTTGGCATGCCATGTTGCTGGGCAAGGCCGTGGCATGGCATGCTGCTGGCCAAGGCCGTGGCATGGCATGCTGCTGGCCAAGGCCGGGGCATGGCAAGCTGTTGGCCAAGGTCGTGGCATGGCACGCTGCTGGCCAAGGCCGGGGCATGGCACGCTGCTGGCCAAGGCCGTGGCATGACAAGCTTGCCAAGGCCGGGGCATGGCATGCTGCTGGCCAAGGCTTTGGCATGCCATGCTACTGGCCAAGGCCGGGGCATGGCATGCTGTTGGCCAAGGCTTTGGCATGCCATGCTGCTGGCCAAGGCCGTGGCATGGCATGCTGCTGGCCAAGGCTTTGGCATGCCATGCTGCTGGCCAAGGCCGTGGCATGACATGCTGCTGGCCAAGGCCGTGGCATGACATGCTGGCCAAGGCCGGGGCATGGCATGCTGCTGGCCAAGGCGTTGGCATGGCATGCTGCTGCTGACCAAGGCTTGGGCTTGCCGTGCTGCCGGCCAAGGCCGCGGCATGGCATGCTGCTGGCCAAGGCTTTGGCATGCCATGTTGCTGGGCAAGGCCGTGGCATGGCATGCTGCTGGCCAAGGCCGCGGCATGACATGCTGGCCAAGGCCGGGGCATGGCAAGCTGCTGGCCAAGGCCGGGGCATGGCACGCTGCTGGCCAAGGCCGGGGCATGGCACGCTGCTGGCCAAGGCCGTGGCATGACAAGCTTGCCAAGGCCGGGGCATGGCATGCTGCTGGCCAAGGCTTTGGCATGGCATGCTGCTGGCCAAGGCTTTGGCATGCCATGCTGCTGGCCAAGGCCGTGGCATGACATGCTGGCCAAGGCCGGGGCATGGCAAGCTGCTGGCCAAGGTCGTGGCATGGCACGCTGGTGGCCAAGGCCGGGGCATGGCACGCTGCTGGCCAAGGCCGGGGCATGGCACGCTGCTGGCCAAGGCCGTGGCATGACAAGCTTGCCAAGGCCGGGGCATGGCATGCTGCTGGCCAAGGCTTTGGCATGCCATGCTGCTGGCCAAAGCCGGGGCATGGCATGCTGCTGGCCAAGGCCGTGGCATGACATGCTGCTGGCCAAGGCCGTGGCATGACATGCTGGCCAAGGCCGGGGCATGGCATGCTGCTGGCCAAGGCCGGGGCATGGCATGCTGCTGGCCAAGGCCGTGGCATAACATGCTTGCCAAGGCCAGGGCATGGCATGCTGCTGGCAAAGGCTTTGGCATGCCATGTTGCAGGCCAAGGTTGTGGCATGGCATGCTGGCCTAGGCCAACGTGCCACCGCCACCACCGCGGGCAGCCACTCGACGCATCCCGTGCTTGGCAATGTAGTTTCGATGCCACAAGCCAAGCGATGGCATGTGCCAAGCGCCCGCCTAGGCATAGGCGTGGCCTGTGGCCTGGCCATGCTGGCCAGCCTTAAGGGAGGTGCCCCCCCCTTATAATAGCCTGTTAAGCCCTTTTCAATCTGGCAGGAGGAAACATCAACCATGTTCGAGGAGTCATAATGGGGTTTTTTTTTAAAATAATGGTTTTTTGCCAAAACTTTCAACATGAAAGTTGTAGGAAATAATTTAATACACCATAAAAAAAATTATAAAAAAATATTTGGCCACCAGAAATATTTTATTTTAATTTATTTCGATTTTAATACTTAAAAAATAATAAAAATTACTAAAAATAATCAAAAAATTCTAGAAAAATTCCAACAATTATAAGATGAGGCACTAGTAATTATAGTAATTTTTTTAAATATTTTTTTATTTTTTATTTATTTTATTATAATTTTTATGAGTAAATAAATAGTTAAAAAGCCCGACGAACGTGCAAAAACTCTTAGAGAAACCGAGCAAGCATCGGATAGCTCGAATGCAAATAACAAACGCAACAGGCAACTTCCGAGGGACATACTTTTCCCAACAAGCTTCCACTGGGGAAAGCAGTAGCAACGTGTTCGCAAGTCAAAGGCAACCAAACGGCTATTACCCGAGGGACATGCATTTCGCAAGGCAACATATACGTAAGTCGAAGCCAAACCAAATGGCAATTACACGAGGGACAGGATTGCTTGCCAAGGGCGTGGCATGCGATGTTCTAGCCCAAGGCCAAGGCACGCCACGCTGCGGGACAAGGCCGTGGCAAGACATGCGGCTGGCCTTGGCCTTGGCATGGCATGCTGCTGGCTTTGGCTGGGCTGCGTTGGCCTTGGCATGGAATGTTGCTGGCTACGGAGGGGCTGCCTTGGCCTTGGAATGGCATGCTGCTGGCCTTGGCCGTGGCATGGCATACTGCTGGCCTTGGCCGTGGCATGGCATACTGCTGGCCTTGGCCTTGGCATGGCAAGCTGCTGGCTTTGGCTGGCCTGCCTTGGCCGTGGCATGGCATGCTGCTGGCCTTGGCCATGGCATGGCATGCTGCTGGCTTGGGCTGGGCTGCCTGGGCCGTGGCATGGCATGCTGCTGGCCTAGGCCTTGGCATGGCATGCTGCTGGCTTTGGCTGGGCTGCCTCGGCCGTGGCAACGCATGCCGCTGGCCTTGGCCTTGGCATGGCATGCTGCTGGCTTTGGCTGGGCTGCCTTGGCCGTGGCATCGCATGCTGCTGGCCTTGGCCTTGGCATGGCATGCTGCTGGCTTTGGCTGGGCTGCCTTGGCCGTGGCATCGCATGCTGCTGGCCTTGGCCTTGGCATGGCATGCTGCTGGCTTTGGCTGGGCTGCCTTGGCCGTGGCATGGCATGCTGCTGGCCTTGGCCATGGCATGGCATGCTGCTAGCTTGGGCTGGGCTGCCTTGGCCGTGGCATGGCATGCTGCTGGCCTAGGCCTTGGCATAGCATGCTGCTGGCTTTGGCTGGCCTGCCTTGCCCGTGGCATCGCATGCTGCTGGCCTTGGCCATGGCATGGCATGCTGCTGGCTTGGGCTGGGCTGCCTTGGCCGTGGCATGGCATGCTGCTGGCCTAGGCCTTAGCATGGCATGCTGCTGGCTTTGGCTGGCCTGCCTTGCCCGTGGCAACGCATGCTGCTGGCCTAGGCCTTGGCATGGCATGCTGCTGGCTTTGGCTGGGCTGCCTTGGCCGTGGCATGGCATGCTGCTGGCCTAGGCCTTGGCATGGCATGCTGCTGGCTTTGGCTGGCCTGCCTTGCCCGTGGCATCGCATGCTGCTGGCCTTGGCCTTGGCATGGCATGCTGCTGGCTTTGGCTGGCCTGCCTTGGCCATGGCATGGCATGCTGCTGGCTTTGGCTGGGCCGCCTTGGCCGTGGCATGGCATGCTGCTGGCCTTGGCCATGGCATGGCATGCTGCTGGCTTGGGCTGGGCTGCCTTGGCCGTGGCATGGCATGCTGCTGGCCTAGGCCTTGGCATGGCATGCTGCTGGCTTTGGCTGGCCTGCCTTGCCCGTGGCATCGCATGCTGCTGGCCTTGGCCTTGGCATGGCATGCTGCTGGCTTTGGCTGGCCTGCCTTGGCCGTGGCATGGCATGCTGCTGGCCTAGGCCTTGGCATGGCATGCTGCTGGCTTTGGCTGGCCTGCCTGGGCCGTGGCATGGCATGCTGCTGGCCTAGGCCTTGGCATGGCATGCTGCTGGCTTTGGCTGGCCTGCCTTGCCCGTGGCATCGCATGCTGCTGGCCTTGGCCCTGGCAAGGCATGCTGCTGGCTTTGGCTGGCCTGCCTTGGCCATGGCATGGCATGCTGCTGGCTTTGGCTGGGCTGCCTTGGCCGTGGCATGGCATGCTGCTGGCCTTGGCCATGGCATGGCATGCTGCTGGCTTGGCCTGGGCTGCCTTGGCCGTGGCATGGCATGCTGCTGGCCTAGGCCTTGGCATGGCATGTTGCTGGCTTTGGCTGGCCTGCCTTGCCCGTGGCATCGCATGCTGCTGGCCTGTGCCACGGCATGGCATGCTGCTGGCTTTGGCTGGGCTGCCTTGGCCGTGGCATGGCATGCTGCTGGCCTTGGCCTTGGCATGGCATGCTGCTGGCTTTGGCTAGGCTGCCTTGGCCGTGGCATGGCATGCTGCTGGCCTTGGCCTTGGCATGGCATGCTGCTGGCTTTCTCTGGGCTGCCTTCGCCGTGGCATGCCATGCTGCTGGCCTTGGGCTTGGGCCTAGGCTGCCTTGGCTGCGGTTCTTATCACTAGACGTGCGTTGCGTGCGAAGGCGTGCAAAGGCGTGCGCGACCATGCGCGCAACACGCGCACCGTGGTCAAAAGACCACGCGCGCGGTATTCGCACAGGCCACGCTGCCCACGCCGCGGGCATGCCAGGCCAGGCTGCCCTGGCCGGCTGCATGCCAGGCCGCCCAGGCCGTGCGCATGCCATGCCGTGCTGCCTACGCCGCGGGCATGCCAGGCCGGCTGCATGCCAGGCCGCCCAGGCCGTGCGCATGCCATGCCGTGCTGCCCATGCCGCGCGCATGCCAGGTCGCGGTCCAGGCCGCCCAAGGCCGCAGCCCAGGCCGCGGTCGAGCCGCAGTGCATGTAACCCAAGGCCGCAGCGCAGGCCGCGCCCAACATGGGGCGTACCTACCACTGCCTTGCCCTGGGCAAGGGAGGTGCCCCCCCCTCCTTATAATAGCCTGTTAAGCCCTTTTCAATCTGGCAGGAGGAAACATCAACCATGTTCGATGAGTCATAATGGGGTTTTTTTTAAAAGTAATGGTTTTTTGCCAAAACTTTCAACATGAAAGTTGTAGGAAATAATTTAGTACACCATAAAAAAAATTAAAAAAAATATTGTTTTACCGAAAATATTTTATTTTAATTTATTTCGATTTTAATACTTAAAAAATAATAAAAATTAATAAAAATGGTCAAAAAATTATGGAAAAATTCCCATAATTAAAGGATGATTCACTAGTAATTATAGAAATTATTAAATTATTTTTTTCATTTTTTTTATTTTATTTTGATTTTTTTATGCCAAATAAGGGCTTTAAAAATTCGAAAAGCTCCAGAAAAATTGCAAAAAAATAGGGAATGACATTTAAAATTGATTGTAGTGCATTTTTAATTGTGTTGCACGGTTTGGGTAAGATTATAAAAGAATCATGTTCAAAAAGATCGATCGAGGCGGTGGCATGCCTTGGCCTTTGCCCGCGGCCTTGGCCATGGCCTTGGCCATGCCTTGCGCAGGGACTTGGCCTTGCCCACTGCCTTGGCCTTGGCCTTGGCCTTGGCTTTGGCCTTGGCCTTGGCCTTGGCATGGCATGGCATGCTCGCCGGGGCCGTGGCATGCCTTGCTGCTAGCCAAGGCCGTGGCGTGGCATGCTCGCCCATCCCGTGGCATGCCATGCTCGCCCAGCCCATGGCACGCCATGTTGGCCCAAGGCATTGGCATGGCATGCCGGCCAAGGCATGCTGGCCAACGCTGCACAAGGCGGTGCCATGGCATGGCATGCTGACCAAGACCGTGCCATGGCATGCTGGGCGAGGCCGGGGCATGGCATGCTGGCCGAGGCCGGGCAACGGACCGGCATGGCCCAGCCCGTGGCACGCCATGTTGGCCCAAGGCATTGGCATGGCATGCCGGCCAAGGCATGCTGGCCAACGCTGCGGCACGGCGTGCTGGACAAGGCGGTGCCATGGCATGGCATGCTGACCAAGACAGTGCCATGGCATGCTGGCCGAGGCCGTGGCGTGGCGTGCTGGCCGAGGCCGTGGCATGGCATGCTGGCCGAGGCCATGGCTTGCCATGCCGCCACGGCCGTGGCATGCTAGGCAACGGACCGGCATGGCATGCTGGCCGTGGCGGTGGCACGACATGCTGGCCAAGGCAGTGGCATGGCATGTTGGCCAAGGCTAAGGCATGGCACGTTGTGGCATGGCACGCTGGCCAAGGCAGTCGCAAGGCATGCGGGCCGAGGCCGTGGCATGGCATGGCATGCGGGCCGAGGCCGTGGCACGGCCCGTTGGGCAACGCGGTGGCATGGCATGCTGGGCAACGCCGTGGCAAGGCATGCGGGCCGAGGCCTTGGCATGGCATGCTGGCCGAGGCAGTGGCATGGCATGCGGGCCGAGGCCGTGGCAAGGCATGCGGGCCGAGGCCGTGGCATGGCATGCGGGCCGAGGCCGAGGCCGAGGCCGTGGCATGGTATGCGGGCCAGGCCGTGGCATGGCATGGCATGCGGGCCGAGGCCGTGGCATGGCATGCGGGCCGAGGCCGTGGCATGGCATGGCATGCGGGCCGAGGCCGTGGCATGGCATGCAGGCCAAGGCCGTGGCATGGCATGCGGGCCGAGGCCGTGGCGTGGCATGGCATGGCATGTTGGGCAACGCCGTGGCATGGCATGCGGGCCGAGGCCGTGGCATGGCATGCGGGCCGAGGCCGTGGCGTGGCATGGCATGGCATGTTGGGCAACGCCGTGGCAAGACATGCGGGCCGAGGCCGTGGCATGGCATGCGGGCCGAGGCCGAGGCCGTGGCATGGCATGTTGGGCAACGCCCTGGCAAGCCATGCGGGCCGAGGCCGTGGCGTGGCATGTTGGCCAAGGCTAAGGCATGGCACGCCGGGCAACGCGGTGCATTGGCAAGCTGGGCAGCGCGGTGGCAAGGCATGGGGGCCGAGGTCGTGGCATGGCATGTTGGGCAACGTCGTGGCAAGACATGCGGGCCGAGGCCGTGGCATGGCATGCGGGCCGAGGCCGTCCGTGGCATGGCATGTTGGGCAACGCGGTGGCAAGGCTTGCGGGCCGAGGCCGTGGCATGGCATGTTGGGCAACGCCGTAGAAGGGCATGCGGGCCGAGGCCGTGGCATGGCATGCGGGCCGAGGCCGTGGCATGGCATGTTGGGCGACGCCGTAGCAAGGCATGCGGGCCGAGCCGTGGCTTGTCGTGCGGGCCGAGGCCGTGGCATGGCATGCGGGTCGAGGCCGTGGCATGGCATGTTGGGCGACGCCGTAGCAAGGCATGCGGGCCGTGGCCGTGGCATGGCCTGTTGGGCGACGCCGTAGCAAGGAATGCAGGCCGAGGCCGTGGCATGGCATGTTTGGCAACGCCGTGGCAAGACATGCGGGCCGTGGCATGGCATGGCATGCGGGCCGAGGCCGTGGCACGACATGTTGGCCAAGGCTAAGGCATGGCACGCTGGGCATCGCGGTGGCATGGCATGCTGGGCAACGCGGTGGCAAGGCATGCGGGCCGAGGCCGTGGCATGGCATGTTGGGCAACGCCGTAGAAGGGCATGCGGGCCGAGGCCGTGGCATGGCATGTTGGGCGACGACGTAGCAAGGCATGCGGGCCGAGGCCGTGGCTTGTCGTGCGGGCCGAGGCCGTGGCATGGCATGTGTTGGCAACGCCGTGGCAAGACATGCGGGCCGTGGCATGGCATGGCACGCGGGCCGAGGCCGTGGCACGACATGTTGGCCAAGGCTAAGGCATGGC
>NW_028129277.1:15952500-15960000 GCF_055761805.1 Camellia sinensis | reverse complement strand
CCGTGGCTTGGCATGCTTGCCAAGGCCGTGGCATGACATGCTGCTGGCCGAGGCCGTGGCAAGGCATGCTGATGGCCGAGGCCGTGGCACGGCATGCTGATGGCCGAGGACGTGGCAAGGCATGCTGATGGCCGAGGCCGTGGCATGGCATGCCATGCTGCTGGACAAGGCCGTGGCAAGGCATGCTGCTGGCCAAGGCGTTGGCATGGCATGCTGCTGGCCAAGGGGTTGGCATGGCATGCTGCTGCTGACCAAGGCTTGGGCTTGCCATGCTGCCGGCCAAGGCCGCGGCATGGCATGCTGCTGGCCAAGGCTTTGGCATGCCATGTTGCTGGGCAAGGCCGTGGCATGGCATGCTGCTGGCCAAGGCCGTGGCATGGCATGCTGCTGGCCAAGGCCGGGGCATGGCAAGCTGCTGGCCAAGGTTGTGGCATGGCACGCTGCTGGCCAAGGCCGGGGCATGGCACGCTGCTGGCCAAGGCCGTGGCATGACAAGCTTGCCAAGGCCGGGGCATGGCATGCTGCTGGCCAAGGCTTTGGCATGCCATGCTACTGGCCAAGGCCGGGGCATGGCATGCTGCTGGCCAAGGCTTTGGCATGCCATGCTGCTGGCCAAGGCCGTGGCATGACATGCTGCTGGCCAAGGCCGTAGCATGACATGCTGGCCAAGGCCGGGGCATGGCATGCTGCTGGCCAAGGCGTTGGCATGGCATGCTGCTGCTGACCAAGGCTTGGGCTTGCCATGCTGCCGGCCAAGGCCGCGGCATGGCATGCTGCTGGCCAAGGCTTTGGCATGCCATGTTGCTGGGCAAGGCCGTGGCATGGCATGCTGCTGGCCAAGGCCGTGGCATGACATGCTGGCCAAGGCCGGGGCATGGCAAGCTGCTGGCCAAGGTCGTGGCATGGTACGCTGCTGGCCAAGGCCGGGGCATGGCACGCTGCTGGCCAAGGCCGTGGCATGACAAGCTTGCCAAGGCCGGGGCATGGCATGCTGCTGGCCAAGGCTTTGGCATGGCATGCTGCTGGCCAAGGCTTTGGCATGCGATGCTGCTGGCCAAGGCCGTGGCATGACATGCTGGCCAAGGCCGGGGCATGGCAAGCTGCTGGCCAAGGTCGTGGCATGGCACGCTGCTGGCCAAGGCCGGGGCATGGAACGCTGCTGGCCAAGGCCGTGGCATGACAAGCTTGCCAAGGCCGGGGCATGGCATGCTGCTGGCCAAGGCTTTGGCATGCCATGCTGCTGGCCAAGGCCGGGGCATGGCATGCTGCTGGCCAAGGCTTTGGCATGCCATGCTGCTGGCCAAGGCCGTGGCATGACATGCTGCTGGCCAAGGCCGTGGCATGACATGCTGGACAACGCCGGGGCATGGCATGCTGCTGGCCAAGGCCGTGGCATAACATGCTTGCCAAGGCCAGGGCATGGCATGCTGCTGGCAAAGGCTTTGGTATGCCATGTTGCTGGCCAAGGCTGTGGCATGGCATGCTGGCCTAGGCCAACGTGCCACCGCCACCACCGCGGGCAGCCACTCGACGCATCCCGTGCTTGGCTACGTAGTTTCGATGCCACAAGCCAAGCGATGGCATGTGCCAAGCGCCCGCCTAGGCATAGGCGTGGCCTGTGGCCTGGCCATGCTGGCCAGCCTTAAGGGAGGTGCCCCCCCCCCCTTATAATAGCCTGTTAAGCCCTTTTCAATCTGGCAGGAGGAAACATCAACCATGTTCGAGGAGTCATAATGGGGTTTTTTTTAAAAATAATGGTTTTTTGCCAAAACTTTCAACATGAAAGTTGTAGGAAATAATTTAATACACCATAAAAAAAAATTATAAAAAAATATTTGGCCACCGGAAATATTTTATTTTAATTTATTTCGATTTTAATACTTAAAAAATAATAAAAATTACTAAAAATACTCAAAAAATTCTAGAAAAATTCCAACAATTATAAGATGAGGCACTAGTAATTATAGTAATTTTTTTAATTATTTTTTTTATTTTTTATTTATTTTATTATAATTTTTATGAGTAAATAAATAGTTAAAAAGCCCGACGAACGTGCAAAAACTCTTAGAGAAACCGAGCAAGCATCGGATAGCTCGAATGCAAATAACAAACGCAACAGGCAACCTCCGAGGGACATACTTTTCCCAACAAGCTTCCACTGGGGAAAGCACTAGCAACGTGTTCGCAAGTCAAAGGCAACCAAACGGCTATTACCCGAGGGACATGCATTTCGCAAGGCAACATATACGTAAGTCAAAGCCAAACCAAATGGCAATTACACGAGGGACAGGATTGCTTCCCAAGGGCGTGGCATGCGATGTTCTAGCCCAAGGCCAAGGCACGCCACGCTGCGGGACAAGGCCGTGGCAAGACATGCGGCTGGCCTTGGCCTTGGCATGGCATGCCGCTGGCTTTGGCTGGGCTGCGTTGGCCTTGGCATGGAATGTTGCTGGCTTCGGATGGGATGCCTTGGCCTTGGAATGGCATGCTACTGGCCTTGGCCGTGGCATGGCATACTGCTGGCCTTGGCCGTGGCATGGCATACTGCTGGCCTTGGCCTTGGCATGGCAAGCTGCTGGCTTGCCTTGGCCGTGGCATGGCATGCTGCTGGCCTTGGCCTTGGCATGGCATGCTGCTGGCTTTAGCTGGGCTGCCTTGGCCGTGGCATGGCATGCTGCTGGCCTTGGCCTTGGCATGGCATGCTGCTGGCTTTGGCTGGGCTGCCTTGGCCGTGGCATGGCATGCTGCTGGCCTTGGCCTTGGCATGGCATGCTGCTGGCTTTGGCTGGCCTGCCTTGGCCGTGGCATGGCATGCTGCTGGCCTTGGCCTTGGCATGGCATGCTGCTGGCTTTGGCTGGGCTGCCTTGGCCGTGGCATCACATGCTGCAGGCCTTGGCCGTGGCGTGGCATGCTGCTGGCTTTGGCTGGGCTGCCTTGGCCGTGGCATGGCATGCTGCTGGCCTTGGCCTTGGCCTTGGCATGACATGCTGCTGGCTTTGGCTGGGCTGCCTTGGCCGTGGCATGGCATGCTGCTGGCCTTGGCCTTGGCATGGCATGCTGCTGGCTTTGGCTGGGCTGCCTTGGCCGTGGCATGGCATTCTGCTGGCCTTGGCCTTGGCATGGCATGCTGCTGGCTTTGGCATGGCTGCCTTGGCCGGGGCATGGCATGCTGCTGGCCTAGGCATTGGCATGGCATGCTGCTGGGTTTGGCTGGGCTGCCTTGGTCGTGGCATGGCATGGTGCTGGCCTTGGCCTTGGCATGGCATGCTGCTGGCTTTGGCTGGGCTGCCTTGGCCGTGGCATGGCATGCTGCTGGCCTTGGCCTTGGCGTGGCATGCTGCTGGCTTGGGCTGGGCTGCCTTGGCCGTGGCATGGCATGCTGCTGGCCTTGGCCTTGGCCTGGCATGCTGCTGGCTTTGGCTGGGCTGCCTTGGCCGTGGCATGGCATGCTGCTGGCCTAGGCCTTGGCATGGCATGCTGCTGGCTTTGGCTGGCCTGGCTTGGCCGTGGCATGGCATGCTGCTGGCCTTGGCCTTGGCATGGCATGCTGCTGGCTTTGGCTGGGCTGCCTTGGCCGTGGCATGGCGTGCTGCTGGCCTAGGCCTTGGCATGGCATGCTGCTGGCTTTGGCCTTGGCATGGCATGCTGCTGGCCTAGGCCTTGGCATGGCATGCTGCTGGCCTTGGCCTTGGCTTGGCATGCTGCTGGCTTTGGCTGGCCTGCCTTGGTCGTGGCATGGCATGCTGCTGGCCTTGGCTTTGGCATGGCATGCTGCTGGCTTTGGCTGGGCTGCCTTGGCCGTGGCATGGCATGCTGCTGGCCTTGGCCATGGCATGGCATGCTGCTGGCCTAGGCCTTGGCATGGCATGCTGCTGGCCTTGGCCTTGGCTTGGCATGCTGCTGGCTTTGGCTGGCCTGCCTTGGTCGTGGCATGGCATGCTGCGGGCCTTGTCTTTGGCATGGCATGCTGCTGGCTTTGGCTGGGCTGCCTTGGCCGTGGCATGGCATGCTGCTGGCCTAGGCCGTGGCATGGCATGCTGCTGGCCTAGGCCTTGGCATGGCATGCTGCTGGCCTTGGCCTTGGCTTGGCATGCTGCTGGCTTTGGCTGGCCTGCCTTGGTCGTGGCATGGCATGCTGCTGGCCTTGGCGTTGGCATGGCATGCTGCTGGCTTTGGCTGGGCTGCCTTGGCCGTGGCATGGCATGCTGCTGGCCTTGGCCATGGCATGGCATGCTGCTGGCTTGGGCTGGGCTGCCTTGGCCGTGGCATGGCATGCTGCTGGCCTAGGCCTTGGCATGGCATGCTGCTGGCTTTGGCTGGCCTGCCTTGGCCGTGGCATGGCATGCTGCTGGCCTTGGCCTTGGCATGGCATGCTGTTGGCTTTGGCTGGCCTGCCTTTGCCGTGGCATGGCATCCTGCTGGCCTTGGCCTTGGCATGGCATGCTGCTGGCTTTGGCTGGGCTGCCTTGGCCGTGGCATGGCATGCTGCTGGCCTTGGCCATGGCATGGCATGCTGCTGGCTTGGGCTGGGCTGCCTTGGCCGTGGCATGGCATGCTGCTGGCCTAGGCCTTGGCATGGCATGCTGCTGGCTTTGGCTGGGCTGCCTTGGCCGTGGCATCGCATGCTGCTGGCCATGGCCTTGGCATTGCATGCTGCTGGCTTTGGCTGGGCTGCCTTAGCCGTGGCATCGCATGCGGCTGGCCTTGGCTTTGGCATGGCATGCTGCTGGCTTTGGCTGGCCTGCCTTGGCCGTGGCATGGCATGCTGCTCGCCTAGGCCTTGGCATGGCATGCTGCTGGCTTTGGCTGGGCTGCCTTGGCGCTGGCATGGCAGGCTGCTGGGCTTGGCCTTGGCATGGCATGCTGTTGGCTTTGTCTGGGCTGCCTTGGCCGTGGCATCGCATGCTGCTGGCCTTGGCCTTGGCATGGCATGCTGTTGGCTTTGTCTGGGCTGCCTTGGCCGTGGCATCGCATGCTGCTGGCCTTGGCCTTGGCATGGCATGCTGCTGGCTTTGGCTGGGCTGCCTTGGCCGTGGCATGGCATGCTGCTGGCCTTGGCCATGGCATGGCATGCTGCTGGTTTGGGCTGGGCTGCCTTGGCCGTGGCATGGCATGCTGCTGGCCTAGGCCTTGGCATGGCATGCTGCTGGCTTTGGCTGGCCTGCCTTGCCCGTGGCATCGCATGCTGCTGGCCTGTACCACGGCATGGCATGCTGCTGGCTTTGGCTGGGCTGCCTTGGCCGTGGCATGGCATGCTGCTGGCCTAGGCCTTGGCATGGCATGCTGCTGGCTTGGGTTGGGCTGCCTTGGCCGTGGCATGGCATCCTGCTGGCCTTGGCCATGGCATGGCATGCTGCTGGCTTGGGCTGGGCTGCCTTGGCCGTGGCATGCCATGCTGCTGGCCTAGGCCTTGGCATGGCATGCTGCTTGCTTTGGCTGGGCTGCCTTGGCCGTGGCATCGCATGCCGCTGGCCTTGGCCTTGGCATGGCATGCTGCTGGCTTTGGCTGGGCTGCCTTGGCCGTGGCATCGTATGCTGCTGGCCTTGGCCTTGGCATGGCATGCTGCTGGCTTTGGCTGGGCTGCATTGGCCGTGGCATGGCATGCTGCTGGCCTTGGCCTTGGCGTGGCATGCTGCTGGCTTGGGCTGGGCTGCCTTGGCCGTGGCATGGCATGCTGCTGGCCTTGGCCTTGACCTGGCATTCTGCTGGCTTTGGCTGGGCTGCCTTGGCCGTGGCATGGCATGCTGCTGGCCTAGGCCTTGGCATGGCATGCTGCTGGCTTTGGCTGGCCTGCCTTGGCCGTGGCATGGCATGCTGCTGGCCTTGGCCTTGGCATGGCATGCTGCTGGCCTTGGCCTTGGCATGGCATGCTGCTGGCCTTGGCTGGCCTGCCTTGGCCGTGGCATGGCATGCTGCTGGCCTTGGCCTTGGCATGGAATGCTGCTGCCTTTGGCTGGGCTGCCTTGGCCGTGGCATCGCATGCCTCTGGCCTAGGCCTTGGCATGGCATGCTGCTGGCTTTGGCTGGGCTGCCTTGGCCGTGGCATGGCATGCCGCTGGCCTTGGCCTTGGCATGGCATGCTGCTGGCTTTGGCTGGGCTGCCTTGGCCGTGGCATCGCATGCGGTTGGCCTTGGCCTTGGCATGGCATGCTGCTGGCTTTGGCTGGCCTGCCTTGGCCGTGGCATGGCATGCTGCTGGCCTTGGCCTTGGCATGGCATGCTGCTGGCTTTGGCTGGGCTGCCTTGGCCGTGGCATGGCATGCTGCTGGCCTTGGCCTTGGCGTGGCATGCTGCTGCCTTTGGCTGGGCTGCCTTGGCCGTGGCATGGCATGCTGCTGGCCTTGGCCTTGGCTTGGCATGCTGCTGGCTTTGGTTGGGCTGCCTTGGCCGTGGCATGGCATGCTGCTGGCCTAGGCCTTGGCATGGCATGCTGCTGGCTTTGGCTGGCCTGCCTTGGCCGTGGCATGGCATGCTGCTGGCCTTGGCCTTGGCATGGCATGCTGCTGGCTTTGGCTGGCCTGCCTTGGCCGTGGCATGGCATGCTGCTGGCCTTGGCCTTGGCATGGCCTGCTGCTGGCTTTGGCTGGGCTGCCTTGGCCGTGGCATCGCCTGCTGCTGGCCAAGGCCTTGGCATGGCATGCTGCTGGCTTTGGCTGGCCTGCCTTGCCCGTGGCATGGCATGCTGCTGGCCTTGGCCTTGGCATGGCATGCTGCTGGCTTTGGCTGGGCTGCCTTGGCCTTGGCATGCCATGCTGCTGGCTTTGGTTGGCCTGCCTTGGCCGTGGCATGGCATGCTGCTGGCCTTGGCCTTGGCATGGCATGCTGCTGGCTTTGGCTGGGCTGCCTTGGCCGTAGCATGGCATGCTACTGGCCTTGGCCATGGCATGGCATGCTGCTGGCTTGGGCTGGGCTGCCTAGGCCGTGGCATGACATGCTGCTGGCCTAGGCCTTGGCATGGCATGCTGCTGGCTTTGGCTGGGCTGCCTCGGCCGTGGCATCGCATGCCGCTGTCCTTCGCCTTGGCATGGCATGCTGCTGGCTTTGGCTGGGCTGCCTTGGCCGTGGCATGGCATGCTGCTGGCCTTCGCCTTGGCATGGCATGCTGCTGGCTTTGGCTGGGCTGCCTTGGCCGTGGCATGGCATGCTGCTGGCCTTGGCCATGGCATGGCATGCTGCTGGCTTGGGCTGGGCTGCCTTGGCCGTGGCATGGTATGCTGCTGGCCTAGGCCATGGCATGGCATGCTGCTGGCTTTGGCTGGCCTGCCTTGCCCGTGGCATGGCATGCTGCTGGCCTTGGCCTTGGCATGGCATGCTGCTGGCTTTGGCTGGCCTGCCTTGGCCGTGGCATGGCATGCTGCTGTCCTAGGCCTTGGCATGGCATGCTGCTGGCTTTGGCTGGGCTGCCTTGGCCGTGGCATGGCAGGCTGCTGGCATTGGCCGTGGCATGGCATGCTGCTGGCCTAGGCCTTGGCATGGCATGCTACTGGCTTTGGCTGGC
>NW_028129277.1:15930000-15942500 GCF_055761805.1 Camellia sinensis | reverse complement strand
CATGCTGATGGCCGAGGCCGTGGCATGGCACGCCATGGTGCTGGACAAGGCCGTGGCAAGGCATGCTGCTGGCCAAGGCGTTGGCATGGCATGCTGCTGCTGACCAAGGCTTGGGCTTGCCATGCTGCCGGCCAAGGCCGCGGCATGGCATGCTGCCGGCCAAGGCCGCGGCATGGCATGCTGCTGGCCAAGGCTTTGGCATGCCATGTTGCTGGGCAAGGCCGTGGCATGGCATGCTGCTGGCCAAGGCCGTGGCATGACATGCTGGCCAAGGCCGGGGCATGGCAAGCTGCTGGCCAAGGTCGTGGCATGGCACGCTGCTGGCCAAGGCCGGGGCATGGCACGCTGCTGGCCAAGGCCGGGGCATGGCACGCTGCTCGCCATGGCCGTGGCATGCCAAGCTTGCCAAGGCCGGGGCATGGCATGCTGCTGGCCAAGGCTTTGGCATGGCATGCTGCTGGCTAAGGCCGGGGCATGGCATGCTGCTGGCCAAGGCTTTGGCATGCCATGCTGCTGGCCAAGGCCGTGGCATGGCATGCTGGCCAAGGCCGGGGCATGGCAAGCTGCTGGCCAAGGTCGTGGCATGGCACGCTGCTGGCCAAGGCCGGGGCATGGCACGCTGCTGGCCAAGGCCGGGGCATGGCACGCTGCTGGCCATGGCCGTGGTATGCCAAGCTTGCCAAGGCCGGGGCATGGCATGCTGCTGGCCAAGGCTTTGGCATGGCATGCTGCTGGCCAAGGCCGTGGCATGGCATGCTGCTGGCCAAGGCCGGGGCATGGCATGCTGCCGGCCAAGGCCGTGGCATGGCATGCTGCTGGCCAAGGCCGTGGCATGACATGCTTGCCAAGGCCAGGGCATGGCATGCTGCTGGCAAAGGCTTTGGCATGCCATGTTGCTGGCCAAGGCTGTGGCATGGCATGCTGGCCTAGGCCAACGTGCCACCGCCACCACCGCGGGCAGCCACTCGACGCATCCCGTGCTTGGCTATGTAGTTTCGATGCCACAAGCCAAGCGATGGCATGTGCCAAGCGCCCGCCTAGGCATAGGCGTGGCCTGTGGCCTGGCCATGCTGGCCAGCCTTAAGGGAGGTGCCCCCTCCCCCTTATAATAGCCTGTTAAGCCCTTTTCAATCTGGCAGGAGGAAACATCAACCATGTTCGAGGAGTCATAATGGGGTTTTTTTAAAAAGTAACGGTTTTTTGCCAAAACTTTCAACATGAAAGTTGTAGGAAATAATTTAATACACCATAAAAAAAATTATAAAAAATATTTGGCCACCGGAAATATTTTATTTTAATTTATTTCGATTTTAATACTTAAAAAAAATAAAAATTACTAAAAATACTCAAAAAATTCTAGAAGAATGCCAACAATTATAAGATGAGGCACTAGTAATTATAGTAATTTTTTTAATTATTTTTTTATTTTTTATTTATTTTATTATAATTTTTATGAGTAAATAAATAATTAAAAAGCCCGACGAACGTGCAAAAACTCTTAGAGAAACCGAGCAAGCATCGGATAGCTCGAATGCAAATAACAAACGCAACAGGCAACTTTCGAGCGACATACTTTACCCAACAAGCTTCCACTGGGGAAAGCACTAGCAACGTGTTCGCAAGTCAAAGGCAACCAAACGGCTATTACCCGAGGGACATGCATTTCGCAAGGCAACATATACGTAAGTCAAAGCCAAACCAAATGGCAATTACACGAGGGACAGGATTGCTTGCCAAGGGCGTGGCATGCGATGTTCTAGCCCAAGGCCAAGGCACGCCACGCTGCGGGACAAGGCCGTGGCAAGACATGCGGCTGGCCTTGGCCTTGGCATGGCATGCCGCTGGCTTTGGCTGGGCTGCATTGGCCTTGGCATGGAATGTTGCTGGCTTCGGATGGGCTGCCTTGGCCTTGGAATGGCATGCTGCTGGCCTAGGCCGTGGCATGGCATACTGCTGGCCTTGGCCTTGGCATGGCAAGCTGCTGGCTTTGGCTGGCCTGCCTTGGCCGTGGCATGGCATGCTGCTGGCCTTGGCCTTGGCATGGCATGCTGCTGGCTTTGGCTGGGCTGCCTTGGCCGTGGCATGGCATGCTGCTGGCCTTGGCCTTGGCATGGCATGCTGCTGGCCTTGGCCTTGGCATGGCATGCTGCTGGCTTTGGCTGGGCTGCCTTGGCCGTGGCATGGCATGCTGCTGGCCTTGGCCATGGCATGGGATGCTGCTGGCTTGGGCTGGGCTGCCTTGGCCGTGGCATGGCATGCTGCTGGCCTAGGCCTTGGCATGGCATGCTGCTGGCTTTGGCTGGGCTGCCTTGGCCGTGGCATGGCATGCTGCTGGCCTTGGCCTTGGCATGGCATGCTGCCGGCTTTGGCTGGCCTGCCTTGGCCGTGGCATGGCATGCTGCTGGCCTTGGCCTTGGCATGGCATGCTGCCGGCTTTGGCTGGGCTGCCTTGGCCGTGGCATGGCATGCTGCTGGCCTTGGCCATGGCATGGCATGCTGCTGGCTTGGGCTGGGCTGCCTTGGCCGTGGCATGGCATGCTGCTGGCCTAGGCCTTGGCATGGCATGCTGCTGGCTTTGGCTGGGCTGCCTTGGCCGTGGCATGGCATGTTGCTAGCCTTGGCCTTGGCATGGCATGCTGCTGGCCTAGGCCTTGGCATGGCATGCTGCTGGCCTAGGCCTTGGCATGGCATGCTGCTGGCCTAGGCCTTGGCATGGCATGCTGCTGGCTTTGGCTGGCCTGCCTTGGCCGTGGCATGGCATGCTGCTGGCCTTGGCCTTGTGTCACAGGTCGACTCCTTTAGAGGCGCAGCGGATCAATTTTTGCCTGTGTGGCGCTCAAACTCCACCAAGTTTAAGCCCGCCATTGCTCGTTGACAATTCGAGTGTTGATGATCTCACCCGTTTGAACATTAGGTCCCAATGCTTTGTCAAGCAAAACAACTTCACAAGGAAGCTCCGTCTTCACCCGGATGTCACAAGTAGGCCTGACGCCTCAAGTGCACCAAGCACGGCATAAGTCGCTTCATAGCGCCAAGCTTACTTCAAGCGAGGTGCTCGCCCAACTTAGGTTCATGTCATCAAGGCACCTAGCCACACAACAATGTGCTAGCGAAGGTCCTCAACTTAGCCGACAAGCCAACGTTGCCGGTTGGGTATTTAACAGCGTCTCGACGTGTCGCTGGGTCAAGCATGCCTCAATAGATGCGTATTAGGTGGCCACTTGGTCATGAGAAGCCCACAAGCCACCGAGGGTCAATCTCTTGCCCACGGCGTAGTCCTCGTGCCAACACGCGTGCTAGATTCCGCCTAAGGCCATTGCGCACCTTAGCGTTGCACCAACGTGTAGCATGAGTAAGGCGACGTCTCAATCCGTAGCTTGCTCGTAGCATAATGTAGTCCCTCAATGGACGTAGTCGTTGCATAGCTTGATGCCTTCATTTGATAGCCCACACATGCGGTGTCGCCTTCCAACCGCTTAGCTTAAGCCACGGGATCCCCTCGTGCAAAGTCGAACCCAAACCAAGCACTAGAGTTGGCACACGAGGCCTCTAGTGGTGCCTCGATAGCCCATTCGGTCCAAGACGAGTCCCAAAGATACCATATTGCGTGGCATAATGGAAACAACGTAGTGGACCTCTCCCTCGGGAGAGACGCGCAGTGCCTACATCTTCGCACCGTCCACGGGGCTCCCAAACCCACATGGAGACTCTAGACACCCCTCTGGATGCCTACAGCCCGCCCTTGAGTTGCCCCAAGGTTGCTCACTTCAAGTCTAGTTTGGACGGGGAGGTTGGTAGGCAGCACACCATACCCCCTTATAGTAGCTTGTTAAGCCCTTCTTCATCTGGAAGGAGGAAACATCATACATGTCTGAGGAGTCATAATGACTTATATAGGCTGTGGCTTTGTCTTGTGTTGGCTATTGGTGGCATACATGCCTTGGGCTACTTGGGGCCAATGTTAGGCCACGTTGGGGCACTTCCAATGGCCACTCTTGAGCACTCAAATGGCCACACCACTGCGAGCGAAACGTCACGGAGTTAGCCTTGCAAGGCAACCCGTGACACTCTCCTCCACTTCAACCATCAACGTCCTCGTTGATGTAGCACAAAGCTGATGCTGCAGTGCGTGTACCGGCTCCTCTGATCTGTCCAACACCTCTGTGTGGATTGCCTACCTTCAACGTCTAACTCTCTTAGCCAAGCTCCCCTCATTGTTCTCTACTCAAACCCAGCTGAACTGCACTCCACCTGTTGCACCCTCTGCTGGTTGCACCCTCTGCTGGTGACTTCTCTCAAATGGCCTCTGCCAAAGCTCCTCTGAGCGTCTCTAAACTCTGCCCTTTGCCAATACTCTTGAAATGCCAAGCCCTCTTCTCCAATGGCCTCTCTGCCAATGCTCCTCCGAGCAAACTCAAAATGGCCTCTCTGCCAATGCTCCTCCGAGCAATCTCAAAATGGCCTCTCTGCCAATGCTCCTCCGAGCAAACTCAAGCTCCTCTGAGCAAACTCACAGTGGGTTGTCGCATCGCGACTTCCTCCTCCACTCGAGTTGTCGACGCCCTCGTCGACTCAATGCAAATCATCAATTGCTCAAAGCCCTCTGGCAAGCTCAAAGCCCTCTAGCTAATATCTTCAATACGCTGAAGTATCTCTATACTGTGCCCTCTGGCAAAATGAAAGCCCTCTGGCTGCTGCTCATTAGCAAGCTCATGTCTCTGAAGCCTTCTGGCTGATGCCCTCTGGCAAACTCAGTCTCTAAAGCCCTCTTGGCTGTTGCCCTCTGGCAAACTCAAACTTCGAAGCCCTCTGGCTGTTGCTCTCTAGCAAACTCAAACTCTGAAGCCCTCTGGCTGTTGCCCTCTAGCAAAATGAAGCCCTCTGGCTAATGCATTCTTTGCAAGCCTAAATTTTCTCATGCTCTCTAGCAAGATGAAGCCCTCTGGCTGAACTCAAACTCGTGCCCTCTGGCAATGGGTAACCCTCTGGCTGGATATTTACTTATAACCCAAAACTTCAATGCTCTTATAGAAGTGTAGCCCTCTGGCTGAAATGAAGCCCATTGGCTTTGCTCAACTCGTGCCCTCTGGCAAAGTGTAGCCCATTGGCTGAATATGCTCTTATAACTCAATACTTCAATACTCTATTAGAAGTGTAGCCCTCCGGCTGAAATGAAGCCCACTGGCTTTGCTCAACTCGTGCCTTCTGGCAAAGTGTAGCCCACCGGCTGAATCTCATGCTCGTGCCCTCTGGCAAGCCCTCTGGCTCTACTTATGTCTTCTGGCTAGAATTTAACTCATGCTGCCCAGTATCTCGGCCACTGCCTTCACTCGAGTCAGCTATCTCGATCAAGCTCAATGATTTCGCCTTTCAATGGCTCTCCGCTCCTGCCACCCACAAAACTAGCCATCTCAACGAAGCTGCTCAAAATGGTGCGCTGATCCTGGCACCAAACTCATGTCCTGACTTTACTATCCCGCTACATGGTTGTCCTCCAACAACGATGATTTCATCCATCACCCTGCTCTCTAGCAAGCATGTACACTCGGTGCCTCTGCACACGGGAGTCAAGATCTCAAATTTTGTCTTGAATATTTTTCCGAACGAACCCTCTAAGAAGTAACAACCATGCGTCTGAAGATGCAAAACCACTGACAAGCACCAGTTGCAAATGCCACCACGAACGGTCGAAACATAGGCCCCCTGAAGCAAACCAGTGATAATGCCATAGCACGTGCACGGCTGCCAACGAAAATCCGTCTCTAAGGCTCAATAGCTGAAGATCGCATCCCACAATCTGATACAAGCATTCCACAAGTCCAAACTGCGGTAGAAATCCCCATGTAGCCAACAAAGTAACACAATTATGCCAACCCTGCTAGTTAGGAAGCAACCCATCCACAAATGTAGCTTACTCGCGCCACAGTGTGCCCACAGTGTAGAAATGCTCACCAAGTCCACAAAGCGAGAGGGAGACACCAAGTTAGCAAGGAAACACTAGCTGCCACAATGCTGCTCAATTCGCACCCTCGAGAACGGTTGCTGCGTTTAAGGCATCGCTGAAGAATAGCACAATAGGCATGGATACCCCAAGACATCACCAATCAGCTCCCACAGTTCAAACCTGACCAGAAAACCAACGGCGGTCTTGTTTAGAGTCTAGGATGTCAAGCACGTCCCCCAGGATGAGTTTCATGCATACTCCTTCAGACAGCTGCATCGGGGTCCACGGAAGAATGATATCACAATAGCTGCATGTCCGCTCTAGATCGAACTCACCCCAAATGAGTGATCTAGCTCTGATACCAACTGTCACAGGCCGACTCCTTTAGAGGCGCAGCGGATCAATTTTTGCCTGTGTGGCGCTCAAACTCCACCAAGTTTAAGCCCGCCATTGCTCGTTGACAAATCGAGTGTTGATGATCTCACCCGTTTGAACATTAGGTCCCAATGCTTTGTCAAGCAAAACAACTTCACAAGGAAGCTCCGTCTTCACCCGGATGTCACAAGTAGGCCTGACGCCTCAAGTGCACCAAGCACGGCATAAGTTGCTTCATAGCGCCAAGCTTACTTCAAGCGAGGTGCTCGCCCAACTTAGGTTCATGTCATCAAGGCACCTAGCCACACAACAATGTGCTAGCGAAGGTCCTCAACTTAGCCGACAAGCCAACGTTGCCGGTTGGGTATTTAACAGCGTCTCGACGTGTCGCTGGGTCAAGCATGCCTCAATAGATGCGTATTAGGTGGCCACTTGGTCATGCGAAGCCCACAAGCCACCGAGGGTCAATCTCTTGCCCACGGCGTAGTCCTCGTGCCAACACGCGTGCTAGATTCCGCCTAAGGCCATTGCGCACCTTAGCGTTGCACCAACGTGTAGCATGAGTAAGGCAACGTCTCAATCCGTAGCTTGCTCGTAGCATAATGTAGTCCTTCAATGGACGTAGTCGTTGCATAGCTTGATGCCTTCATTTGATAGCCCACACATGCGGTGTCGCCTTCCAACCGCTTAGCTTAAGCCACGGGATCCCCTCGTGCAAGGTCGAACCCAAACCAAGCACTAGAGTTGGCACACGAGGCCTCTAGTGGTGCCTCGATAGCCCATTCGGTCCAAGACGAGTCCCAAAGATACCATATTGCGTGGCATAATGGAAACAACGTAGTGGACCTCTCCCTCGGGAGAGACGCGCAGTGCCTACATCTTCGCACCGTCCACGGGGCTCCCAAACCCACATGGAGACTCTAGACACCCCTCTGGATGCCTACAGCCCGCCCTTGAGTTGCCCCAAGGTTGCTCACTTCAAGTCCAGTTTGGACGGGGAGGTTGGTAGGCAGCACACCATACTCCCTTATAGTAGCTTGTTAAGCCCTTCTTCATCTGGAAGGAGGAAACATCATACATGTCTGAGGAGTCATAATGACTTATATAGGCTGTGGCTTTGTCTTGTGTTGGCTATTGGTGGCATACATGCCTTGGGCTACTTGGGGCCAATGTTAGGCCACGTTGGGGCACTTCCAATGGCCACTCTTGAGCACTCAAATGGCCACACCACTGCGAGCGAAACGTCACGGAGTTAGCCTTGCAAGGCAACCCGTGACACCGTGGCATGGCATGCTGCTGGCCTTGGCCATGGCATGGCATGCTGCTGGCTTGGGCTGGGCTGCCTTGGCCGTGGCATGGCATGCTGCTGGCCTAGGCCTTGGCATGCCATGCTGCTGGCCTAGGCCTTGGCATGGCATGCTGCTGGCTTTGGCTGGGCTGCCTTGGCCGTGGCATGGCATGCTGCTGGCCTTGGCCTTGGCATGGCATGCTGCTGGCTTTGGCTGGGCTGCCTTGGCCGTGGCATGGCATGCTGCTGGCCTAGGCCTTGGCATGCCATGCTGCTGGCTTTGGCTGGGCTGCCTTGGCCGTGGCATGGCATGGTGCTGGCCTTGGCCTTGGCATGGCATGGTGCTGGCTTTGGCTGGGCTGCCTTGGCCGTGGCATCGCATGTGGCTGGCCTTGGCCTTGGCATGGCATGCTGCTGGCTTTGGCTGGCCTGCCTTGGCCGTGGCATGGCATGCTGCTGGCCTTGGCCTTGGCATGGCATGCTGCTGGCTTTGGCTGGGCTGCCTTGGCCGTGGCATGGCATGCTGCTGGCCTTGGCCATGGCATGGCATGCTGCTGGCTTTGGCTGGCCTGCCTTGGCCGTGGCATGGCATGCTGCTGGCCTTGGCCTTGGCATGGCATGCTGTTGGCTTTGGCTGGGCTGCCTTGGCCGTGGCATGGCATGCTGCTGGCCTAGGCCTTGGCATGGCATGCTGCTGGCTTTGGCTGGCCTGCCTTGGCCGTGGCATGGCATGCTGCTGGCCATGGCCTTGGCATGGCATGCTGCTGGCTTTGGCTGTCCTGCCTTGGCCGTGGCATGGCATGCTGCTGGCCTTGGCCTTGGCATGGCATGCTGCTGGCTTTGGCTGGGCTGCCTTGGCCGTGGCATGGCATGCTGCTGGCCTTGGCCTTGGCAAGGCATGATGCTGGCTTTGGGTGGCCTGCCTTGGCCGTGGCATGGCATGCTGCTGGCCTTGGCCTTGGCATGGCATGCTGCTGGCTTTGGCTGGGCTGACTTGGCCGAGGGATGGCATGCTGCTGGCCTTGGCCTTGGCATGGCATGCTGCTGGCTTTGGCTGGGCTGCCTTGGCCTTGGCATGGCATGCTGTTGGCCTTGGCCTTGGCATGGCATGCTGCTGGCTTTGGCTGGGCATCCTTGGCCGTGGCATGGCATGCTGCTGGCCTTGGCCTTGGCAAGGCATGCTACTGGCTTTGGCTGGGCTGCCTTGGCCGTGGCATGGCATTCTGCTGGCCTTGGCCATGGCATGGGATGCTGCTGGCTTGGGCTGGGCTGCCTTGGCCGTGGCATGGCATGCTGCTGGCCTAGGCCTTGGCATGGCATGCTGCTGGCTTTGGCTGGGCTGCCTTGGCCGTGGCATTGCATGCTGCTGGCCTTGGCCTTGGCATGGCATGCTGCGGGCTTTGGCTGGCCTGCCTTGGCCGTGGCATGGCATGCTGCTGGCCTTGGCCTTGGCATGGCATGCTGCCGGCTTTGGCTGGGCTGCCTTGGACGTGGCATGGCATGCTGCTGGCCTTGGCCATGGCATGGCATGCTGCTGGCTTGGGCTGGGCTGCCTTGGCCGTGGCATGGCATGCTGCTGGCCTAGGCCTTGGCATGGCATGCTGCTGGCTTTGGCTGGGCTGCCTTCGCCGTGGCATGGCATGCTGCTGGCCTTGGCCTTGGCATGGCATGCTGCTGGCTTTGGCTTGGCTGCCTTTGCCGTGGCATGGCATGCTGCTGGCCTTGGCCATGGCATGGCATGCTGCCGGCTTTGGCTGGGCTGCCTTGGCCGTGGCATGGCATGCTGCTGGCCTTGGCCTTGGCATGGCATGCTGCGGCCTTTGGTTGGCCTGCCTTGGCCGTGGCATGGCATGCTCCTGGCCTTCGCCTGGGCATGGCATGCTGCTGGCTTTGGCTGGGCTGCCTTGGCCGTGGCATGGCATGCTGCTGGCCTTGGCCACGGCATGGCATGCTGCTGGCTTGGGCTGGCCTGCCTTGGCCGTGGCATGGCATGCTGCTGGCCTTGGCCTTGGCATGGCATGCTGCTGGCATTGGCTTGGCTGCCTTGGCCGTGGCATGGCATGCTGCTGGCCTTTGCCATGGCATGGCATGCTGCTGGCTTGGGCTGGGCTGCCTTGGCCGTGGCATGGCATGCTGCTGGCCTAGGCCTTGGCATGGCATGCTGCTGGCTTTGGCCTTGGCATGGCATGCTGCTGGCTTTGGCTGGCCTGCCTTGCCCGTGGCATCGCATGCTGCGGGCCTTGGCCTTGGCATGGCATGCTGCTGGCTTTGGCTGGGCTGCCTTGGCCGTGGCATGGCATGCTGCTGGCCTTGGCCTTGGCATGGCATGCTGCTGGCTTGGGCTGGCCTGCCTTGGCCGTGGCATGCCATGCTGCTGGCCTAGGCCTTGGCATGGCATGCTACTGGCTTTGGCTGGCCTGCCTTGCCCGTGGCATCACATGCTGCTGGCCTTGGCCTTGGCATGGCATGCTGCTGGCTTTGGCTGGGCTGCCTTGGCCGTGGCATCGCATGCTGCTGGCCTTGGCCTTGGCATGGCATGCTGCTGGCTTTGGCTGGGCTGCCTTCGCCGTGGCATGCCATGCTGCTGGCCTTGGCCTTGGGGCTGGGCTGCCTTGGCTGCGGTTCTTATCACTAGACGTGCGTTGCGTGCGAAGGCGTGCAAAGGCGTGCGCGACCATGCGCGCAACACGCGCACCGTGGTCAAAAGACCACGCGCGCGGTATTCGCACAGGCCACGCTGCCCACGCCGCGGGCATGCCAGGCCAGGATGCCCAGGCCGCCTGCATGCCAGGCCGCCCAGGCCGTGCGCATGCCATGCCGTGCTGCCCAGGCCGGCTGCATGCCACGCCGCGGGCATGCCAGGCCGGCTGCATGCCACGCCGCCCAGGCCGTGCGCATTCCATGCCGTGCTGCCCACGCCGCGGGCATGCCAGGCCGGCTGCATGCCAGGCCGCCCAGGCCGTGCGCATGCCATGCCGTGCTGCCCATGCCGCGCGCATGCCAGGCCGCCCACGCCCGCACGCATGCCACGCCATGCTGCCCAAGGCCGCGCCCAAGGCCGCGGTCCAGGCCGCCCAAGGCCGCGCCCAGGCCGCGCAAGGCCGCGCCCAAGCCGCGCAAGGCCGCCCCCAGGCCGCCCAAGGCCGCGCCCAGGCCGCGCAAGGCCGCGCCCAGGCCGCCCAAGGCCGCGGTCCAGGCCGCCCAAGGCCGCGGCCGAGCCGCCCAAGGCCGCAGCCCAGGCCGCGGTCGAGCCGCAGTGCATGTAACCCAAGGCCGCAGCCCAGGCCGCGCCCAACATGGGGCGTACCTGCCACTGCCTTGCCCTGGGCAAGGGAGGTGCCCCCCCCTTATAATAGCCTGTTAAGCCCTTTTCAATCTGGCAGCAGGAAACATCAACCATGTTCGAGGAGTCATAATGGGGTTTTTTTAAAAAGTAATGGTTTTTTGCCAAAACTTTCAACATGAAAGTTGTAGGAAATAATTTAATACACCATAAAAATATTAAAAAAAATATTTTTTTACCGAAAATATTTTATTTTAATTTATTTCGATATTAATACTTAAAAAATAATAAAAATTAATAAAAATGGTCAAAAAATTATGGAAAAATTCCCATAATTAAAGGATGATTCACTAGTAATTATAGAAATTATTAAATTATGTTTTTCATTTTTTTTATTTTATTTTGATTTTTTATGCCAAATAAGGGCTTTAAAAATTCGAAAAGCTCCAGAAAAATTGCAAAAAAATAGGGAATGACATTTAAAATTGATTGTAGTGCATTTTTAATTGTGTTGCACGGTTTGGGTAAGATTATAAAAGAATCATGTTCAAAAAGATCGATCGAGGCGGTGGCTTGCCATGGCCTTGGCCTTGGCCTTTGCCCGCGGCCTTGGCCTTGGCCATGCCTTGCACAGGGACTTGGCCTTGCCCACTGCCTTGGCCTTGGCCTTGGCCTTGGCATGGCATGGCATGCTCGCCGAGGCCGTGGCATGCCTTGCTGCTAGCCAAGGCCGTGGCGTGGCATGCTTGCCCAGCCCGTGGCATGCCATGCTCGCCCAGCCCGTGGCACGCCATGTTGGCCCAAGGCATTGGCATGGCATGCCGGCCAAGGCATGCTGGCCAACGCTGCACAAGGCGGTGCCATGGCATGGCATGCTGACCAAGACCGTGCCATGGCATGCTGGGCGAGGCCGGGGCATGGCATGCTGGCCGAGGCCGTGGCTTGCCATGCCGCCACGGCCGTGGCATGCCGGGCAACGGACCGGCATGGCCCAGCCCGTGGCACGCCATGTTGGCCCAAGGCATTGGCATGGCATGCCGGCCAAGGCATGCTGGCCAACGCTGCGGCACGGCGTGCTGGACAAGGCGGTGCCATGGCATGGCATGCTGACCAAGACAGTGCCATGGCATGCTGGCCGAGGCCGTGGCATGGCATGCTGGCCGAGGCCGTGGCTTGCCATGCCGCCACGGCCGTGGCATGCTGGGCAACGGACCGGCATGGCATGCTGGCCGTGGCGGTGGCACGACATGCTGGCCAAGGCAGTGGCATGGCATGTTGGCCAAGGCTAAGGCATGGCACGCTGTGGCATGGCACGCTGGCCAAGGCATGCGGGCCGAGGCCGTGGCACGGCCCGCTGGGCAACGCGGTGGCATGGCATACTGGGCAACGCCGTGGCAAGGCATGCGGGCCGAGGCCTTGGCATGGCATGCTGGCCGTGGTCGTGGCATGGCATGCGGGCCGAGGCCGTGGCATGGCATGCGGGCCGAGGCCGTGGCGTGGCATGTTGGACGACGTCGTAGCAAGGCACGCGGGCCGAGGCCGTGGCATGGCATGCGGGCCGAGGCCGTGGCATGGCATGTTGGGCGACGCCGTAGCAAGGCATGCGGTCC
>NW_028129277.1:15887500-15920000 GCF_055761805.1 Camellia sinensis | reverse complement strand
GGCTTGCCATGCTGCTGGCAAAGGCTTTGGCATGGCTTGTTGCTGGCCAAGGCCGTCGCATGGCATAGCACGGCATGCTGCTGGCCAACGACTAGGCATGGCATGGTGCTGCTGGCCATGGCCGTGGCATCGTGCTGCTGGCCAAGGCCGTGGCATGACATGTTAGCCAAGGTTGGGCATGGCATGCTGCCGGACAAGGCTTTGGCATGGCATGCTTGCGGGCCAAGGCCGCGGCATGGCATGCTTGTTGGCCAAGGCCGCGGCACGGCATGCTGCTGGCCAAGGCCGTGGCATGACATGCTTGCCAAGGCTGGGGCATGGCATGCTGCTGCCCAAGGCTTTGGCATGCCATGTTGCTGGCCAAGGCTGTGGCATGGCATGCTGCTGGCCAAGACCGGGGCATGACACGCTGCTGGCCAAGGCCGTGGCATGACATGCTGGCCAAGGCCGGGGCATGGCACGCTGCTGGCCAAGGCCGTGGCATGGCACGCTGCTGGCCAAGGCCGTGGCATGACATGTTGGCCAAGGCCGGGGCATGGCATGATGCTGGCCAAGGCCGTGGCATGACAAGCTTGCCAAGGCCGGGGCATGGCATGCTGCTGGCCAAGGCTTTGGCATGCCAAGTTGCTGGCCAAGGCCGTGGCATGGCATGCTGCTGGCCAAGGCCGTGGCATGACATGCTGGCCAAGGCCGGGGCATGGCATGCTGGTGGCCAAGGTGGTGGCATGGTCATGCTGCTGGCCAAGGCCGTGGCATGGCATGCTGCTGGCCAAGGCCGTGGCATGACATGCTTGCCAAGGCCGGGGCATGGCATGCTGCTGGCCAAGGTTTTGGCATGCCATGTTGCTGGCCAAGGCTGTGGCATGGCATGCTGGCCTAGGCCAACGTGCCAACGCCACCACCGCGGGCCGCCACTCGACACATCCCGTGCTTGGCTATGTAGTTTCGATGCCACAAGCCAAGCGATGGCATGTACCAAGCGCCCGCCTAGGCATAGGCGTGGCCTGTGGCCTGGCCATGCTGGCCAGCCTTAAGGGAGGTGCCCCCCCCCCCTTATAGTAGCCTATTAAGCCCTTTTTCATCTGGCAGGAGGAAACATCACCTATGCTCGAGTAGTCATAATGGGGTTTTTTTAAAAAGTAACGCTTTTTTGCAAGAATTTTCAACATAAAAGTTGAAGGAAATAATTAAAGACACAATAAAAGAATTTAAAAAAAATATTTGGCCACCGGAATATTTTATTTTAATTTATTTCAATTTTAATACTTAAAAAATAATAAAAATTACTAAAAATATTCAAAAAATTCTTGGAAAATTCCAACAATTATAAGATGAGGCACTCGTAATTATAGTAATTTTTTTAATTATTTTTTTATTTTTTTATTTATTTTATTATAATTTTTATGAGAAAATAAATAATTAAAAAGCCCGACGAACGTGCAAAAACTCTTAGAGAAACCGAGCAAGCATCGGATAGCTCGAATGCAAATAACAAACGCAACAGGCAACTTCCGAGGGACATACTTTTCGCAACAATTCGAATGCAAATAACAAACGCAACAGGCAACTTCCGAGGGACATACTTTTCGCAACAAGCTTCCACTGGGGAAAGCACTAGCAACTTGTTCGCAAGTCAAAGGCAACCAAATGGCTATTACCTGAGGGACATGCATTTCACAGGGCAACTTATACGTAAGTCAGAGCCAAACCAAATGGCAATTACACGAGGGACAGGATTGCTTGCCAAGGGCGTGGCATGCGATGTTCTAGGACAAGGCCAAGGCAGGCCACGCTGCGGGACAGGGCCGTGGAAAGACATGCGGCCGGCCTTGGCCTTGGCATTGCGTGCTGCTGGCTTTGGCTGGGCTGCCTTGGCCGTGGCATGGCATGCTGCTGGCTTGGCCTTGGCATGGCATGGAAAGCTGCCGGCTTGGGCTGGGCGGCCTTGGCCTGGGCATGGCATGTTGCTGGCCTTGGCCTTGGCATGGCATGCCGCTGGCTTTGGCTGGGCAGCCTTTGCCGTGGCATGGCATGCTGCTGGCTTTGGCTGGGCAGCCTGGGCCGTGGCATGGCATGCTGCTGGCCTTGGCCTTGGCATGGCATGCTGCTGGCATTGGCTGGGCTGCCTCGGCCGTGGCATGGCATGCTGCTGGCCTTGGCCTGGGCAAGGCATGCTGCTGGCTTTGGCTGCACTGCCTTGGCCGTGGCATGGCATGCTGCAGGCCTAGGCCTTGGCATGGCATGCTGCAGGGTTTGGCAGGGCTGCCTTGGCCGTGGCATGGCATGCTGCTGGCCATGGCCTTGGCATGGCATGCTGCTGGCTTTGGCTGGGCTGCCTTGGCCGTGGCATGGCAGGCTGTTGGCCTTGGCCTTGGCATGGCATGCTGCTGGCTTTGGCTGGGCTGCCTTGGCCGTGGCATGGCATGCTGCTGGCCTAGGCCTTGGCATGGCATGCTGCTGGCTTTGGCTGGGCTGCCTTGGCCGTGGCATGGCATGCTGCTGGCCTTGGCCATGGCATGGCATGGCATGCTGCTGGCATGGGCTGGGCTGCCTTGGCCTTGGCATGGCATGCTGCTGGCCTTGGCCTTGGCATGGCATGCTGCTGGCTTTGGCTGGGCTGCCTTGGCCATGGCATGGCATGCTGCTGGCTTTGGCTGCGCTGCCTTGGCCGTGGCATGGCATGCTGCTGGCCTTGGCCTTGGCATGGCATGCTGCTGGGTTTGGCTGGGCTGGCTTGGCCGTGGCATGGCATGCTGCTGGCTTGGGCGGGGCTGCCTTGGCCTTGGCATGGCATGGTGCTGGCCTTGGCCTTGGCATGGCATGTTGCTGGCTTTGGCTGGGCTGCCTTGTCGTGGCATGGCATGCTGCTGGCCTTGGCCTTGGCATGGCATGTTGCTGGCTTTGGCTGGGCTGCCTTGGCCGTGGCATGGCATGCTGCTGGCCTTGGCCATGGCATGGCACGGCATGCTGCTGGCTTGGGCTGGGCTGCCTTGGCCTTGGCATGGCATATTGCTGGCCTTGGCCTTGGCATGGCATGCTGCTGGCTTTGGCTGGGCTGCCTTGGCCGTGGCATGGCATGCTGCTGGCCTTGGCCTTGGCATGGCATGCTGCTGGCATTGGCTGGGCTGCCTTGGCCGTGGCATGGCATGCTGCTGGCCTTGGCCTTGGCATGGCATGCTGCTGGCCTTGGCCTTGGCATGGCATGCTGCTGGCTTTGGCTGGGCTGCCTTGGCCGAGGCATGGCATGCTGCTGGCATTGGCCTTGGCATGGCATGTTGCTGGCTTGGGCTGGGCTACCTTCGCCTTGGCATGGCATGCTGCTGGCCTTGGCCTTGGCATGGCATGCTGCTGGCTTTGGCTGGGCTGCCTTTGGCCGTGGCATGGCATGCTGCTGGCCTTGGCCATGGCATGGCATGGCATGGCTTGGGCTGGGCTTCCTTGGCCTTGGCATGGCATGCCGCTGGCCTTGGCCTTGGCATGGCATGCTGCTGGCTTTGGCTGGGCTGCCTTCGCCGTGGCATGGCATGCTACTGGCCTTGGCCTTGGCAAGGCATGCTGCTGGCTTTGGATGGGCTACCTTGGCCGTGGCGTGGCATGCTGCTGGCCTAGGCCTTGGCATGGCATGCAGCTGGCTTTGGCTGGGCTGCCTTGGCCGTGGCATGCCATGCTGCTGGCCTTGGCCATGGCATGGCATGGCATGCTGCTGGCTTGGGCTGGGCTGCCTTGGCCTTGGCATGGCATGCTGCTGGCCTTGGCCTTGGCATGGCATGCTGCTGGCTTTGGCTGGGCTGCCTTGGCCGTGGCATGGCATGCTGCTGGCCTTGGCCTGGGCATGGCATGCTGCTGGCTTTGGCTGGGCTGCCTTGGCCGTGGCATGGCATGCTGCTGGCGATGGCCTTGGCATGGCATGCTGCTGGCTTGGGCTGGGCTGCCTTGGCCGTGGCATGGCATGCTGCTGGCCTTGGCCATGGCATGGCATGGCATGCTGCTGGCTTGGGCAGGGCTGCCTTGGCCTTGGCATGGCATGCTGCTGGCTTTGGCTGGGCTGCCTTGGCCGTGGCATGGCATGCTGCTGGCCTTGGCCTTGGCATGGCATGCTGCTGGCTTGGGCTGGGCTGCCTTGGCCTTGGCATGGCATGCTGCTGGCCTTGGCCATGGCATGGCATGGCATGCTGCTGGCTTGGCCTGGGCTGCCTTGGCCTTGGCATGGCATGCCGCTGGCCTTGGCCTTGGCATAGCATGCTGCTGGCTTTGGCTGGGCTCCCTTGGCCGTGGCATGGCATGCCGCTGGCCTTGGCCTTGGCATGGCATGCTGCTGGCTTTGGCTGGGCTGCCTTGGCCATGGCATGGCATGCCGCTGGCATTGGCCTTGGCATGGCATGCTGCTGGCTTGGGCTGGGCTGCCTTTGCCTTGGCATGGCATGCTGCTGGCCTTGGCCTTGGCATGGCATGCTGCTGGCTTTGGCTGGGCTGCCTTTGGCCGTGGCATGGCATGCTGCTGGCCTTGGCCATGGCATGGCATGCTGCTGGCTTGGGCTGGGCTGCCTTGGCCTTGGCATGGCATGCTGCTGGCCTTGGCCTTGGCATGGCATGCTGCTGGGTTTGGCTGGGCTGCCTTGGCCGTGGCATGGCATGCTGCTGGCCTTGGCCTGGGCATGGCATGCTGCTGGCTTTGGCTGGGCTGCCTTGGCCGTGGCATGGCATGCTGCTGGCGATGGCCTTGGCATGGCATGCTGCTGGCTTGGGCTGGGCTGCCTTGGCCGTGGCATGGCATGCTGCTGGCCTTGGCCATGGCATGGCATGGCATGCTGCTGGCTTGGGCAGGGCTGCCTTGGCCTTGGCATGGCATGCTGCTGGCTTTGGCTGGGCTGCCTTGGCCGTGGCATGGCATGCTGCTGGCCTTGGCCTTGGCATGGCATGCTGCTGGCTTGGGCTGGGCTGCCTTGGCCTTGGCATGGCATGCTGCTGGCCCTGGCCATGGCATGGCATGGCATGCTGCTGGCTTGGCCTGGGCTGCCTTGGCCTTGGCATGGCATGCCGCTGGCCTTGGCCTTGGCATGGCATGCTGCTGGCTTTGGCTGGGCTCCCTTGGCCGTGGCATGGCATGCCGCTGGCCTTGGCCTTGGCATGGCATGCTGCTGGCTTTGGCTGGGCTGCCTTGGCCGTGGCATGGCATGCCGCTGGCATTGGCCTTGGCATGGCATGCTGCTGGCTTGGGCTGGGCTGCCTTCGCCTTGGCATGGCATGCTGCTGGCCTTGGCCTTGGCATGGCATGCTGCTGGCTTTGGCTGGGCTGCCTTTGGCCGTGGCATGGCATGCTGCTGGCCTTGGCCATGGCATGGCATGGCATGCTGCTGGCTTGGGCTGGGCTGCCTTGGCCTTGGCATGGCATGCCGCTGGCCTTGGCCTTGGCATGGCATGCTGCTGGCTTTGGCTGGGCTCCCTGGGCCGTGGCATGGCATGCCGCTGACCTTGGCCTTGGCATGGCATGCTGCTGGCTTTGGCTGGGCTGCCTTGGCCGTGGCATGGCATGCCGCTGGCATTGGCCTTGGCATGGCATGCTGCTGGCTTGGGCTGGGCTGCCTTCGCCTTGGCATGGCATGCTGCTGGCTTTGGCTGGGCTGCCTTTGGCCGTGGCATGGCATGCTACTGGCCTTGGCCATGGCATGGCATGGCATGCTGCTGGCTTGGGCTGGGCTTCCTTGGCCTTGGCATGGCATGTCGCTGGCCTTGGCCTTGGCATGGCATGCTGCTGGCTTTGGCTGGGTTGCCTTCGCCGTGGCATGGCATGCCACTGGCCTTGGCCTTGGCAAGGCATGCTGCTGGCTTTGGATGGGCTGCCTTGGCCGTGGCGTGGCATGCTGCTGGTCTAGGCCTTGGCATGGCATGCTGCTGGCTTTGGCTGGGCTGCCTTGGCCGTGGCATGCCATGCTGCTGGCCTTGGCCATGGCATGGCATGGCATGCTGCTGGCTTGGGCTGGGCTGCCTTGGCCTTGGCATGGCATGCTGCTGGCCTTGGCCTTGGCATGGCATGCTGCTGGCCTTGGCCTTGGCATGGCATGCTGCTGGCTTTGGCTGGGCTGCCTTGGCCATGGCATGGCATGCTGCTGGCCTTGGCCTGGGCATGGCATGCTGCTGGCTTTGGCTGGGCTGCCTTGGCCGTGGCATGGCATGCTGCTGGCGATGGCCTTGGCATGGCATGCTGCTGGCTTGGGCTGGGCTGCCTTGGCCGTGGCATGGCATGCTGCTGGCCTTGGCCATGGCATGGCATGGCATGCTGCTGGCTTGGGCAGGGCTGCCTTGGCCTTGGCATGACATGCTGCTGGCTTTGGCTGGGCTGCCTTGGCCGTGGCATGGCATGCTGCTGGCCTTGGCTTTGGCATGGCATGCTGCTGGCTTGGGCTGGGCTGCCTTGGCTTTGGCATGGCATGCTGCTGGCCTTGGCCATGGCATGGCATGGCATGCTGCTGGCTTGGCCTGGGCTGCCTTGGCCTTGGCATGGCATGCCGCTGGCCTTGGCCTTGGCATGGCATGCTGCTGGCTTTGGCTGGGATCCCTTGGCCGTGGCATGGCATGCCGCTGGCCTTGGCCTTCGCATGGCATGCTGCTGGCTTTGGCTGGGCTGCCTTGGCCGTGGCATGGCATGCCGCTGGCATTGGCCTTGGCATGGCATGCTGCTGGCTTGGGCTGGGCTGCCTTCGCCTTGGCATGGCATGCTGCTGGCCTTGGCCTTGGCATGGCATGCTGCTGGCTGGGCTGCCTTTGGCCGTGGCATGGCATGCTGCTGGCCTTGGCCATGGCATGGCATGGCATGCTGCTGGCTTGGGCTGGGCTGCCTTGGCCTTGGCATGGCATGCCGCTGGCCTTGGCCTTGGCATGGCATGCTGCTGGCTTTGGCTGGGCTCCCTTGGCCGTGGCATGGCATGCCGCTGGCCTTGGCCTTGGCATGGCATGCTGCTGGCTTTGGCTGGGCTGCCTTGGCCGTGGCATGGCATGCCGCTGGCATTGGCCTTGGCATGGCATGCTGCTGGCTTGGGCTGGGCTGCCTTCGCCTTGGCATGGCATGCTGCTGGCCTTGGCCTTGGCATGGCATGCTGCTGGCTTTGGCTGGGCTGCCTTTGGCCGTGGCATGGCATGCTGCTGGCCTTGGCCATGGCATGGCATGGCATGCTGCTGGCTTGGGCTGGGCTGCCTTGGCCTTGGCATGGCATGCCGCTGGCCTTGGCCTTGGCATGGCATGCTGCTGGCTTTGGCTGGGCTCCCTTGGCCGTGGCATGGCATGCCGCTGACCTTGGCCTTGGCATGGCATGCTGCTGGCTTTGGCTGGGCTGCCTTGGCCGTGGCATGGCATGCCGCTGGCATTGGCCTTGGCATGGCATGCTGCTGGCTTGGGCTGGGCTGCCTTCGCCTTGGCATGGCATGCTGCTGGCCTTCGCCTTGGCATGGCATGCTGCTGGCTTTGGCTGGGCTGCCTTTGGCCGTGGCATGGCATGCTGCTGGCCTTGGCCATGGCATGGCATGGCATGCTGCTGGCTTGGGCTGGCCTTCCTTGGCCTTGGCATGGCATGCCGCTGGCCTAGGCCTTGGCATGGCATGCTGCTGGCTTTGGCTGGGTTGCCTTCGCCGTGGCATGGCATGCTACTGGCCTTGGCCTTGGCAAGGCATGCTGCTGGCTTTGGATGGGCTGCCTTGGCCGTGGCGTGGCATGCTGCTGGCCTAGGCCTTGGCATGGCATGCTGCTGGCTTTGGCTGGGCTGCCTTGGCCGTAGCATGCCATGCTGCTGGCCTTGGCCATGGCATGGCATGGCATGCTGCTGGCTTAGGCTGGACTGCCTTGGCCTTGGCATGGCATGCTGCTGGCCTTGGCCTTGGCATGGCATGCTGCTGGCCTTGGCCTTGGCATGGCATGTTGCTGGCTTTGGCTGGGCTGCCTTGGCCGTGGCATGGCATGCTGCTGGCCTTGGCCTGGGCATGGCATGCTGCTGGCTTTGGCTGGGCTGCCTTGGCCGTGGCATGGCATGCTGCTGGCGATGGCCTTGGCATGGCATGCTGCTGGCTTGGGCTGGGCTGCCTTGGCCGTGGCATGCCATGCTGCTGGCTTGGGCTGGGCTGCCTTGGCCTTGGCATGGCATGCTGCTGGCCTTGGCCTTGGCATGGCATGCTGCTGGCCTTGGCCTTGGCATGGCATGCTGCTGGCTTTGGCTGGGCTGCCTTGGCCGTGGCATGGCATGCTGCTGGCCTTGGCCTGGGCATGGCATGCTGCTGGCTTTGGCTGGGCTGCCTTGGCCGTGGCACGGCATGCTGCTGGCGATGGCCTTGGCATGGCATGCTGCTGGCTTGGGCTGGGCTGCCTTGGCCGTGGCATGGCATGCGGCTGGCCTTGGCCATGGCATGGCATGGCATGCTGCTGGCTTGGGCTGGGCTGCCTTGGCCTTGGCATGGCATGCCGCTGGCCTTGGCCTTGGCATGGCATGCTACTGGCTTTGGCTGGGCTGCCTTGGCCGTGGCATGGCATGCCGCTGGCATTGGCCTTGGCATGGCATGCTGCTGGCTTGGGCTGGGCTGCCTTCGCCTTGGCATGGCATGCTGCTGGCCTTGGCCTTGGCATGGCATGCTGCTGGCTTTGGCTGGGCTGCCTTTGGCCGTGGCATGGCATGCTGCTGGCCTTGGCCATGGCATGGCATGGCATGCTGCTGGCTTAGGCTGGGCTGCCTTGGCCTTGGCATGGCATGCCGCTGGCCTTGGCCTTGGCATGGCATGCCGCTGGCCTTGGCCTTGGCATGGCATGCTGCTGGCTTTGGCTGGGCTCCCTTGGCCGTGGCATGGCATGCCGCTGGCTTTGGCTGGGCTGCCTTGGCCGTGGCATGGCATGCCGCTGGCATTGGCCTTGCCATGGCATGCTGCTGGCTTGGGCTGGGCTGCCTTCGCCTTGGCATGGCATGCTGCTGGCCTTGGCCTTGGCATGGCATGCTGCTGGCTTTGGCTGGGCTGCCTTTGGCCGTGGCATGGCATGCTGCTGGCCTTGGCCATGGCATGGCATGGCATGCTGCTGGCTTGGGCTGGGCTGCCTTGGCCTTGGCATGGCATGCCGCTGGCCTTGGCCTTGGCATGGCATGCTGCTGGCTTTGGCTGGGCTCCCTTGGCCGTGGCATGGCATGCCGCTGGCCTTGGCCTTGGCATGGCATGCTGCTGGCTTTGGCTGGGCTGCCTTGGCCGTGGCATGGCATGCCGCTGGCATTGGCCTTGGCATGGCATGCTGCTGGCTTGGGCTGGGCTGCCTTCGCCTTGGCATGGCATGCTGCTGGCCTTCGCCTTGGCATGGCATGCTGCTGGCTTTGGCTGGGCTGCCTTTGGCCGTGGCATGGCATGCTGCTGGCCTTGGCCATGGCATGGCATGGCATGCTGCTGGCTTGGGCTGGGCTTTCTTGGCCTTGGCATGGCATGCCGCTGGCCTTGGCCTTGGCATGGCATGCTGCTGGCTTTGGCTGGGCTGCCTTCGCCGTGGCATGGCATGCTACTGGCCTTGGCCTTGGCAAGGCATGCTGCTGGCTTTGGGTGGGCTGCCTTGGCCGTGGCGTGGCATGCTGCTGGCCTAGGCCTTGGCATGGCATGCTGCTGGCTTTGGCTGGGCTGCCTTGGCCGTGGCATGCCATGCTGCTGGCCTTGGCCATGGCATGGCATGGCATGCTGCTGGCTTGGGCTGGGCTGCCTTGGCCTTGGCATGGCATGCTGCTGGCCTTGGCCTTGGCATGGCATGCTGCTGGCCTTGGCCTTGGCATGGCATGCTGCTGGCTTTGGCTGGGCTGCCTTGGCCGTGGCATGGCATGCTGCTGGCCTTGGCCTGGGCATGGCATGCTGCTGGCTTTGGCTGGGCTGCCTTGGCCGTGGCATGGCATGCTGCTGGCGATGGCCTTGGCATGGCATGCTGCTGGCTTGGGCTGGGCTGCCTTGGCCGTGGCATGGCATGCTGCTGGCCTTGGCCATGGCATGGCATGCTGCTGGCCTTGGCCATGGCATGGCATGGCATGCTGCTGGCTTGGGCAGGGCTGCCTTGGCCTTGGCATGGCATGCTGCTGGCCTTGGCCTTGGCATGGCATGCTGCTGGCTTTGGCTGGGCTGCCTTGGCCGTGGCATGGCATGCTGCTGGCCTTGGTCTTGGCATGGCATGCTGCTGGCTTGGGCTGGGCCGCCTTGGCCGTGGCATGGCATGCTGTTGGCCTTGGCCATGGCATGGCATGGCATGCTGCTGGCTTGGGCTGGGCTGCCTTGGCCTTGGCATGGCATGCCGCTGGCCTTGACCTTGGCATGGCATGCTGCTGGCTTTGGCTGGGCTCCCTTGGCCGTGGCATGGCATGCCGCTGGCCTTGGCCTTGGCATGGCATGCTGCTGGCTTTGGCTGGGCTGCCTTGGCTGTGGCATGGCATGCCGCTGGCATTGGCCTTGGCATGGCATGCTGCTGGCTTGGGCTGGGCTGCCTTGGCCTTGGCATGGCATGCTGCTGGCCTTGGCCTTGGCATGGCGTGCAGCTGGCTTTGGCTGGGCTGCCTTGGCCGTGCCATGGCATGCTGCTGGGCTTGGCCTTGGCATGGCCTGCTGCTGGCTTTGGCTGGGCTGCCTTGGCCGTGGCATGGCATGCTGCTGGCCTAGGCCTTGGCATGGCATGCTGCTGGCTTTGGCTGGGCTGCCTTGGCTGTGGCATGGCATGCTGCTGGCCTTGGCCATGGCATGGCTTGGCATGGTGCTGGCTTAGGCTCGGCTGCCTTGGCCTTGGCATGGCATGCTGCTGGCCTTGGCCTTGGCATGGCATGCTGCTGGCTTTGGCTGGGCTGCCTTGGCCGTGGCATGGCATGTTGCTGGCCTTGGCCTTCGCATGGCATGCTGCTGGCTTTGGCTGGGCTGCCTTGGCCGTGGCATGGCATGCTGCTGGCCTAGGCCTTGGCATGGCATGCTGCTGGCTTTGGCTGGGCTGCCTTGGCCGTGGCATGCCATGCTGCTGGCCTTGGCCATGGCATGGCATGGCATGCTGCTGGCTTGGGCTGGGCTGCCTTGGCCTTGGCATGGCATGCTGCTGGCCTTGGCCTTGGCATGGCATGCTGCTGGCCTTGGCCTTGGCATGGCATGCTGCTGGCTTTGGCTGGGCTGCCTTGGCCGTGGCATGGCATGCTGCTGGCCTTGGCCTGGGCATGGCATGCTGCTGGCTTTGGCTGGGCTGCCTTGGCCGTCGCATGGCATGCTGCTGGCGATGGCCTTGGCATGGCATGCTGCTGGCTTGGGCTGGGCTGCCTTGGCCGTGGCTTGCCATGCTGCTGGCTTGGGCTGGGCTGCCTTGGCCTTGGCATGGCATGCTGCTGGCCTTGGCCTTGGCATGGCATGCTGCTGGCCTTGGCCTTGGCATGGCATGCTGCTGGCTTTGACTGGGCTGGCTTGGCCGTGGCATGGCATGCTGCTGGCCTTGGCCTGGGCATGGCATGCTGCTGGCTTTGGCTGGGCTGCCTTGGCCGTGGCATGGCATGCTGCTGGCGATGGCCTTGGCATGGCATGCTGCTGGCTTGGGCTGGGCTGCCTTGGCCGTGGCATGGCATGCTGCTGGCCTTGGCCATGGCATGGCAAGGCATGCTGCTGGCTTGGGCTGGGCTGCCTTGGCCTTGGCATGGCATGCCGCTGGCCTTGGTCTTGGCATGGCATGCTGCTGGCTTTGGCTGGGCTGCCTTGGCCGTGGCATGGCATGCCGCTGGCATTGGCCTTGGCATGGCATGCTGCTGGCTTGGGCTGGGCTGCCTTCGCCTTGGCATGGCATGCTGCTGGCCTTGGCCTTGGCATGGCATGCTGCTGGCTTTGGCTGGGCTGCCTTTGGCCGTGGCATGGCATGCTGCTGGCCTTGGCCATGGCATGGCATGGCATGCTGCTGGCTTGGGCTGGGCTGCCTTGGCCTTGGCATGGCATGCCGCTGGCCTTGGCCTTGGCATGGCATGCCGCTGGCCTTGGCCTTGGCATGGCATGCTGCTGGCTTTGGCTGGGCTCCCTTGGCCATGGCATGGCATGCCGCTGGCCTTGGCCTTGGCATGGCATGCTGCTGGCTTTGGCTGGGCTGCCTTGGCCGTGGCATGGCATGCCGCTGGCATTGGCCTTGGCATGGCATGCTGCTGGCTTGGGCTGGGCTGCCTTCGCCTTGGCATGGCATGCTGCTGGCCTTGGCCTTGGCATGGCATGCTGCTGGCTTTGGCTGGGCTGCCTTTGGCCGTGGCATGGCATGCTGCTGGCCTTGGCCATGGCATGGCATGGCATGCTGCTGGCTTGGGCTGGGCTGCCTTGGCCTTGGCATGGCATGCCGCTGGCCTTGGCCTTGGCATGGCATGCTGCTGGCTTTGGCTGGGCTCCCTTGGTCGTGGCATGGCATGCCGCTGGCCTTGGCCTTGGCATGGCATGCTGCTGGCTTTGGCTGGGCTGCCTTGGCCGTGGCATGGCATGCCGCTGGCATTGGCCTTGGCATGGCATGCTGCTGGCTTGGGCTGGGCTGCCTTCGCCTTGGCATGGCATGCTGCTGGCCTTCGCCATGGCATGGCATGCTGCTGGCTTTGGCTGGGCTGCCTTTGGCCGTGGCATGGCATGCTGCTGGCCTTGGCCATGGCATGGCATGGCATGCTGCTGGCTTGGGCTGGGCTTCCTTGGCCTTGGCATGGCATGCCGCTGGCCTTGGCCTTGGCATGGCATGCTGCTGGCTTTGGCTGGGCTGCCTTCGCCGTGGCATGGCATGCTACTGGCCTTGGCCTTGGTAAGGCATGCTGCTGGCTTCGGATGGGCTGCCTTGGCCGTGGCGTGGCATGCTGCTGGCCTAGGCCTTGGCATGGCATGCTGCTGGCTTTGGCTGGGCTGCCTTGGCCGTGGCATGCCATGCTGCTGGCCTTGGCCATGGCATGGCATGGCATGCTGCTGGCTTGGGCTGGGCTGCCTTGGCCTTGGCATGGCATGCTGCTGGCCTTGGCCTTGGCATGGCATGCTGCTGGCCTTGGCCTTGGCATGGCATGCTGCTGGCTTTGGCTGGGCTGCCTTGGCCGTGGCATGGCATGCTGCTGGCCTTGGCCTGGGCATGGCATGCTGCTGGCTTTGGCTGGGCTGCCTTGGCCGTGGCATGGCATGCTGCTGGCGATGGCCTTGGCATGGCATGCTGCTGGCTTGGGCTGGGCTGCCTTGGCCGTGGCATGGCATGCTGCTGGCCTTGGCCATGGCATGGCAGGGCATGCTGCTGGCTTGCGCAGGGCTGCCTTGGCCTTGGCATGGCATGCTGCTGGCCTTGGCCTTGGCATGGCATGCTGCTGGCTTTGGCTGGGCTGCCTTGGCCGTGGCATGGCATGCTGCTGGCCTTGGTCTTGGCATGGCATGCTGCTGGCTTGGGCTGGGCTGCCTTGGCCGTGGCATGGCATGCTGTTGGCCTTGGCCATGGCATGGCATGGCATGCTGCTGGCTTGGGCTGGGCTGCCTTGGCCTTGGCATGGCATGCCGCTGGCCTTGACCTTGGCATGGCATGCTGCTGGCTTTGGTTGGGCTCCCTTGGCCGTGGCATGGCATGCCGCTGGCCTTGGCCTTGGCATGGCATGCTGCTGGCTTTGGCTGGGCTGCCTTCGCCGTGGCATGGCATGCTACTGGCCTTGGCCTTGGTAAGGCATGCTGCTGGCTTCGGATGGGCTGCCTTGGCCGTGGCGTGGCATGCTGCTGGCCTAGGCCTTGGCATGGCATGCTGCTGGCTTTGGCTGGGCTGCCTTGGCCGTGGCATGCCATGCTGCTGGCCTTGGCCATGGCATGGCATGGCATGCTGCTGGCTTGGGCTGGGCTGCCTTGGCCTTGGCATGGCATGCTGCTGGCCTTGGCCTTGGCATGGCATGCTGCTGGCCTTGGCCTTGGCATGGCATGCTGCTGGCTTTGGCTGGGCTGCCTTGGCCGTGGCATGGCATGCTGCTGGCGATGGCCTTGGCATGGCATGCTGCTGGCTTGGGCTGGGCTGCCTTGGCCGTGGCATGGCATGCTGCTGGCCTTGGCCATGGCATGGCATGGCATGCTGCTGGCTTGGGCAGGGCTGCCTTGGCCTTGGCATGGCATGCTGCTGGCTTTGGCTGGGCTGCCTTGGCCGTGGCATGGCATGCTGCTGGCCTTGGCCTTGGCATGGCATGCTGCTGGCTTGGGCTGGGCTGCCTTGGCCTTGGCATGGCATGCTGCTGGCCTTGGCCATGGCATGGCATGGCATGCTGCTGGCTTGGCCTGGGCTGCCTTGGCCTTGGCATGGCATGCCGCTGGCCTTGGCCTTGGCATAGCATGCTGCTGGCTTTGGCTGGGCTCCCTTGGCCGTGGCATGGCATGCCGCTGGCCTTGGCCTTGGCATGGCATGCTGCTGGCTTTGGCTGGGCTGCCTTGGCCATGGCATGGCATGCCGCTGGCATTGGCCTTGGCATGGCATGCTGCTGGCTTGGGCTGGGCTGCCTTTGCCTTGGCATGGCATGCTGCTGGCCTTGGCCTTGGCATGGCATGCTGCTGGCTTTGGCTGGGCTGCCTTTGGCCGTGGCATGGCATGCTGCTGGCCTTGGCCATGGCATGGCATGCTGCTGGCTTGGGCTGGGCTGCCTTGGCCTTGGCATGGCATGCTGCTGGCCTTGGCCTTGGCATGGCATGCTGCTGGGTTTGGCTGGGCTGCCTTGGCCGTGGCATGGCATGCTGCTGGCCTTGGCCTGGGCATGGCATGCTGCTGGCTTTGGCTGGGCTGCCTTGGCCGTGGCATGGCATGCTGCTGGCGATGGCCTTGGCATGGCATGCTGCTGGCTTGGGCTGGGCTGCCTTGGCCGTGGCATGGCATGCTGCTGGCCTTGGCCATGGCATGGCATGGCATGCTGCTGGCTTGGGCAGGGCTGCCTTGGCCTTGGCATGGCATGCTGCTGGCTTTGGCTGGGCTGCCTTGGCCGTGGCATGGCATGCTGCTGGCCTTGGCCTTGGCATGGCATGCTGCTGGCTTGGGCTGGGCTGCCTTGGCCTTGGCATGGCATGCTGCTGGCCCTGGCCATGGCATGGCATGGCATGCTGCTGGCTTGGCCTGGGCTGCCTTGGCCTTGGCATGGCATGCCGCTGGCCTTGGCCTTGGCATGGCATGCTGCTGGCTTTGGCTGGGCTCCCTTGGCCGTGGCATGGCATGCCGCTGGCCTTGGCCTTGGCATGGCATGCTGCTGGCTTTGGCTGGGCTGCCTTGGCCGTGGCATGGCATGCCGCTGGCATTGGCCTTGGCATGGCATGCTGCTGGCTTGGGCTGGGCTGCCTTCGCCTTGGCATGGCATGCTGCGGGCCTTGGCCTTGGCATGGCATGCTGCTGGCTTTGGCTGGGCTGCCTTTGGCCGTGGCATGGCATGCTGCTGGCCTTGGCCATGGCATGGCATGGCATGCTGCTGGCTTGGGCTGGGCTGCCTTGGCCTTGGCATGGCATGCCGCTGGCCTTGGCCTTGGCATGGCATGCTGCTGGCTTTGGCTGGGCTCCCTGGGCCGTGGCATGGCATGCCGCTGACCTTGGCCTTGGCATGGCATGCTGCTGGCTTTGGCTGGGCTGCCTTGGCCGTGGCATGGCATGCCGCTGGCATTGGCCTTGGCATGGCATGCTGCTGGCTTGGGCTGGGCTGCCTTCGCCTTGGCATGGCATGCTGCTGGCTTTGGCTGGGCTGCCTTTGGCCGTGGCATGGCATGCTGCTGGCCTTGGCCATGGCATGGCATGGCATGCTGCTGGCTTGGGCTGGGCTTCCTTGGCCTTGGCATGGCATGTCGCTGGCCTTGGCCTTGGCATGGCATGCTGCTGGCTTTGGCTGGGTTGCCTTCGCCGTGGCATGGCATGCCACTGGCCTTGGCCTTGGCAAGGCATGCTGCTGGCTTTGGATGGGCTGCCTTGGCCGTGGCGTGGCATGCTGCTGGCCTAGGCCTTGGCATGGCATGCTGCTGGCTTTGGCTGGGCTGCCTTGGCCGTGGCATGCCATGCTGCTGGCCTTGGCCATGGCATGGCATGGCATGCTGCTGGCTTGGGCTGGGCTGCCTTGGCCTTGGCATGGCATGCTGCTGGCCTTGGCCTTGGCATGGCATGCTGCTGGCCTTGGCCTTGGCATGGCATGCTGCTGGCTTTGGCTGGGCTGCCTTGGCCATGGCATGGCATGCTGCTGGCCTTGGCCTGGGCATGGCATGCTGCTGGCTTTGGCTGGGCTGCCTTGGCCGTGGCATGGCATGCTGCTGGCGATGGCCTTGGCATGGCATGCTGCTGGCTTGGGCTGGGCTGCCTTGGCCGTGGCATGGCATGCTGCTGGCCTTGGCCATGGCATGGCATGGCATGCTGCTGGCTTGGGCAGGGCTGCCTTGGCCTTGGCATGACATGCTGCTGGCTTTGGCTGGGCTGCCTTGGCCGTGGCATGGCATGCTGCTGGCCTTGGCTTTGGCATGGCATGCTGCTGGCTTGGGCTGGGCTGCCTTGGCTTTGGCATGGCATGCTGCTGGCCTTGGCCATGGCATGGCATGGCATGCTGCTGGCTTGGCCTGGGCTGCCTTGGCCTTGGCATGGCATGCCGCTGGCCTTGGCCTTGGCATGGCATGCTGCTGGCTTTGGCTGGGATCCCTTGGCCGTGGCATGGCATGCCGCTGGCCTTGGCCTTCGCATGGCATGCTGCTGGCTTTGGCTGGGATGCCTTGGCCGTGGCATGGCATGCCGCTGGCATTGGCCTTGGCATGGCATGCTGCTGGCTTGGGCTGGGCTGCCTTCGCCTTGGCATGGCATGCTGCTGGCCTTGGCCTTGGCATGGCATGCTGCTGGCTGGGCTGCCTTTGGCCGTGGCATGGCATGCTGCTGGCCTTGGCCATGGCATGGCATGGCATGCTGCTGGCTTGGGCTGGGCTGCCTTGGCTTTGGCATGGCATGCCGCTGGCCTTGGCCTTGGCCTTGGCATGGCATGCTGCTGGCTTTGGCTGGGCTCCCTTGGCCGTGGCATGGCATGCCGCTGGCCTTGGCCTTGGCATGGCATGCTGCTGGCTTTGGCTGGGCTGCCTTGGCCGTGGCATGGCATGCCGCTGGCATTGGCCTTGGCATGGCATGCTGCTGGCTTGGGCTGGGCTGCCTTCGCCTTGGCATGGCATGCTGCTGGCCTTGGCCTTGGCATGGCATGCTGCTGGCTTTGGCTGGGCTGCCTTTGGCCGTGGCATGGCATGCTGCTGGCCTTGGCCATGGCATGGCATGGCATGCTGCTGGCTTGGGCTGGGCTGCCTTGGCCTTGGCATGGCATGCCGCTGGCCTTGGCCTTGGCATGGCATGCTGCTAGCTTTGGCTGGGCTCCCTTGGCCGTGGCATGGCATGCCGCTGACCTTGGCCTTGGCATGGCATGCTGCTGGCTTTGGCTGGGCTGCCTTGGCCGTGGCATGGCATGCCGCTGGCATTGGCCTTGGCATGGCATGCTGCTGGCTTGGGCTGGGCTGCCTTCGCCTTGGCATGGCATGCTGCTGGCCTTCGCCTTGGCATGGCATGCTGCTGGCTTTGGCTGGGCTGCCTTTGGCCGTGGCATGGCATGCTGCTGGCCTTGGCCATGGCATGGCATGGCATGCTGCTGGCTTGGGCTGGCCTTCCTTGGCCTTGGCATGGCATGCCGCTGGCCTTGGCCTTGGCATGGCATGCTGCTGGCTTTGGCTGGGTTGCCTTCGCCGTGGCATGGCATGCTACTGGCCTTGGCCTTGGCAAGGCATGCTGCTGGCTTTGGATGGGCTGCCTTGGCCGTGGCGTGGCATGCTGCTGGCCTAGGCCTTGGCATGGCATGCTGCTGGCTTTGGCTGGGCTGCCTTGGCCGTAGCATGCCATGCTGCTGGCCTTGGCCATGGCATGGCATGGCATGCTGCTGGCTTAGGCTGGACTGCCTTGGCCTTGGCATGGCATGCTGCTGGCCTTGGCCTTGGCATGGCATGCTGCTGGCCTTGGCCTTGGCATGGCATGTTGCTGGCTTTGGCTGGGCTGCCTTGGCCGTGGCATGGCATGCTGCTGGCCTTGGCCTGGGCATGGCATGCTGCTGGCTTTGGCTGGGCTGCCTTGGCCGTGGCATGGCATGCTGCTGGCGATGGCCTTGGCATGGCATGCTGCTGGCTTGGGCTGGGCTGCCTTGGCCGTGGCATGCCATGCTGCTGGCTTGGGCTGGGCTGCCTTGGCCTTGGCATGGCATGCTGCTGGCCTTGGCCTTGGCATGGCATGCTGCTGGCCTTGGCCTTGGCATGGCATGCTGCTGGCTTTGGCTGGGCTGCCTTGGCCGTGGCATGGCATGCTGCTGGCCTTGGCCTGGGCATGGCATGCTGCTGGCTTTGGCTGGGCTGCCTTGGCCGTGGCACGGCATGCTGCTGGCGATGGCCTTGGCATGGCATGCTGCTGGCTTGGGCTGGGCTGCCTTGGCCGTGGCATGGCATGCGGCTGGCCTTGGCCATGGCATGGCATGGCATGCTGCTGGCTTGGGCTGGGCTGCCTTGGCCTTGGCATGGCATGCCGCTGGCCTTGGCCTTGGCATGGCATGCTGCTGGCTTTGGCTGGGCTGCCTTGGCCGTGGCATGGCATGCCGCTGGCATTGGCCTTGGCATGGCATGCTGCTGGCTTGGGCTGGGCTGCCTTCGCCTTGGCATGGCATGCTGCTGGCCTTGGCCTTGGCATGGCATGCTGCTGGCTTTGGCTGGGCTGCCTTTGGCCGTGGCATGGCATGCTGCTGGCCTTGGCCATGGCATGGCATGGCATGCTGCTGGCTTAGGCTGGGCTGCCTTGGCCTTGGCATGGCATGCCGCTGGCCTTGGCCTTGGCATGGCATGCCGCTGGCCTTGGCCTTGGCATGGCATGCTGCTGGCTTTGGCTGGGCTCCCTTGGCCGTGGCATGGCATGCCGCTGGCTTTGGCTGGGCTGCCTTGGCCGTGGCATGGCATGCCGCTGGCATTGGCCTTGCCATGGCATGCTGCTGGCTTGGGCTGGGCTGCCTTCGCCTTGGCATGGCATGCTGCTGGCCTTGGCCTTGGCATGGCATGCTGCTGGCTTTGGCTGGGCTGCCTTTGGCCGTGGCATGGCATGCTGCTGGCCTTGGCCATGGCATGGCATGGCATGCTGCTGGCTTGGGCTGGGCTGCCTTGGCCTTGGCATGGCATGCCGCTGGCCTTGGCCTTGGCATGGCATGCTGCTGGCTTTGGCTGGGCTCCCTTGGCCGTGGCATGGCATGCCGCTGGCCTTGGCCTTGGCATGGCATGCTGCTGGCTTTGGCTGGGCTGCCTTGGCCGTGGCATGGCATGCCGCTGGCATTGGCCTTGGCATGGCATGCTGCTGGCTTGGGCTGGGCTGCCTTCGCCTTGGCATGGCATGCTGCTGGCCTTCGCCTTGGCATGGCATGCTGCTGGCTTTGGCTGGGCTGCCTTTGGCCGTGGCATGGCATGCTGCTGGCCTTGGCCATGGCATGGCATGGCATGCTGCTGGCTTGGGCTGGGCTTTCTTGGCCTTGGCATGGCATGCCGCTGGCCTTGGCCTTGGCATGGCATGCTGCTGGCTTTGGCTGGGCTGCCTTCGCCGTGGCATGGCATGCTACTGGCCTTGGCCTTGGCAAGGCATGCTGCTGGCTTTGGGTGGGCTGCCTTGGCCGTGGCGTGGCATGCTGCTGGCCTAGGCCTTGGCATGGCATGCTGCTGGCTTTGGCTGGGCTGCCTTGGCCGTGGCATGCCATGCTGCTGGCCTTGGCCATGGCATGGCATGGCATGCTGCTGGCTTGGGCTGGGCTGCCTTGGCCTTGGCATGGCATGCTGCTGGCCTTGGCCTTGGCATGGCATGCTGCTGGCCTTGGCCTTGGCATGGCATGCTGCTGGCTTTGGCTGGGCTGCCTTGGCCGTGGCATGGCATGCTGCTGGCCTTGGCCTGGGCATGGCATGCTGCTGGCTTTGGCTGGGCTGCCTTGGCCGTGGCATGGCATGCTGCTGGCGATGGCCTTGGCATGGCATGCTGCTGGCTTGGGCTGGGCTGCCTTGGCCGTGGCATGGCATGCTGCTGGCCTTGGCCATGGCATGGCATGCTGCTGGCCTTGGCCATGGCATGGCATGGCATGCTGCTGGCTTGGGCAGGGCTGCCTTGGCCTTGGCATGGCATGCTGCTGGCCTTGGCCTTGGCATGGCATGCTGCTGGCTTTGGCTGGGCTGCCTTGGCCGTGGCATGGCATGCTGCTGGCCTTGGTCTTGGCATGGCATGCTGCTGGCTTGGGCTGGGCCGCCTTGGCCGTGGCATGGCATGCTGTTGGCCTTGGCCATGGCATGGCATGGCATGCTGCTGGCTTGGGCTGGGCTGCCTTGGCCTTGGCATGGCATGCCGCTGGCCTTGACCTTGGCATGGCATGCTGCTGGCTTTGGCTGGGCTCCCTTGGCCGTGGCATGGCATGCCGCTGGCCTTGGCCTTGGCATGGCATGCTGCTGGCTTTGGCTGGGCTGCCTTGGCTGTGGCATGGCATGCCGCTGGCATTGGCCTTGGCATGGCATGCTGCTGGCTTGGGCTGGGCTGCCTTGGCCTTGGCATGGCATGCTGCTGGCCTTGGCCTTGGCATGGCGTGCAGCTGGCTTTGGCTGGGCTGCCTTGGCCGTGCCATGGCATGCTGCTGGGCTTGGCCTTGGCATGGCCTGCTGCTGGCTTTGGCTGGGCTGCCTTGGCCGTGGCATGGCATGCTGCTGGCCTAGGCCTTGGCATGGCATGCTGCTGGCTTTGGCTGGGCTGCCTTGGCTGTGGCATGGCATGCTGCTGGCCTTGGCCATGGCATGGCTTGGCATGGTGCTGGCTTAGGCTCGGCTGCCTTGGCCTTGGCATGGCATGCTGCTGGCCTTGGCCTTGGCATGGCATGCTGCTGGCTTTGGCTGGGCTGCCTTGGCCGTGGCATGGCATGTTGCTGGCCTTGGCCTTCGCATGGCATGCTGCTGGCTTTGGCTGGGCTGCCTTGGCCGTGGCATGGCATGCTGCTGGCCTAGGCCTTGGCATGGCATGCTGCTGGCTTTGGCTGGGCTGCCTTGGCCGTGGCATGCCATGCTGCTGGCCTTGGCCATGGCATGGCATGGCATGCTGCTGGCTTGGGCTGGGCTGCCTTGGCCTTGGCATGGCATGCTGCTGGCCTTGGCCTTGGCATGGCATGCTGCTGGCCTTGGCCTTGGCATGGCATGCTGCTGGCTTTGGCTGGGCTGCCTTGGCCGTGGCATGGCATGCTGCTGGCCTTGGCCTGGGCATGGCATGCTGCTGGCTTTGGCTGGGCTGCCTTGGCCGTCGCATGGCATGCTGCTGGCGATGGCCTTGGCATGGCATGCTGCTGGCTTGGGCTGGGCTGCCTTGGCCGTGGCTTGCCATGCTGCTGGCTTGGGCTGGGCTGCCTTGGCCTTGGCATGGCATGCTGCTGGCCTTGGCCTTGGCATGGCATGCTGCTGGCCTTGGCCTTGGCATGGCATGCTGCTGGCTTTGACTGGGCTGGCTTGGCCGTGGCATGGCATGCTGCTGGCCTTGGCCTGGGCATGGCATGCTGCTGGCTTTGGCTGGGCTGCCTTGGCCGTGGCATGGCATGCTGCTGGCGATGGCCTTGGCATGGCATGCTGCTGGCTTGGGCTGGGCTGCCTTGGCCGTGGCATGGCATGCTGCTGGCCTTGGCCATGGCATGGCAAGGCATGTTGCTGGCTTGGGCTGGGCTGCCTTGGCCTTGGCATGGCATGCCGCTGGCCTTGGTCTTGGCATGGCATGCTGCTGGCTTTGGCTGGGCTGCCTTGGCCGTGGCATGGCATGCCGCTGGCATTGGCCTTGGCATGGCATGCTGCTGGCTTGGGCTGGGCTGCCTTCGCCTTGGCATGGCATGCTGCTGGCCTTGGCCTTGGCATGGCATGCTGCTGGCTTTGGCTGGGCTGCCTTTGGCCGTGGCATGGCATGCTGCTGGCCTTGGCCATGGCATGGCATGGCATGCTGCTGGCTTGGGCTGGGCTGCCTTGGCCTTGGCATGGCATGCCGCTGGCCTTGGCCTTGGCATGGCATGCCGCTGGCCTTGGCCTTGGCATGGCATGCCGCTGGCCTTGGCCTTGGCATGGCATGCTGCTGGCTTTGGCTGGGCTCCCTTGGCCATGGCATGGCATGCCGCTGGCCTTGGCCTTGGCATGGCATGCTGCTGGCTTTGGCTGGGCTGCCTTGGCCGTGGCATGGCATGCCGCTGGCATTGGCCTTGGCATGGCATGCTGCTGGCTTGGGCTGGGCTGCCTTCGCCTTGGCATGGCATGCTGCTGGCCTTGGCCTTGGCATGGCATGCTGCTGGCTTTGGCTGGGCTGCCTTTGGCCGTGGCATGGCATGCTGCTGGCCTTGGCCATGGCATGGCATGGCATGCTGCTGGCTTGGGCTGGGCTGCCTTGGCCTTGGCATGGCATGCCGCTGGCCTTGGCCTTGGCATGGCATGCTGCTGGCTTTGGCTGGGCTCCCTTGGTCGTGGCATGGCATGCCGCTGGCCTTGGCCTTGGCATGGCATGCTGCTGGCTTTGGCTGGGCTGCCTTGGCCGTGGCATGGCATGCCGCTGGCATTGGCCTTGGCATGGCATGCTGCTGGCTTGGGCTGGGCTGCCTTCGCCTTGGCATGGCATGCTGCTGGCCTTCGCCATGGCATGGCATGCTGCTGGCTTTGGCTGGGCTGCCTTTGGCCGTGGCATGGCATGCTGCTGGCCTTGGCCATGGCATGGCATGGCATGCTGCTGGCTTGGGCTGGGCTTCCTTGGCCTTGGCATGGCATGCCGCTGGCCTTGGCCTTGGCATGGCATGCTGCTGGCTTTGGCTGGGCTGCCTTCGCCGTGGCATGGCATGCTACTGGCCTTGGCCTTGGTAAGGCATGCTGCTGGCTTCGGATGGGCTGCCTTGGCCGTGGCGTGGCATGCTGCTGGCCTAGGCCTTGGCATGGCATGCTGCTGGCTTTGGCTGGGCTGCCTTGGCCGTGGCATGCCATGCTGCTGGCCTTGGCCATGGCATGGCATGGCATGCTGCTGGCTTGGGCTGGGCTGCCTTGGCCTTGGCATGGCATGCTGCTGGCCTTGGCCTTGGCATGGCATGCTGCTGGCCTTGGCCTTGGCATGGCATGCTGCTGGCTTTGGCTGGGCTGCCTTGGCCGTGGCATGGCATGCTGCTGGCCTTGGCCTGGGCATGGCATGCTGCTGGCTTTGGCTGGGCTGCCTTGGCCGTGGCATGGCATGCTGCTGGCGATGGCCTTGGCATGGCATGCTGCTGGCTTGGGCTGGGCTGCCTTGGCCGTGGCATGGCATGCTGCTGGCCTTGGCCATGGCATGGCATGGCATGCTGCTGGCTTGCGCAGGGCTGCCTTGGCCTTGGCATGGCATGCTGCTGGCCTTGGCCTTGGCATGGCATGCTGCTGGCTTTGGCTGGGCTGCCTTGGCCGTGGCATGGCATGCTGCTGGCCTTGGTCTTGGCATGGCATGCTGCTGGCTTGGGCTGGGCTGCCTTGGTCGTGGCATGGCATGCTGTTGGCCTTGGCCATGGCATGGCATGGCATGCTGCTGGCTTGGGCTGGGCTGCCTTGGCCTTGGCATGGCATGCCGCTGGCCTTGACCTTGGCATGGCATGCTGCTGGCTTTGGTTGGGCTCCCTTGGCCGTGGCATGGCATGCCGCTGGCCTTGGCCTTGGCATGGCATGCTGCTGGCTTTGGCTGGGCTGCCTTGGCTGTGGCATGGCATGCCGCTGGCATTGACCTTGGCATGGCATGCTGCTGGCTTGGGCTGGGCTGCCTTGGCCTTGGCATGGCATGCTGCTGGCCTTGGCCTTGGCATGGCGTGCAGCTGGCTTTGGCTGGGCTGCCTAGGCCGTGCCATGGCATGCTGCTGGGCTTGGCCTTGGCATGGCCTGCTGCTGGCTTTGGCTGGGCTGCCTTGGCCGTGGCATGGCATGCTGCTGGCCTAGGCCTTGGCATGGCATGCTGCTGGCTTTGGCTGGGCTGCCTTGGCCGTGGCATGGCATGCTGCTGGCCTTGGCCATGGCATGGCTTGGCATGGTGCTGGCTTGGGCTCGGCTGCCTTGGCCTTGGTATGGCATGCTGCTGGCCTTGGCCTTGGCATGGCATGCTGCTGGCTTTGGCTGGGCTGCCTTGGCCGTGGCATGGCATGTTGCTGGCCTTGGCCTTCGCATGGCATGCTGCTGGCTTTGGCTGGGCTGCCTTGGCCGTGGCATGGCATGCTGCTGGCCTAGGCCTTGGCATGGCATGCTGCTGGCTTTGGCTGGGCTGCCTTGGCCGTGGCATGCCATGCTGCTGGCCTTGGCCATGGCATGGCATGGCATGCTGCTGGCTTGGGCTGGGCTGCCTTGGCCTTGGCATGGCATGCTGCTGGCCTTGGCCTTGGCATGGCATGCTGCTGGCCTTGGCCTTGGCATGGCATGCTGGTGGCTTTGGCTGGGCTGCCTTGGCCGTGGCATGGCATGCTGCTGGCCTTGGCCTGGGCATGGCATGCTGCTGGCTTTGGCTGGGCTGCCTTGGCCGTCGCATGGCATGCTGCTGGCGATGGCCTTGGCACGGCATGCTGCTGGCTTGGGCTGGGCTGCCTTGGCCGTGGCATGGCATGCTGCTGGCCTTGGCCATGGCATGGCATGGCATGCTGCTGGCTTGGGCTGGGCTGCCTTGGCCTTGGCATGGCATGCCGCTGGCCTTGGCCTTGGCATGGCATGCTGCTGGCTTTGGCTGGGCTCCCTTGGCCGTGGCATGGCATGCCGCTGGCCTTGGCCGTGGCATGGCATGCCGCTGGCCTTGGCCTTGGCATGGCATGCTGCTGGCTTTGGCTGGGCTGCCTTGGCCGTGGCATGGCATGCCGCTGGCATTGGCGTTGGCATGGCATGCTGCTGGCTTGGGCTGGGCTGCCTTCGCCTTGGCCTGGCATGCTGCTGGCCTTGGCCTTGGCATGGCATGCTGCTGGCTTTGGCTGGGCTGCCTTTGGCCGTGGCATGGCATGCTGCTGGCCTTGGCCATGGCATGGCATGGCATGCTGCTGGCTTGGGCTGGGCTGCCTTGGCCTTGGCATGGCATGCCGCTGGCCTTGGCCTTGGCATGGCATGCCGCTGGCCTTGGCCTTGGCAAGCCATGCTGCTGGCTTTGGCTGGGCTCCCTTGGCCGTGGCATGGCATGCCGCTGGCCTTGGCCTTGGCATGGCATGCTGCTGGCTTTGGCTGGGCTGCCTTGGCCGTGGCATGGCATGCCGCTGGCATTGGCCTTGGCATGGCATGCTGCTGGCTTGGGCTGGGCTGCCTTCGCCTTGGCATGGCATGCTGCTGGCCTTGGCCTTGGCATGGCATGCTGCTGGCTTTGGCTGGGCTGCCTTTGGCCGTGGCATGGCATGCTGCTGGCCTTGGCCATGGCATGGCATGGCATGCTGCTGGCTTGGGCTGGGCTGCCTTGGCCTTGGCATGGCATGCCGCTGGCCTTGGCCTTGGCATGGCATGCTGCTGGCTTTGGCTGGGCTCCCTTGGCCGTGGCATGGCATGCCGCTGGCCTTGGCCTTGGCATGGCATGCTGCTGGCTTTGGCTGGGCTGCCTTGGCCGTGGCATGGCATGCCGCTGGCATTGGCCTTGGCATGGCATGCTGCTGGCTTGGGCTGGGCTGCCTTCGCCCTGGCATGGCATGCTGCTGGCCTTCGCCTTGGCATGGCATGCTGCTGGCTTTGGCTGGGCTGCCTTTGGCCGTGGCATGGCATGCTGCTGGCCTTGGCCATGGCATGGCATGGCATGCTGCTGGCTTGGGCTGGGCTTCCTTGGCCTTGGCATGGCATGCCGCTGGCCTTGGCCTTGGCATGGCATGCTGCTGGCTTTGGCTGGGCTGCCTTCGCCGTGGCATGGCATGCTACTGGCCTTGGCCTTGGCAAGGCATGCTGCTGGCTTTGGATGGGCTGCCTTGGCCGTGGCGTGGCATGCTGCTGGCCTAGGCCTTGGCATGGCATGCTGCTGGCTTTGGCTGGGCTGCCTTGGCCGTGGCATGCCATGCTGCTGGCCTTGGCCATGGCATGGCATGGCATGCTGCTGGCTTGGGCTGGGCTGCCTTGGCCTTGGCATGGCATGCTGCTGGCCTTGGCCTTGGCATGGCATGCTGCTGGCCTTGGCCTTGGCATGGCATGCTGCTGGCTTTGGCTGGGCTGCCTTGGCCGTGGCATGGCATGCTGCTGGCTTTGGCTGGGCTGCCTTGGCCGTGGCATGGCATGCTGCTGGCGATGGCCTTGGCATGGCATGCTGCTGGCTTGGGCTGGGCTGCCTTGGCCGTGGCATGGCATGCTGCTGGCCTTGGCCATGGCATGGCATGGCATGCTGCTGGCTTGGGCAGGGCTGCCTTGGCCTTGGCATGGCATGCTGCTGGCCTTGGCCTTGGCATGGCATGCTGCTGGCTTTGGCTGGGCTGCTTTGGCCGTGGCATGGCATGCAGCTGGCCTTGGCCTTGGCATGGCATACTGCTGGCTTTGGCTGGGCTGCCTTGGCCGTGGCATGGCATGCTTCTGGCCTTGGCCATGGCATGGCGTGGCATGCTGCTGGCTTGGGCTGGGCTGCCTTGGCCTTGGCATAGCGTGCTGCTGGCCTTGGCCTTGGGATGGCATGCTGCTGGCTTTGGCTGGGCTGCCTTGGCCGTGGCATGGCATGCTGCTGGCCTTGGCCTTGGCATGGCATGCTGCTGGCTTTGGCTGGGCTGCCTTGGCCGTGGCATGGCATGCTGCTGGCCTTGGTCTTGGCATGGCATGCTGCTGGCTTGGGCTGGGCTGCCTTGGCCAAGGCATGGCATGCTGTTGGCCTTGGCCATGGCATGGCATGGCATGCTGCTGGCTTGGGCTGGGCTGCCTTGGCCTTGGCATGGCATGCTGCTGGCTTTGGCTGGGCTCCCTTGGCCGTGGCATGGCATGCCGCTGGCCTTGGCCTTGGCATGGCATGCTGCTGGCTTTGGCTAGGCTGCCTTGGCTGTGGCATGGCATGCCGCTGGCATTGGCCTTGGCATGGCATGCTGCTGGCTTGGGCCGGGCTGCCTTGGCCTTGGCATGGCATGCTGCTGGCCTTGGCCTTGGCATGGCGTGCAGCTGGCTTTGGCTGGGCTGCCTTGGCCGTGCCATGGCATGCTGCTGGCCTTGGCCTTGGCATGGCCTGCTGCTGGCTTTGGCTGGGCTGCCTTGGCCGTGGCATGGCATGCTGCTGGCCTAGGCCTTGGCATGGCATGCTGCTGGCTTTGGCTGGGCTGCCTTGGCCGTGGCATGGCATGCTGCTGGCCTTGGCCATGGCATGGCTTGGCATGGTGCTGGCTTGGGCTCGGCTGCCTTGGCCTTGGCATGGCATGCTGCTGGCCTTGGCCTTGGCATGGCATGCTGCTGGCTTTGGCTGGGCTGCCTTGGCCGTGGCATGGCATGTTGCTGGCCTTGGCCTTCGCATGGCATGCTGCTGGCTTTGGCTGGGCTGCCTTGGCCGTGGCATGGCATGCTGCTGGCCTAGGCCTTGGCATGGCATGCTGCTGGCTTTGGCTGGGCTGCCTTGGCCGTGGCATGGCATTCTGCTGGCCTTGGCCATGGCATGGCATGGCATGCTGCTGGCTTGGGCTGGGCTGCCTTGGCTTTGGCATGGCTTGCTGCTGGCCTTGGCCTTGGAATGGCATGATGCTGGCTTTGGCTGGGCTGCCTTGGCCGTGGCATGGCATGCTGCTGGCCTTGGCCTTGGCATGGCATGCTGCTGGCTTTTGCTGGGCTGCCTTGGCCGTGGCATGGCATGCTGCTGGCCTTGGCCTTGGCATGGCATGCTGCTGGCTTTGCCTGGGCTGCCTTGGCCGTGGCATGGCATGCTGCTGTCCTTGGCCATGGCATGGCATGGCATGTTGGTGGCTTGGGCTGGGCTGCCTTGGCCTTGGCATGGCATGCTGCTGGCCTTGGCCTTGGCATGGCATGCTGCTGGCTTTGGCTGGGCTGCCTTGGCCGTGGCATGGCATGCTGCTGGCCTTGGCCTTGCAAGGCATGCTGCTGGCTTTGGTTGGGCTGCCTTGGCCGTGGCAGGGCATGCTGCTGGCATTGGCCTTGGCGTGGCATGCGGCTGGCTTGGGCTGGGCTGCCTTGGCCTTGGCACGGCATGCTGCTGGCCATTGCCTTGGCATGGCATGCTGCTGGCTTTGGCTGGGCTGCCTTGGCCGTAGCATGGCATGCTGCTGGCCTTGGCCTTGGCATGGCATGCTGCTGGCTTTGGCTGGGCTGCTTTGGCCGTGGCATGGCATGCAGCTGGCCTTGGCCTTGGCATGGCATACTGCTGGCTTTGGCTGGGCTGCCTTGGCCGTGGCATGGCATGCTTCTGGCCTTGGCCATGGCATGGCATGGCATGCTGCTGGCTTGGGCTGGGCTGCCTTGGCCTTGGCATAGCGTGCTGCTGGCCTTGGCCTTGGGATGGCATGCTGCTGGCTTTGGCTGGGCTGCCTTGGCCGTGGCATGGCATGCTGCTGGCCTTGGCCTTGGCATGGCATGCTGCTGGCTTTGGCTGGGCTACCTTGGTCGTGGCATGGCATGCTGCTGGCCTTGGCCTTGGCATGGCATGCTGCTGGCTTTGGCTGGGCTGCCTTGGCCATGGCATGGCATGCTGCTGGCCTTGGCCTTGGGGCTGGGCTGCCTCGGCTGCGGTTCTTGTCACTAGACGTGCGTTGCGTACGAAGGCGTGCAAAGGCGTGCGCGACCATGCGCGCAACAAGCGCACCGTGGTCAAAAGACCACGCGCGCGGTATTCGCACAGGCCACGCTGCCCACGCCGCGGGCATGCCAGGCCAGGCTGCCCTGGCCGGCTGCATGCCAGGCCGCCCAGGCCGTGCGCATGCCATGCCGTGCTGCCCAGGCCGGCTGCATGCCAGGCCGCCCAGGCCGTGCGCATGCCATGCCGTGCTGCCCACGCCGCGGGCATGCCACGCCGGCTGCATGCCAGGTCGCCCAGGCCGTGCGCATGCCATGCCGTGCTGCCCACGCCGCGGGCATGCCAGGCCGGCTGCATGCCAGGCCGCCCAGGCCGTGCGCAGGCCATGTCGTGCTGCCCATGCCGCGCGCATGCCAGGCCGCCCACGCCCGCACGCATGCCACGCCATGCTGCTCAAGGCCGCGGTCCAGGCCGCCCAAGGCCGCGCCCGAGCCGCCCAAGGCCGCGTCCAGGCCGCCCAAGGCCGCGCCCAGGCAGCCCAAGGCCGCATCCAGGCCGCCCAAGGCCGCATCCAGGCTGTGCCCAGGCCGCCCAAGGCCGCGCCACGACCGCCCAAGGCCGCGGTCCAGGCCGCCCAAGGCCACGGCCGAGCCGCCCAAGACCGCAGCCCAGGCCGCGGTCGAGCCGCAGTGCATGTAACCCAAGGCCGCAGCCCAGGCCGCGCCCAACATGGGGCGTACCTGCCACTGCCTTGCCCTGGGCAAGGGAGGTGCCCCCCACTTATAATTGCCTGTTAAGCCCTTTTCAATCTGGCAGGAGGAAACATCAACCGTGTTCGAGGAGTCATAATGGGGTTTTTTTAAAAAGTAATGGTTTTTTGCCAAAACTTTCAACATGAAAGTTGTAGGAAATAATTTAATACACCATAAAAAAAATTAAAAAAAAAATTTTGGTACCGGAAATATTTTATTTTAATTTATTTCGATTTTAATACTTAAAAAATAATAAAAATTAATAAAAATGGTCAAAAAATTATGGAAAAATTCCAATAATTAAAGGATGATTCACTAGTAATTATAGAAATTATTAAATTATTTTTTTCATTTTTTTTATTTTATTTTGATTTTTTTTGCCAAATAAGGGCTTCAAAAATTCGAAAAGCTCAATAAAAATTGCAAAAAAATAGGGAATGACATTTAAAATTGATTGTAGTGCATTTTTAATTGTGTTGCACGGTTTGGGTAAGATTATAAAAGAATCATGTTCAAAAAGATCGATCAAGGCGGTGGCATGCCATGGCCTTGGCCTTGGCCTTTGCCCGCGGCCTTGGCCATGCCTTGCACAGGGACTTGGCCTTGCCCACTGCCTTGGCCTTGGCCTTGGCCTTGGCATGGCATGCTCGCCGAGGCCGTGGCATGCCTTGCTGCTAGCAAAGGCCGTGGCGTGGCATGCTCGCCCAGCCCGTGGCATGCCATGCTCGCCCAGCCCGTGGCACGCCATGTTGGCCCAAGGCATTGGCATGGCATGCCGGCCAAGGCATGCTGGCCAACGCTGCACAAGGCGGTGCCATGGCATGGCATGCTGACCAAGACCGTGCCATGGCATGCTGGGCGAGGCCGTGGCATGGCATGCTGGCCGACGCCGTGGCTTACCATGCCGCCACGGCCGTGGCATGCCGGGCAACGGACCGGCATGGCCCAGCCCGTGGCACGCCATGTTGGCCCAAGGCATTGGCATGGCATGCCGGCCAAGGCATGCTGGCCAACGCTGCGGCACGGCGTGCTGGACAAGGCGGTGCCATGGCATGGCATGCTGACCAAGACAGTGCCATGGCATGCTGGCCGAGGCCGTGCCATGGCATGCTGGCCGAGGCCGTGGCTTGCCATGCCGCCACGGCCGTGGCATGCTGGGCAACGGACCGGCATGGCATGCTGGCCGTGGTGGTGGCACGACATGCTGGCCAAGGCAGTGGCATGGCATGTTGGCCAAGGCTAAGGCATGGCACGCTGTGGCATGGCACGCTGGCCAAGGCAGTCGCAAGGCATGCGGGCCGAGGCCGTGGCATGGCATGCGGGACGAGGCCGTGGAACGGCCCGCTGGGCAACGCGGTGGCATGGCATGCTGGGCAACGCCGTGGCAAGGCATGCGGGCCGAGGCCTTGGCATGGCATGCTGGCCGAGGCCTTGGCATGGCATGCTGGCCGAGGCCGTGGCATGGCATGCGGGCCGAGGCCGTGGCAAGGCATGCGGGTCGAGGCCGTGGCATGGCATGCGTGCCGAGGCCGTGGCATGGCATGGCATGGCATGTTGGGCAACGCCGTGGCAAGAGATGCGGGCTGAGGTCGTGGCATGGCATGCGGGCCGAGGCCGAGGCCGTGGCATGGCATGTTGGGCAATGCCCTGGCAAGCCATGCGGGCCGAGGCCGTGGCGTGGCATGTTGGCCAAGGCTAAGGCATGGCACGCCGGGCAACGCGGTACATTGGCATGCTGGGCAACGCGGTGGTAAGGCATGAGGGCCGAGGCCGTGGCATGGCATGTTGGGCAACACCGTGGCAAGACATGCGGGCCGAGGCCATGGCATGGCATGCGGGCCGAGGCCGTCCGTGGCCTGGCATGCGGGGCGAGGCCGTGGCATGGCATGTTTGGCAACGCCGTGGCAAGACATGCGGGCCGTGGCATGGCATGGCTTGCGGGCCGAGGTCGTGGCATGGCATGTTGGGCAACGCCGTGGCAAGACATGCGGGGCGAGGCCATGGCATGACATGCGGGCCGAGGCCGTGGCATGTTAGGCAACTCCTTGGCGAGGCATGCGGGCCGAGGCCGTGGCATGGCATGCGGGCCGAGGCCGTGGCAGGGCATGAGGGCCGAGGCCGTGGCATGGCATGTTGAGCAACGACTTTGCAAGGCATGCGGGCCGAGGCCGTGGCATGGCACGCGGGCCGAGCCCGTGGCATGGCATGCGGGCCGAGGCCGTGGCATGGCACGCCGGCCGATCCCGTGGCATGGCATGCTTGCCAAGGCCGTGGCATGGCATTCCGTCCTTGGCATGAGGGGCAACGCTGTGGCATGGCATGCGGGCCGTGGCCGTGGCAAGGCATGTTGGCCAAGGCCATGGCATGGCCCGCTAGGCAACGCGGTGGCGTGGCAAGCTGGGCAACGCCGTGGCAAGGAATGTGGGCCGCGGCCTTGGCATGGCATGCGGGCTGAGGCCGTGGCATGGCATGCGGGCCGAGGCCGTGGCATGGCATGCGGGCCGAGGCCGTGGCGTGGCATGTTGGGCGACGCCGTAGCAAGGCATGCGGGCTGAGGCCGTGGCATGGCATGCGGGCCGAGCCCGTGGCATGGCATGTTGGGCGACGCCGTAGCAAGGCATGCGGTCCGAGGCCGTGGCATGTCATGCGGGCCGAGGCCGTGGCATGGCATGTTTGGCAACGCCGTGGCAAGACATGCGGGCCGTGGCATGGCATGGCATGCGGGCCGAGGCCGTGGCACGACATGTTGGCCAGGCCTACGGCATGGCACGCCGGGCAACGAGGTGGCATGGCATGCTGGGCAACGTGGTGGCAAGGCATGCGGGCCGGGGCCGTGGCATGGCATGTTGGGCAACGTCGTAGCAAGGCATGCGGGCCGAGGCCGTGGCATGGCAAGCGGGCCGAGGCCGTGGCATGGCACGTTGGGCGACGGCGTAGCAAGGCATGCGGTCCGAGGCCGTGGCACGTCATGCGGGCCGAGGCCGTGGCACGTCATGCGGGCCGAGGCCGTGGCATGGCATGCGGGCCGAGGCCGTGGCATGGCATGTTGGGCGACGCCGTAGCAAGGCATGCGGGC
>NW_028129277.1:15815000-15877500 GCF_055761805.1 Camellia sinensis | reverse complement strand
TTGTTTGGAAGGTGGTACAAGGGTGGGATACCACTTTTTCCCCTTGGAGACCACTTTTCCTCTCACCAGCCATTTTTTTGGTCAGGAAACTAGTTTTCTTGGTCTTTGGGCCACATTTGCTGGTTTCCCACCACACCATTGGCTTGCTTTCAGTGTGGAGACCACCAATTCCCCCTGCCGACAACTTTGTTTCCTAGGAGGCCACTTGAAGTGGTCGGCCGACCACTGTAAGTAGTAGGCCAACCACTTTAAGTGGTCGGCAGCTCTCCCCCTATTTTGTCAGACTGAATGGATGCCAGCTGTGCCGACTGGACGGCACAGACTGTATCCTCCATACACGTGTATGGAGGGATTGCATCCAAGTTTTAGCTTCTCCAAGAAGCTTGAACCCTTTGTTTTTCTATAAGAGAGGCTCTCCCTCTCCATGGGAGAGGTTCTGAAATTTTGTCTAAGGCATAGGCATATATCCCTCTCTTTCTCACTCTATATTGGTGTTTTGCTTCACACTTGTGCACACAACCTCATAGCCAAACACTCTTACCTTGTTACTGAGTTGCTGGAGGGTTTTGAGAGGGCTCAAGAGTTGGTTTTTGGTTCAGAAAATATGTTGGTTTTGCTGAGCTTCAAGGGTAACCTCTTTTCTCCCTTTTAAGCTTTTGTTTACTTGCATTTTTGGCCTATCAAAGGAGCATACAATTTCATACTTTCAAGGCCTGGTTCAGGCACTTTTTGGTGACTTTTAGGGCCTGTCTAGACTCTGTCCATGGTTGGTTTGGTCACCCTTGGCATGCTTCTCATATGTGTAGTGTATTCCCATTCATGGCTCATCAAGGTAGCATGTCAATCTAGCATGTTTTAGCTCCATTTCAGTGGGTTTTTGGTCATCATTTGACATGTCATGGCTCTTTTTTTGGCTGGTTTGGTAACCTCTCATATGCTCCATATGCTTGTAGTGTAAATCTTGTTTACTAGCTTGGTTCGCATGATGTTTTGGCTCTTTATTCTTGCACATTTTGGCTTTGCTCCAACATGGTTTTGTTCATATTTTGGGCTGCCTTAGCTTAGTTTTGAGGCCTCTTGGTCAAATGATGCTTGCCATTCATGCTTGTTGTGTAATAGCCTTGACTAGCTTTAAGTTTTGAGGTGTCTTGCATGCTTAACTTGAGATATTTGCGTGTTTTGGCATCATTGGAAATGTTATTTCAGAGCATGTAGGGCTGCTGTACTTCCATATTTTCCACTCTTTAAGTGCTCTTTAGAGTTATGCTTTTATGCCCTATTTGTGAGCCATTGCATGAGCCCCATTTTTGTGCCTTTCAAATCCATTATCCCAACTCATTTTGCTACTATTTTGGCCTGCATAGGGTCTGTTTGGGGTTGGTTTAGTCATTTGAGCATCGCCTTGCATGTCTTTAGCGTAATATGCTTCACTAGCTTTCGATACTTAAGCATTTCAACATGCATTACGTGAGTTGTTTGCATGATTTGAAGTCATTTTGTATGTCATTTCAGTGCTAGAACACATGCCATTATATTCCATGTTTCATCTTTTCAATGCTCTTGGAGAGTTGTATTTTGTGCCTTAAGCTTGGGCCATTTGCATTATACATGTTTGTGTGTGTTTTGGTGCCTTGATTTCATCATCAATGGCCGCTGATTTGGACATGGCTGAGGCCTATTCATTTCTGTTTATGTCCATTGCACATTGAGTATGTCATGTAGTTCGTAGCATTGAGCATGCCATGTTGCATGATTGATCATTGCACTTGTGCATGCCATTTTCATTGCATTATGTATGTTGGTTACCACGTGCGTTGTGTATGTTAGTGTCATGAGCGTTGTGTATGCCATATAGTTCATAGCATCGTGTATGCTAGTTTGCATGTTTTCATGATCATCCCTTGCATGCTTGCATGTCTAAGTTGTGTTGCATTAAGTTGCATGATTGAGTCGCATTGTGCATGTCATGTTTGTTGCATTGTGTTTGGAATAGGCGTTAGTCCAAACACGAGAAATGAGGGACGTTTCATACTTGAAGTGATGAAACGTACCTCGATTCCCGGTCACCGACACTCTTGACTATGCATGACAGAGTTCTAGGCTTTAGGTGTTTGTATGTGCATTCATTCCATATTGAGTTGCACAATTCGGCCCCTGGGCCATCATGCATCGGGATGCATGATTGGTGGCCCGAGGGTCCAGACCTACACTCCCTTGAGCTTATGTAATGATAGGGACGGTGGTCGCGCATACATGTGTTGCAAATACTTTGCCATACCCCTTTCTTGCCCTCTGTTGCAGAAAACCAGAAACCAGTAGCAAAAACTGGTCGGCCGACCAGATAAAGTGGTTGGCCGACCACTTTTTCTGGTTTTCACCACAAAAAGTGGTCGGTAGGTGGTCTCCAAGGCCAATATCTGGTCAGCAACATCCCCACAGATTCCCAAGGTGGAGTTTCATCTCTCTGGAGCTTGTGCAAGTTTCTGAGATCAATTGCAAACAGAGGCAAATCGGGGTGTCGCGAGGGATTTCCGAACAAGGCGACCTGAGCATGCATGCATCCTTTGTCATCCAAAGGAGAGCTGAGGCAACCTACATCATATAGTTTATATGCTTATTTAATTGCTAATTTAGTTAATTTGTTAATTAGTTAGAGTTGTGTAATAATTAGCTGTAGCTTGTTATTCATTCTGTTGTGTAATAACTAGTTTAATTAGATTAGCTTAGATTAGCTAGTTGGTTCTGTATTATTCATTTGGACCCTTCGTCGAGAGGGCACAACTTTTGTAGATAAGTGTGCATGTGTGTGATACATGTCTTCCAACCCCCATTTCTTTCTCCCTTTTATTTTACCAGCTTACGATGGTTAGTTTTAGGGCATGTTTTAATTAGCATCCTTATGCTCGCACGTTTGCATCCATTCATTTGTCTCGCATGCACCGGGCTCGGCACATCATACTAACTTCATTATATTTCAATTCCTGTTTGAATACATGTATCAAATTACATTTCGCATGACATTTTAGAATAGCCGAGCCTATCTTAGTTGCATTTTGTATGTGTTGTATTAGGCATTCTTGACATAGCTAGGATCATGCATTAATTTCTAACATAGCTTTTGTTTTGGCTCGGAGTACTCGGTAAGTACTTATGCTTTAGCATCCTTGCATGTGTGTGAGTAACTGCCATGATAGCATGCTTGCCATGAGGCTAACTGCTTATGTGATGTAACTGCCTGAATGCCTGTGGGTGAAGGTTGGGTTACTTGAATTGGAACAATTCATTGAATGCGAGTTTTGAGCCCCCTTGAGAGTGGCAAAATCATGTTTTCTAAGCCCACCTGAGGGTGGCAAATTCGCATTTTAGCCTACTTGCGAGTAGCAAACTTCAAACCATTGCCCAAACAAACGGATACGCGATGCTTTGTTCCAACTTAGGCGATCTAGTCTATACTTGTGTGTTGTGTGTATCACATAGTAATTCTAAGCTAATAACCGGAATAAGAACACATGTGTTTTCAAAAAAAAGGTATCATGTTAGTAAAGGCTGATCTTTGATCGGGCGAGTGGGGGTGCTCATTGCATGACCTTCCCCTCTCGTACCCAAGTTCCCGAGTAGAGGCCACTTTAGTGACGACGGACACGTGGCCTTAGGCACGAGTCAGGGTTTCCTAAATTTCCCCAAATAAAATATTTAGGTGGTGACTTTGTATCTGGCGAAGCAGTCCATGTTTGGCACTTCTTTCTAAAAATCAATTTTTCAAAACGATTTGCCAGATTTGGACTCTTTGGTGATTTATCGGTCTTGCATTGCACTTTGCGAGATTAGATTCAGAACCATGATATTTGAGTCCGAGCTGTAGCATGAGGCCCTCGGGGCCCTTCTACAGTTTCTGGTGACTCTACTGGGGATTTAGAGAACTTGACTCGAACTCATGATATCTTGTTTTGATTACACTTATGTGTTTCTTTGCATTGCATTGGCATTGGTGCACCTAGGACACCGTGTTTGCCATCTGTTATTCCTGAATGGTTTGCCAGAGGCTCGCTTTGAGAAGCGTGCCATAAGGCTGATCGGTTACGGGCTCTGCCACGATGGGAACACAAACCCCAGTTGTTACCGGGGCACCATTTTGACCATTCGACCTAGTGCATATCGGAATCCATAGTGACTATTCCAAACTAGGATAGGTTGCTTACCCGATTGTAGGTTGTTTGAAACCGTTGTGTGCATAGTGAAACCCTAGTTCTTGACGAAACCAGGACAGGGAAACCCTACCCCTCCATAGGGGTGCTTTGGCTCTCATTTGCTTGCTATGTGCTTTTAGAGTGTGCCTCTATAGGAATGCATGTATCAGTCTGCAAGTCTGGGTATCATGACTGCGGGTATCAGAATGTGAGGAATCAGTTTTACCTGAGGGTATCAGTTTACAGGCAAAATTTGGGGCAGAGTTCAGTAGAGAGCACAGTCATTCAGCTTTGCTCAAATCTGTTCTTGTAAATCAGGCTGAGATGCTGCCTGTTTTCTCTTTTGCTAGGTAGTCCTGGAACTATAGCCTCAGAAGGCTCCGACATCCCCCGGGTACATTGAACTTGTGCTGATAGACTTTCTCAGGTCAGAGATTCAGTTCAAGGGCAAACAGTGTTTCCTTCGACAGTGGTAAGGCAAAGAAGGGCCAAACAGGGCTCATTGGCTCATCTGATCCGACAGCCACCAGTCACATCATCAGCAGACCCGTGATGGCATAGGGTTCGGAAGAATTTGTGGCCATGATAGCAGCGTTAAATCAGGGAACTTCCATGCAGGATGAGACCAGTGCTGAAATGCAACGCCCATTTGGGGCATCTGCCTCACATCCAGCTTCGGGACCCCAGCCAAACTTTGACCCACTTCTGCCGGCTGAAGATTTGCAGGGTCCAGATCCTCGAGAAGGGTTGGCTCAAGCCCGAGTTTTCAGACCCTTGGTGCAGCCGACTGAAAGGCTTTATCCCCTTGATACTATTGATCTCGATTCGACCGCGGTGAAAATTGCGAACCTTGAGAAGCAATTCAAAAAGGCACAGGGCCTTAACTCCATTCCCAAGATTGAGGATGGGTACACCGAGGCTGCCGTACGGCTCCCAGACAGATTCAAATTGCCATATATTGACCGTTTCGACGGGTCTAGAGATCCTATGGTACATATCCAGCTCTTCTTGGTTATCCTGAAGCCGATGGGTCTGACTAAGCCAGAGAAACTCTCTCTGTATGGAAGAACCTTGTCGGGTGTAGTAGCCGCTTGGTATGCCAAGTTAGAGAATACAGTGAAGCAGAACAGGGAAGAGATGGCTGAGGCCTTTGTCGATCAGTATTCTTACAATACCCAGTTGAAATGACTATGCAAGAGCTTGAAATAACCCACCCGAACCCAACAGGGCCCTTTGTGGAATTTGTTGCAAGGTGGAGAGCAAAGGCAGCACAGATGATAGATTGCCCTTCTAAGAGGGATCAAGTGCGGATAGTGGTGCAAAACCCTGAGCATGATATGTTGCAAAAGTTGATAGTCGCTCCACTATTCACTTTCAAAAGTTTGCATGAACTGGGGGTTCAGGTCGAGAATGCATTCAACAGTGGGATCATTCCCAGAACAAGTGAACCGACAAGGAGGGTGATTTCAGGGAGTACTAATGCTGGTAGTAGCGTTATTCCCAAACCCACCGAAATCAATACAGTGGCCATAGCCAACCCTTTTGCCAATCCAAGCCTACAAACCGCTAGCCCAACCCGAGCTCTGGACAGAACTTTCAACCCCCTCTATATGAGCCTGACTAGGGCACTAAAAGTCTTGATGGAAAGAGGGTATCTCAAACCCCTCATTCCTCAACCTCTGCCTGACCCACTCCCAGCAAGACATAACCCCTCCAAGTACTGTGTGTACCATCAGCAGCGCAGTCATGGCACCCACCATTGCTACCGCCTTCGTCATGAGGTCCAAAATCTCATCGACAATTGGACGATAGCTCCACCTTTAGGCCCCAATGACCAAGTACTTCATCCACATCTCAATCTAATCCAGACACTGGCCGTTCCTTACGACCCCAGCGTATACATCACCCCAGTCCATCTACCCAAGCCTGAGGCGGTTATCCTAGAAAACATGGACTTATGCATGATGGATGCACTTGGACCCCAATCCTCTCAAGCCCGTGAGCCCACTACTTCTGAGCTGAAGAGAATGATCGAAGATCTTCAAAGAACTATGGTAGATTTAGCCTTCGGGATATTGGCTCCGTCATCGACCACACCACATGCCGGGAATTTCACGCCAAAAGGCTCCCCAATCTCGGGACAGGTTGCATTGGAAGAATGCCAATCCCTTAGCAAAGTGGAGGCCAGTGGTAAGAACAATATAAGGGCAGGCATTGGTCCCCATGAACACCTTCAGCAGGCTGTGGAGGCTTTGAGAGCCAAAGAGCTGAACAAATAGCAAGTGATTGCAGTTGTTGCAAAGATTGTGGAGGATACTTTCGTCACTTAGAATGAGAGCAGTTCGAAGCTAGGGAAAAACCGGGAGAAGGGCCGTCGTACTAGAAACGATCCTGTCAGCTCCAATCCTCCACTCGGAAGAGATCAGCAAACCAGGCCAGCACCTGCCAATCCCTTTGCTGGTGCATCCAGCAAAAATCCACAAACCTTGAAGTACCAACCCCGAGGTCGGAGGGTCTTCCATGCCCTCTATATGCCTTTGTCCAAAGCTCTCCAAATCCTTGTTGGGCAAGGCCATCTCAAACCCCTTGACCCTCGACCTCTCCTGAATCCTCTTTTGGCTACGCATGATGCTGCCCAGTACTGTGCCTTCCATCAACAAACCGGTCATGGCACTGACATGTGTTTTTGTCTTAGCCACGAAATACAAGATCTGATTGACGATGGGGTCATCACTGTGCCTAGTCTTGCAAAGTCTATCGGCACTTGATAGTTGAACTTAGGGGATTTGTGATGTGATCGGGGGGATGAACCACCGGCAGGCGGTGCTCAATTTATTCCAGATATAACGTATGGCATGCACTGTCTTGAGCATTTTACGAATGTTAGTCTTTATGCTTTTTGACTTGGGTATTGGGTCAGTCTTGTCGTTTTGTATTGAGTTAGTCTTTTCATACTGAGTCAGTCAGGTCTGTCTTGTTGTATCGAGTCAGTCCTATTGTGATGGAGTCAGGTGATGTCGGGTGTGTTACCTCGGACATCACTCTCTTGTTTTGTGTTTGTCTTTTGCACCCACTCTTTTGAGTCTGTTTCTGCCGTGAAGCCAGTTGAGCTAGAAGATCTGAATGAAATAACAGTGGTTTTCATACTTTTGAGTTTATTTCTGCTTTGAGCCAGTTGTGCCAGAAACTTGAATGAAACGGCAGTGCTTTTCACCTACTTCTTCTATGCTTTTAAATCATTGCATTGACCTAAGTTTTTTCAAAACTTTTTGAACATTGTGAGGAAAACAAAGAGGAAGGAATTCCTTGGGATTTGCAAAACTTTGATCAAACTAAGAGAAAGAGAGGCATGCTAAGCCCTTAATGATTAAGATCATGCTTGTTAATGTGAGTACTGAGAAGGATCCTAGCTTGATCCAGATTGGTTCTACACTGTCTTCAGCGCGAGAGATTAGTCACTTTCTTAAAAGGTTTCAAAAAATGTTTTGCGTCATCTTGCGAAGACCTGTGTGGAATCGCTCTTGAGATTGTGCAGCCCAGGATCGATCTTAGCCTCAAGACTCGACCTCTTACTTTCAAACCTTGAACTTAGATTCAGAATGTTCAACGGTCAACCATAATGTGAGGCTTGTGTGGCTAGATTTGAAGCAAATCCCCGAACTAGGGGCAAGAAGGTCAGATATGATCAAAAGAAAGCTTGCAAAGCTGGGTGAGAAACACCCCTCAGACTAGGGGCAAAAAATGTCAGATGTGCTCGAAGAGTCAAGGTTGGGACATTTCTCAAGCTAACAAAGATCAGCAAGAATGCCAAATCCCAGAAGGGAGGAAAGAAGAAAGTATTGCTGAAGGACAATCAAAGTTCCTATCCACAACAGTAGGGGCAATTCAAACCCGGTTAGATGGATTTCTACATCATCATCGAACAACAGCCACTCTCCTGGATTTAGATGGCTTCGAGATCTCAGAACCATTTGACATAGACAAAGCTACACTTTTACCCTTGAGAGGCTCACTGGGCCGAAAACCCGGAAAGGCGACCCAGGCAAAAGTTAGAGCAAGAAAAAGAAACGAAAAAAAGAAAAGAAAAAGAAAAGAAAATGAAAAAAATTACAAAAGAAAAAATGCAAAGAATGAAAAAAAAAAGAAAAAAGAAAAAAGAAATGAAATGAAAAAATGAAGAAAAAGAAGAAATGAAAAGGAGAGAAAAACAGAGCTCGCAAGGTTGAAAACCCGAAAGGGCGGCCTTGGCAAAAGTTAAAGTGCAAAAGGAGAGGTTAATACCCGAGTGTACCACCACCCCGAACTACGTAAGGCTTGATTCCCATGTTTGGGATGCGTAGGCAACTTCATTCTGAAGTCCAGCTATAAACACTTCCAAATTGATTGTGTCCATGTATTGGTTCTGATCGTCTTTGCCTTCTCTGTATCCGAGAGTTCGGTTGTGATCGTCACTTTGAGGACTGATTACAATGCGCTGCGGTGCCATTTAGACAAGGGGCAACTTTCCGTTGCCATACATTGTGTTGCGGTCAAACAAGGGGCAACTTGCCGTTGTCGTGCAATGCCTTTCAGACAAGGGGCAATTTTCCATTGTTATGGGTCTGAGGCTGTGCATCTCAAGAGTATGTTCCGTGCTCATTGAGCAGTGGCCGTTTGCAAAAATAGTTTTTCAGAATTTTTACTGAGGTTGACTAATTTTCTCAAAAATTATTCCATTTTCCAAAACTGGACCATTTCTTGCACCCAAAAAAGGAAAATTTTCAGTGCGCATAGCCTGACTTGCATGATTTCAAATCAAAAGTTGAACAAGTATGTTAATCTAACTCTCATGTTGGTCAAAATTGTTTAGTAGAAAGCCAAAACAAAAAATGGTCAAAGTGATGAACTAGGGGCACAGTTGAGTCCGGTGTTCCATCCTTTCCCCGTTATCAACATACCCGCCAGCAAGGGCACCATATTCGCCAAGAAGGGCACAACTGAAGCTAACAACAAGAGGCTGAAAGCTCTCTCGTCCTTCGAGCAACGAGGTATCAAGCCAAGTGCGAAGCACAAACTGGAAAGGATCAAGATGTTCCACTTCCTCATCTGGACACATATGATCATGTCCAAACTCCCCAGCAGAACATCGTCAACCGATGTCAGCTGCAGATTTGCTACACACCCAGTTGTAGCGCAACCCCTCTGCGGGAAAGTTCACTGTTGTGAGCAGAAGAAAAGAATCTAGCAGAATGCTAGGGGCAAGAGCCCGCAACTTCCTGTTTATCCATCAACCACCCTGGGGAGGGATGAAAAATGAGAGATTAAAGAATAGAGAGATGTACGTTGAGAGGAAAAGCGAGAAAAGGGTTTTGACAGAAAAACCAAGCTTGAGGGCCGAGTGATGTAAGAAACACAAATAAGAAAGGGTGGGAAATAATACCCGGATAAACTGGCTCCTCGTGCACCGAGAGGTCTCTTGCCTTTGTAACACAACTGAGTGTTGTGTTTGTCTGTTTTTATTTGTCTCGATTCTTGTTTTGAGTCGTTTGAGTGTCAACAGATGTGTTTAGGTTGTTTTACTTTGTTTTTTCCTTTGTTGAGTGGTGTTTAGGATGGTCTACCTTTGTTTTCCGTTGTTGAGTCGTTTTGGTTGTGGTCAGTTGTAGGCTCAATACCCGGATGAGAACCCTTTTCTCATTTCAATTTCAAAAATGAATCGTTTTGTGCTCAGAGTGTTGTGTCGTTCTCCATATTTGTGCAAAACAGGATTTGTTCTTTCATAAAACCGCAGGGTTCAACCCAGGTCATGTGAAAACAGTAAAACCAGGACCTATCTGAAGCTGTATAGGTTCCAGACTGCAAAGCAAAAGAAAATGGGGAAAATTTTGAGCATCTGAGTGTGTTTCACCTTCAGAAAATTCTGAGATTGCATTCCATATGCACCTCCTCAGGCCTTGTTAATGCTACCGAAGTATGAGTGTGCCTCTACATCAAGTGTAAGACTGTTTCAAGTCAGAATGGCAGTCCAAGCAGCACATGTGGTTTTCACATGCAGATGTTATCTCTTGCCAATATAAACAAGGTGTACCCTTTTCGAGCTGAGTGTGTTGCAAAGCCCTCCAAGAGATAAATCGAAGGCACCAGAGTACATGTTTGATGCCCCTCTATTGCATAGAATGTGCACTTTCATATACGCTTCTGTTTCATGCGTGCCACGCATCATTATGATTCATGCATAAAATATGCTTGCTTTTGATTCCGCATAGAATATGCTTTGCTTTCAATCATGCATAGAATATGTTTTCAATGTTGCATAGAATATGGCTATCTATTGCATAGAATATGCTTTCAATATTGCATAGAATATGCTTTCCATGTTGCATAGAAAATGCCCCCATACTTGCATAGAACATGCATTTTATCGCACTTTTTTGTGCACCTTACTTGCACAGAAGATGCATTTTATCGCACTTCTTTTGTGCACCTTCCTCGCACTTTCTTGTGCATTGTATCTCTCTCGCACTATCTTGTGCACTTTCACGTTTCATATCACTCGCATTGTCTTGTCCACCTTGTAGTTGTGTTTTGTTCGCACTGTTTAGTGCATTTCAAATCACTCGCGCTTTCTTGCGCATCGCACTGTCTAGTGCATTTCAAATCACTCGCGCTTTCTTGCGCATAGCACTGTTTTGTGCAGTTTACACTCGCGCTTCCTTGCACATCGCACTATTTTGTGCAGTTTACACTCACGCTCTCTTGCGCATCGCACTGTTTTGTGCAGTTTACACTCGTGCTTTCTTGCCCATCGCACTGTTTTGTGCAGTTTATACTCGCGCTTTCTTGCGCATCGCACTATCCTGTGCATTTCATTACATACTCTCTTGTGCACCTTACCTGCACTTGTTAGTGCATTACATTGTTCGCGCTTTCTTGCGCATCTTACCTGCACTTGTTAGTGCATTGCATTGTTCGCGCTTTCGTGCACATCTTACCTACACTTGTTAGTGCATCGTATTTCTCACGATGTTTTGCTCATCCTTTGTCTTAGCATTGTCTTGTGCACACACTTACATCTCACTGTCTTGTGCATTCACCCTGCATCGCACTGTCTTGTGCACCTGTATAGCACTGTATTGTGCATTCGCTCTGCATCGCATTGTCTTGTGTACTCTCTGGTCTAGGAGACCTTAAATCCTCTAAAGGTGCAATTCCTTTGGTGTTTGTCATGCCCGAACGACTTCTGGTGGTCTGCTATAGCCACCTGCCTGTGTTTGCGGTGAGTTCCTAGGAGACCAACTGAGACGGTGGAAACTAGAGTTCGAATGGCTCATGCCTAGAACGCAAAGGTTCGGGATTTCCGAGACTAAAGTCCGGTTTAAATACCCAGGGGTGTATCCCCAGCTTGAAATCTGTATGGAAGCCCCATAGGTTGAGATAGCATGTGTATGCACCTCAATTCTGGATACTGAACTAACCTAGTCTGTCACCCTGTTGGAGAATAGGGAAAGTTGTGACCATAGCCAGGGAGAAAAGTAGTACCTGCGGTTCAAAAATACAAGATGCAGAAACGGGAGATTCCCCAGCAACATGAGGTGAGTCATCACCAATTGCCCCTGTAAGGTACCTTCACTTCCTAGCTATTACATTGCATTTTAACTATTACATTGCATTGCATTGCATAAATCCTGAATTTTTAAACTAGCTTCGCTTAGCGTATAAGTCCAATTTTCAAACCGGCTTCGCGCAGCGTATAAGTCCAACTATCAAATCGGCTTCGCGCAGAGTATAAGTCCAATTATCAAACCAGCTTCGCATGGCGTATAAGTCCAATTTTCAAATCGGCTTCGCGTAGCGTATAAGTCCAATTATCAAATTCTTCCTGCATATCGTTTTGAATCCTGCCCCTGAACTACGCTGGTTTGATTCCCTGCAAAGGGATATGTAGGCAGCCTGTGGGCGCAACCATTTATTTATCTGTACTTTGTCCAAGTCTTCGGCCTTGTCAAAAATGGGTCATCTCTAAGCTTTGACATTCACTCACGTCACTTCTTGACTTCCGATTTCTGTCAAAGAGGGGCAACTATAGACACCCCATTTTTGATCGCCCTTAAGACTTGGGCGCTACTGATGGTTCACTTGGTGATGAAAGATGTGCAGGCTAAAGGTTCGATTTCTTCAGCAAGAGGAGAGTCAAATCCCAACCTCACACCCCATTTTGGACCAAAGATATTTTGGATGGTTTTTGGACCTTAAATCCCTCTCTTTCAAAATATTTTTGAAATAAAGTTTCTACTATGCTCTGAGGCTCGCATTTTGTCAAATGTTGCCCTTTTCGGTAAACCGAGCAAGAACAAAGTGGAAATGAATAAAAGTGAGATGAAATCTTTGAAAAATCTTTCAAAACACCTTGGTTAGGGGTTTGGAGGTGAAGAAAAGAAGAGAAGACGGAAGAAACCCAGTTGGGGGAGAAAATGGGCATAAACCATTAAGAGAGAGTCGAACAGCCCTCGCTGAATCGAGCATATTCATTTGCATACTGGGATTTCAGCTATGACGCCACCACCGTTGGAAAGCTTACTTCCAGGGCTTCATTTTGCACTCAAGAATCTCCTAAAGCCAAGTCCGGACGGGGGAGATATGGTTGGTTGAAGTAGGGCATCAATCCGGTTGGACCGAAACTGCGCGGCTTCACCAAAATAGGCATAACTTTTTGTAAAGTTGGAGTTTTAATACAAGGTTGGCTCCATTGGAAAGCTAACTTCTGGGGCTTCAAGTTAGACACTTGGCAGCCACTTTTTGGCCTTGACAGCCACCTGCCGACCACTTTTCATTCCGGGAGACCACTTTTTGTCCTGAAAAACCAAAAAAAGTAGTTGGCCGACAAGTAAAAGTGGTCGGCCGACCACTTTAACTGGTCGGCGGCCTTCCTGCAGATTTTCCAAAGTCTGTGGATGCTAGCTATGTCAATTGGAGGGCACAGATTGTATCCTCCATACACGTGTATGGAGGGATTTACACAAACTCTTAGCTTCTCCAAGAAGCTTTCGCTTTGTTTTTCTATCAAAGAGAGGGTCTCTCATCATTGGAGTGGTTCCAGAGTTGGCTAAGAGTGATACATACATCTCCCTCTCTATATTCTTCCCTCTCTCTATATTTTATGCCTTAAAGAGTGTTGTTCCTTCACTTTGTGCACACAACCACCTAGCCAAAGACCCTACCTTGGAGCTAAGGTTGCTGGAGGTCTTGAAGGAACTTCAAAAGCTGGTTCTTGGCTGAGAAATCTGTTGGTTTTGTAGTGCTTCAAGGGTAACCTCTTTTCTCTCTTTTAAGCTTTGTTTTGGTTGCTCTCTTAGTCCCATTTGTATGCTTATTTAGGTCTTGCTTTCAACTGGAAAAATTCTTGTATTCAAGTGTTTTTTATGTTTGTTTAAGGCCTCTTGGGTGTTGGGGGTCTTCTACCCTCTTGCGTGCTTATTTAGGCCTTGTTTTGTGCCATCACTTGAGGCCTTTGAGCTAGTCCTTGTTTGGCCTCCTAGCCACTGAAATCCAGTGGATTTTTAGTGGTAGGCATGTGGTTTTGAGGCCTCAAATCAAGGGGGGGTGATCCCCTCTCTTCTTGTTTTGTTTGCTTGCATTTTTGGCCTATCAAAGGAGCATGCATCTTCCTACTTTTGAGGCTTGATTCAGGCACTTTTTTGAGACTTCTCGGGCCTGCCTTAGCTCTGTCTATGGCTGGTTTGGCCATCTTGTGTATGCCTCTTGTATGTGTAGTGTAATCCCATTTATGGCTTATCAAAGTAGCATGTCATTCTAACATGTATTGGCTCCATTTCAATAGATTTTTGGTCATTATTTGACATGTCATGACCCTATTTGTGGCTGGTTTGGTAGCCTCTTGCATGCTCCATATGCTTGTAGTGTAATCCTCTTTACTAGCTTTGTTCGCATGATGTTTTTGGCTTATTATTCTAGCATGTTTTGGCGCCACCCCAGCACATTTTTGGCTTTGATTTAACATGTTTGAGGTCTGATTTAAGTGATTTTGGTCATGCATGTTTGGTTTTGCATAGCTATGGTGTATTTGGCTTTACTAGCCTTGCACTTTGGGCCCCCTAGCATGTCATATTTGAGCTATTTGCATGATATGGAATCATTTGGTAGGTAATTTCAGGCCATAAACTTCTACCATGCTCTCATGATTATCACTCTTTCATTGTGTTCAAGAGTTGTGCCCTTATGCCTTGTTTGTGAGCTAATTCGGGACCCTATCTTTCTTGCCGTCTTTGTTGTGAGTCCAGCATGTTTTTGCTACCATTTTGACCTGCCTTAGGCCTGTTTTGAGTGCTTTTGGTCATTTGAGCATTGCTTGGTATGGTTGTAGTGTAAAGCCCTTGACTAGCTTTTGTATTTTGGGCCTCTTGGCATGCTTTATTTGAGCTATTTGCATGATTTAGCACTCTTTGGAATGTAATTTCAGAGCTTAATTCATTGCTAAATTCTCACATTTGTCACCTCTTCATCATGTTTGAGAGTTGTGCTATTATGCGTAAGTAATGGACCAATGAATGAACATGCATTTCCTTACTTTTTCATGTCATCAATTCATCATATTGGCCACTGATTTGGACATGGCTGAGGCCTATCCATTTTGGTTTAAGTCCATCATGCATTGAGTATGCCATTTTGTTGCATGATTGATCATTGCATTGCGTATGACATCTTGCATTGCATTGTGTATGCTATGTTGTTATTTGCATTGTGTATGCCAAGTTGTTCCTTGTATTGTCCATGCATATCCCTAACGTTGGTAAGTTGCCCTTGTTGCATTGCATTGTGCATGCATGCATTACATTGTATTTAGAATCTTGTCTTGCCTTGCATCGACTTTGCATGCCATTTGCATTGGTAGTTTGGTCAAGTCGCATTGCATGTTTGCACGTTGTTGCTTGCATTGTGTTTGGATTGTTTGTTAGTCCAAACACGGGAAACGAGGGGCGTTTCATACTCGAAGTGATGAAACATGCCTCATTTCTCGGTCGCCAACACTCTTGACTATGCATGATGGAGTTTTAGGCTTTACGTGTTCGTGTGTGCATTCATTTCATATTGAGTTGTGCAACTTGGGCTTCTCGGCCATCATGCGTCGAGATGCGTGGTTGGGGCCCCGAGGGTCGAGAACAATACTCCCTTGAGCTTGCTTAATGATAGGGAGGGTGGTTGTGCACACATTTGTTACAAATACTTTGCCATGCCCCTTTCTTGCTCTCTGTTGCAGCAAACCAGAAATCAGCAGCAAAAACTGGTCGACCGACCAGATAAAGTGGCTGGCTGACCACTTTTTCCGGTTTTCAGCATAAAAAGTGGTCGACAGGTGGTCTCCAACGCCAACAACTGGTCGGCAGCCCTTCCACAAGTTCCCATTGTGGAGTTTAAGCTTTTTGGAGCTTGGTGCAAGGTCCTGAGAACAGTTGCAAACAGAGGCAAGTTAGGGCATCGCGATGGATATCTGATCGAGGCGATTCGAACATGCATGCATCCCTTATCATGAGGCCCTTTCAGTGCTTTGTTAACTTAGAATAGTTATTTGTTTCAACTTGTTTTGTAATAATTAATTAGCTAATTAGTCGGTTCTGTATTATTTATTTGGACCCTCCGTCGCGAGGGTGAATTTTGTAATAAGTGTGCGTGAGTGTGTGAATGTCTTCCAACTCCACATCTTTCTCCCTTTTACTTACCTGCTTTTGATAGTTAGTTTTAGGGCATGTTTCAATTAGCATCCTTATGCTTGCATGCGTGCATCCATTCATCTATCTTGCATGCACCGGGCTCTGCGCATCATACTAACTGCATAGTATTTCAATACCAAGTTGAATACATGTATCAATTGTCGCATTTCATATGCCATCTTAGAATAGCTGAGCCTATTTCTAGTTGCACTTTTGCATGTGTTGCATTAGCCATCTTAACGTGAACTAGGATCATGCATGATTTCTAACTAGTTCTCTGTTTTGGCTCGGAGTACACTATGAGTGCTTACGCTTTAGCATACTGCATGTGTGTTAATGCTGCCATGATGGCATGCTTGCCATGAGGCTAATTGCTTATGTGATATAACTGTCTGAATGCCTGTGAGTGAAGGTTGGATTACTTGAATTGGAACAATTCATTGATTGCGAGTTTTAAGCTCACTTGAGAGTGGCAAATCACCATGTTTTCTAAGCCCACTTGAGGGTGGCAAAATCTGCATTTTAGCCTACTTGCGAGTAGCAAATCGTTTTCAAACAAATGAACATGCAATATTTTGTTCCAACTTAGGCGATCTAGTCTATACTTGCATGCTGTGCGCATCACATAGTAATTCTAGGCTGATAAACCGGAATAAGAATGCATGTGTTTTCAAAAAAACAAGATATCATGTTAGTAAAGGCCAATCTTTGATCGGGCGAGCAGGGGTGCTCATTGCTTGACCTTCCCCTCTCGTACCCAAGTTCCCGAGCCGAGGCAACTTTGGTGATGACAGACATGTGGCCTTAGGCACGAGTTATGGTTTCCTAAATTTCCCAAAACAAAATATTTAGGTGGCGACTCTGTATCTAGCAAAGCAGTCCATGTTTGGCACTTCTTTATTAAAAATCAGTTTTCCAAAACGATTTGCCGGATTTGGACTCTTTCGTTATTTAACGGTCTTACATTTGCATTTTGCGAGATTAGATTCAGAACCGTGACATTTGAGTCTGAACTGTAGTAAGCCGAAATGAACAAAATGGGATTTTCCTGGGACGTTCGGGCCCGTCTACACCAGGGCGGGCATGCCATGCCACGGCCGTGGCCGGCATGCCAAGCCACGACGTTGCCCCGCATGCCAAGGCGGGCATGCCATTCCATGGCCTCGGCCCGCATGCCTTGCCACGGCCTCGACCCGCATGCCTTGCGGCTGCCTTGGCCCGTATGCCTTGCCACGGTGTTACCCAACATGCCATGCCACAGCGTTGCCCAGCATGCCATGCCTTAGCCTTGGCCAACATGCTATGCCACCGTCTTGGCCAGCATGTCATGCCACTGCCACGGCCAGCATGCCAAGCCACTGCCTTGGCCAGCCTGCCGTGCCTTAGCCTTGGCCAACATGCCATGCCAACGCCATAGCCTTGGCCAGCCTGCCATGCCACGACCATGCCAAGCATGTCATGGCACCGCCTTGGCGAGCATGCCATGCCACTGCCCTGGCCAGCATGCCATGCCACAGCGTTGCCCAACATGCCAAGGCCAGCATGCCACGCCATGGCCGCGGCCGGCATGCCAAGCCACGGCGTTGCCCAGCATGCCAAGGCGGGCATGCCATGCCATGGCACCGCCTTTGCCATGCCGTGCCGTGGCCTTGCCATGCCATGCCGTGCCATGGCCTTGCCATCGCCTTGGCCAGCATGCCTTGCCTCAGCGTTGCCCAGCGTGCCTTGCCACGGCGTTGCCCAGCCTGCCATGCCACTACGTTGTACAGCATTCCAAGGCCAACACGCCATGCCACAGCGCTACCCAGCATGCCAAGGCTAGCATGCCTACGGCACGGCAGCATTGCCCAGCATGCCGTGCCACAGCCTTGGCCGGCATGCCATGCCATGGCACCGTCCTGGACGGCATGCCGTGCCATGGCACCATCTTGGCCAGCATGCCATGCCACAACATTGGCTAGCATGCCTTGCCGCGGCAATGCCCAGCATGCCAAGGCCGGCATGCCAAGCCACGGCGTTGCCCTGCATGCCATGCCACGGCCTTAGCCAGCATGCCTTGGCACCACCTTGGCCGGCATGCCACGCCACAGCGTTGCCCAGCAAGGCGAGGCCGGCATGCCCTGCCATGGCCTCAGCCGACATGCCATGCCACAGCGTTGCCCATCATGCCATGCCATGGCCTTGCCACGCAAGCCTTGCTATCGCCTTGGCCGGCATGCCTTGCTACAGCGTTGCCCAGCTTGCCAAGGGCACCATGCCAAGCCACGGCGTTGGCCGGCATGCCATGCCACAGCGTTGCCCGGCATGCATGCCATGTCGTGGCCTTGGCCAGCATGCCATGCCACAGCGTTGCTCGGCTGCATGCCATGTCGTGGCCTTGGCAAGCATGCAATGCCAATGCCTTGGCCGGCATGCCATGCCATGGCCTTGGCCAGTAAGCCATTCCACCTACTTGGCCAGCATGCCATGCCACGGGCTATGCCGGCTTGCCTTTCCATGGCCTTGGCCAGCAACATGCCGTGCCACGGCCTTGGCCAGCATGCCATGCCCATGCCCCGACCGGCATGTGTAGACATCCCATTTTTGACCGACCTTAAGACTCAGACGTCATCGACTGAGCGCTCGATGATGGCGCATATTGTGCTCGTTCTGAAGTTACAGAGTCTCGACTGAGAGCCTTGCCTCCGGACTTCGGGACTCTTTTGTGCTTCACCTTGGTTTGCGAACCAAGTTCTATTTTCTCTTTCTGAAGGGAGGGAGAGGTCTCGTAGACTATCTCTCAATGGCCGTAGGCTACGTTTCGTGGTCGTAGGCCATTTTTTCCGTTTGGAGACCAGTTTTCGGTTTTCGGAGACGTCGGCCGCGTGCCTCGGTTCGGGACCGCTTAACTACCTCTGTTTGCTCTGATTTTTGGTACACACCTTGTTTCCCCTCCCTAGAGGGACACTATGGCGCAGGAGACCACCTTCATGGTCCACACCACTTTCGGTGCTTAATAGTCAGTTTTCAGGGCCCCCGGCTGCACGTTTTGGCCCCCGAACCTTCATTTCGCATCGGTGTGGGTTCATTTTTGGAATGGACCCTAGTTTCATTATTAGGAAGGTAGTGGTAGGGTGGGAGACCACCTTTCCTGGTCGGCCAGTTTTTCTTGACAGGTAAGTGGTCTCCCTCACTTTTGAGCCACAATTTCTGGTCTCCCATACCACCATTGAGTTGCATTCACCTGGGAGACCACCAATATGGGTAGGCCGACCACTTTTCAACTTGAACCTTTTGACCCCTGGTCGGCTGACCAGGGCAAGTGGTCGGCTGACCACTTGAACTGGTCGGACAGCTCTCTCATTTTTTGTCTCACTAAGTGCAATCCAGCTGTGCTAGCTGGGAGGCATTTGCTCCATCCTCCGAGGTTTGACCCTTTTGTTTTGGCTTCTTGAAGAAGCTTGATCCTTTACTCTTAGCTTCTAAGAGAAGCTTGACATTTTGTTTAGCTTCTTGAGGAAGCTTGACCCTTTTGGTCTAGCTTCCTCAAGAAGCTTGACCCTTTTGTTTAGCTTCCTTTAGAAGCTTGGTCCCTTTGCTCCAAGCTTCTAAGAGAAGCCTTGGACCTCTTCTTCTATAAGAGAGACCCTCCTCTCCACTTGCAAGGGTTGAGATTTTTGTGTCTAAAGCTTGTACACTTCCCTTCATATCTCTCTACTTCAAGCTTCAAAAGTCCATAGTTCTTGGACCCTTTGCACTACACCTCCAAGCACAACACCACCATGGTCAACCTAAGCACCTAGGAGTTCATTTTCAGAGGTTGAAGAGTTCCTATTTTGGTCCAGAAGCGGCTAGCCTTCTTCTCTACAAGGGTAAGTCTCTATTTCCCTCTTTGTAGCCTTATTTTGCTTCATAGTTTAGCTCTATTTGCAAGCATATTTAGGCTTTTTCATAAACTAAAAAAAAAAATTCTTGTTTTGAGCTTCTAAATATGTTTGTTTAAGACTATTTTTTCTGTTGGGGGTCATTTACCCCCTTGCATGCTTCATTTCCTCTTGTTTTAGGCCATGCATTAGGGCCTTTGTTGTGAGCTTTGTTGGCCTTTTTGACCACTAAAATCCAGTGGATATTCAGTGGTTATTATGTGTTTTTGCGCATCAAAATCAAAGAGGGGTGACCCTCTCACCCCTTGTTTTATTTACTAGCTTTCTTGGCCTTACAAAGGAGCCCATATTTGCACATTTCTTGAGCATGTTTTAGGCCATTATTTGTGAGTTTTATGACCTGCATGAACTCTGTCCAGAGTTGTTTTTGCCATGTTGAATGTCTATTATGCATGTGTAGAGTAATCCTCTTCAAGGCCTTCCAAAGGGGCCTTTACTTGCATGCTTCCTAGACTCATTTCAGGCCCTTTTCAGTGAGTTTTAGGGCCCTCATAACCTCTATCCAAAGGTAGTTTTGCCATTTTGTGTGTCCATCATACATGTGTAGTACAACCCTCTCATTGACCTTTCAAAGGAACACTTCATTCTAACATGTGTTGATTGAGTTTCAGTGGGTTCTTGGTCATATTTTGGCCTGCCATGTTTCTATTTTTGGTGGATTTGGTGGCCCCTCATGTGCTTCATATACATGTAGTGTAAACCATGCTTACTAGCCTATGTTGCATGTTGTTTTGGCCCTTCATGTTAGCACTTTTTGGCAATGCCTTAAATTGATTTTGTGCAAGTTTTGGACTGTCTTAACTCTATTTTTGGGTCTCATGGTCGAATGATGCTTGTTTTGCATGCTTGTAGTTCAATATCCATGCCTAGCTTTGAGTTTTGGGGCCTATTGCATGCTTGTGTTGAGGTGTTTCCATGTTTTGGGGCCATTGTATATCATATTTCAGAGCTTATATGCATGCCATATTCCCATGTTTTCCACTCTTTAAATGCGTTTGAGAGTTGTGTATAAATGCCTCGTTTTCGGACCATTGCATAAGCTTCATTTCTATGCATGTTGAGCCATCATTTTCGGCCATTTTCCCACTATTTCAGACCTACCTAGGGTCTATTTGAGGCTGGTTTTTCCATTTGTACATTGCTTTGTGTACCTCTAGTGCAACCCGCTTCACTAGTTTTGGCATTCGAGCCATCTTGCATGCATTGTGTGACATATTTGCATGATTCGGGACCATTGTATATTATGTTCCAGAGCTGGAAAATGTGTGTTTGCATGCCATACTTCATCCTTTGCCATGCTTACTTAGAGTTGCATGTTGTGCCTTAGGATCGGTCCTTTGCATCCGTGCATGTTTGCATGTATTTCGGTTGTCTCATTTCCATCCTATGGCCACTGATGTGAGTGTGGCTGAGGTCCACTCATATTGGTGTAAGTCCATCTTGCATTTGTATATGCCATTTAGTTCATGTGCGCATGATAGTCTTCGTAAGTGCATTGTGTATGCCATGTTATGTCACGTGCATTGTATATGCCATTTTAGCCCATAGCATTGCGTATGCTAGGTTGCATGTTAGTCGCATTGTGTATGCCATCTCATTGCTTTGTGTTTGGAGTAGGGTTTAGTCCAAACACAGGAAACGAGGGACGTTTCGTACTCCAAGTGACGAAACGTGCCTCGATTATCGGTCGCCGACACTCTTGACTGTCCATGATAGAGTTGTTGGCTTTACTTGCTTATATGTGCATTCATTTCACATCGAGTCGTGCAATTCGACTTCTCGGCCATCATGCATCAAGATGCGTGATTGGTGGCATGATGATCGAGGACTACACTCCCTAGAGCTTGTGCAATGATAGGGAGAGTGGTCGTGCACACATTTGTTGAAAATACATTGCCTTTTCTCTCTCTTGCCTTTGTTGCAAAAAAAACCAAAAACCAGAGGTGGAAACTGGTCGGCCAACCAGATTTTCTGGCAAGCCAACCACCCTCTTTGGTCTCCACCACAAAGGGTGGTCGGCAGGTGGTCTCCCATGCTAATAACTGGTCGGTGGCCTTCCCAAGGTGGAGTTTCAACCTTCTGGAGCTTTGTGCAAGTTTCTGAGATCAATTGCAAACAAGGGTGAGGCGAGGCATCGCGATGGAATTTACCGACAACGCGACTCGAGCATGCATGCATCTTTCATCAGTCAGAACAAAGCTGAGGCAGTCCATTACTTGTAGTATTGCATGCTAGTTTATTCGCTTTCCTAGTTAATTTGTTAATTAATTAGGGTTTTTGTAATATTTAGTTAGCTAGAGTAGTTAATTATTCATTCGGACTGTATTATTTATTCAGACCCTCCGAGAAAGAGCCAATTGTTGTAATAAGTGTGCGTGTGTGTGATGCATGTCTTCCAACCCCACGTCTTTCTCCCTTTTATTTACCAACTTATGATGGTTAGTTTAGGGCATGTTTCAATTAGCATACTTATGATAGCATGTTTGCATTCATTCATCTGTCTTGCATGCACCGGGCTCGGCGCATCATACTAACTGCATTGTATTTCAATTTCGAGTTGAATACTTGTTAGTTGTAGCACTTCGCATGCCATCTTTAGAATAGCCGAGCCTATTGTAGTTGCATTCCTGCATGTGTTGCATTAGGCATTTTAGCATAGTTAGGATCATGCATGGATTTCTAACATAGCTTCTGTTTTGGCTTGGAGTACTCGGTAAGTATTTATGCTTTAGCATCCTTGCATGTGTGTGAGTGACTGCCATGATAGCATGCTTACCATGAGGCTATGTGCTTATGTGATATGACTGCCTGAATGCCTGTGGGTGAAGGTTGGATTACTTGGATTGGAAAAATTCATTGATTGCGAGTTTTAAGCCCACTAGATAGTGGCAAAATCATGTTTTCTAAGCCCACCCGAGGTTGGGAAAATCTGCATTTTAAGCCTACTTGCGTGTAGCAAACCACTTTCAAAAACAAACATGAAATGTTTTGTTCCAATTCAGGCAATCCGGTCTATACTTGTATGCTGTGCGCATCACATAGTAATTCTAGGCTAATAACCGGAATAAGAGCACATAATGTTTTCAAAACTCGATATCATGGTTAGTAGAGGCCGATTTTGATCGGGCGGGGGGGGGGTGCTCACGAAGTGACCTTCCCCAATCGTACCCAAGTTCCCGAGCCGAGGCAACTTTGGTGATGACGAACACGTGGCCTTAGGCACGAGTCAGGGTTTCCTAAATTCCCCCAACATAAAATATTTAGGTGGCGACTCTGTATCTGGCAAAGCAGTCCATGTTTGGCACTTCTTTCTAAAAATCTATTTTTCAAAACGATTTGCCAGATTTGGACTCCTTGATGATTCATCGGTCTTGCATTGCACTCTGCGAGATTAGATACAAGACAGTGACATTTGAGTCCCGAACTGTAGTGAGCCCAACGAACAAAACGGGATTTCCCTCCCGGGACGTTCGGGGACGTCTACAGCATGCCATACCAAGGCCTTGGCCAGCAGCACGCCGTGCCACGGCCTTGGCCAGCAACATGCCCTGTCGTGGTCTTTGCAAGCATGCCATGCAAATGCCTTGGCCGGCATGCCATGCCACAGCCTTGGCCAGCATGCTATTCCACGAACTCGCCCAGCATCACATGCCACAGCCTTGTCCAGTAGCATAGAATGCCAATGCCTCGTCCAGCATGCCATGCCAATGCCTTGGGCTAGCATGCCATGCCAAGGCCTTGGCCAACAGCATGGCATGCCACGGGCTGGGCGAGCACGCCATGCCAAGGGCAAGGCCAAGGCAGCATGTAAGGGCAAGGCCAAGGCAGCATGTAAGGGCAAGGCCAAGGCCAAGTCCCCGTGCAAGGCCATGGCCAAGGCGAAGGTCGCGGGCAAAGGCCAAGGCCAAGGCCATGGCATGCCACCGCCTCGATCGCTCTTTTTTAACATGATTCTTTTATATGCTTACCCAAACCATGCCACACAATTAAAAATGCACTACAATTAATTTTAAAAGTCATTCCCTATTTTTTTGCAATTTTTCTTGAGTTTTTCGAATTTTTTAAGCCTTTATTCGGTCATAAAAATTAAAATAAAATAAATAAAAATTGAAAAAATAATTTAATAATTTCTATAATTACTAGTGTCTCATCCTTTAATTATTAGAATTTTTCCATAATTTTTTCAATATTTTTAGTAATTTTTATTATTTTTTAAGTATTATAATCGAAATAAATTAAAATAAAATATTCCGGTCGCCAAACATTTTTTTTCAATTTTTTTATGGTGTATTAAATTATTTCCTACAACTTTAATGTTGAAAGTTTTGGCAAAAAACAATTACTTTTAAAAAAAAAAAACCCCATTATGACTCTTCGAGCATGCTCAATGTTTCATCCTACCAGATTGAAAAGGGCTTAACAGGCTACTATAAGAAGGGGGGGCACCTCCCTTGCAAGGCAAGGCCACGCCAGGTATGCCCCAAGGCCTCGTGTCCTTGGGCGCGGCATGGGCCACGGCTTTGGGCGGCATGGACGGCGGCCTGAGCCGCGGCCTGACCGCAGCTTGAAGGCGACCTGGACCGCGGCCTGGGCAGTATGGCATGGCATGGGCGTGGCGTGGATGGCCTGGCATGCACGCGGCCTAGGAAGCATGGCATGGCATACGCATGGTGTGGGCGGCCTGGCATGCACGTGGCATGATGGCTTGGCATGCTTGCGGCGTGGGCAGCATGGCATGGCATGCACGCGGCCTGGGCTGCCTGGCATGGCATACGCGCGGCCTAAGCAGCCTGTGCGCATACCACGTGCACGGTCTTTGCACATACCGGCATGCATGCCATGCCAAGGCCGCCCAGCCAAAGCCAGCAGCATGCCATGCCAAGGCCAAGGCCAACAGCATGCCATGCCAAGGCCAAGGCCAAGCCAGCCCAGCCAAAGCCAGCAGCAAGCCATGCCAAGGCCAAGGCCAGCAGCATGCCATGCCAAAGCCAAGGCAAAGGCAGCCCAGCCAATGCCAGCAACATGCCAGGCCAAGGCCAAGGCCAGCAGCATGCCAGGCCAAGGCCAAGGCCAAGGCAGCCCAGCCAAAGCCAACAGCATGTCATGCCAAGGCCAAGGCCAGCAGCATGCCATGCCAAGGCCAAGGCCAAGGCAGCCCAGCCAAAGCCAGCAGCATTCCATGCCAAGGCCAAGGCCAGCAGCATGCCATGCCTAGGCCAAGGCCAAGCCAGCATCAAGCCATGCCAAGCAGCATGCCATGCCAAGGCCAAGGCCAAGACAGCCCAGCCAAAGGTAGCAGCATGCCATGCCATGCCAAGGCCAAGGCCAAGGCAGCCCAACTAAAGCCAGCAGAATGTCTTGCCAAGGCCAAGGCCAGTAGCATGCCATGCCAAGGCCAAGGCCAAGGCAGCCCAGCCAAAACCAGCAGCATGCCATGCCAAGGCCAAGGCCAAGGCAGCCCAGCCAAAGCCAGCAGCATGCCATGCCATGGCCAAGGCCAGCAGCATGCCATGCCATGGCCAAGGCCAGCAGCATGCCATGCCAAGGCCAAGGCCAAGCCAGCCCAGCCAAAGCCAGCAGCATGCCATGCCAAGGCCAAGGACAGCAGCATGCCATGCCAAGGCTAAGGCCAAGGCAGTCCAGCCAAAGCCATGATATCGGGGTCGTCTACAGTTTCTGGCGACTCTGCTGGGGACTTAGAGAACTTGACTCGAACTCATGGTATCGTGTTTTGACTACACTTATGTGTTTCTTTGCATTGCATGTGCATTGGTGTGCCTAGGACACCGTGTTTTTCATATGCTATTCCTGAACGATTTGTCGGAGGCTCGCTTCGAGAAGCGTTCCATAAGGCTGACCGATTGCAGGCTCTGCCATGACGGAAACACAAACCCCGGTTTTACCGGTGCACCCTTTTTGACCATTCGACCTAGTGCATATTCGGAATCCATAGTGACCATTCCAAAGCCAGGACAGGTTGCTTACCCGATTATAGGTTGTTTGAAACCGCTGCGTGCGTAGTGAAACCCTAGCTCCTGACAAAATAGGACAGGGAAACCCTACCCCAACATAGGGGTGTTTTGGCTCTCACTTGCTTGCTATGAGCTTTTAGGGTGTGTCCCTACAAGAATGCATGTAACAGTTTGCAAGTATGGGTGTCAGGCCTGCGGGCATCAGTATTTGGGAATCAGTTTTACCTGAGGGTATCAGTTTACAGGCGGACTTTTGGGTAGAATTTGGTAGAGAGCACGGTCATTCAGCTACGCTCATATCTGTTTTGGCAAAAATGGGCTGAGATGCTGCCTGTTTTCTCTTTTGCTAGGGTAGTCCTGGAATCATAGCTTCAGAAGGTTCCAATATCCCCCGGGTACATTGGACTAGTGCTGATAGACTTTGTCCAGTCAGGGATTCGGTTCAGAGCAGCCAGTGTTTTCCTTCGCTGAGGCAAGGCAGAGAAGGGCCAGTCAAGGCTCACCGGTTCATCTGACCCATCAGTCACTAATCACATCATCAGCAGACCGTGATGGCACAGGGTTCGGAAGAATTTGTGGCCGTGATAGCAACATTAAATCAGGGAACTACCATGCAGGCTGAGACCAGTATTGAAACACAGCACCCATCTGGGGCATCTGCCTCACATTCGGCTTTGGAACCCCAGCCGAACTTTGACCCACTTCCGCCAGCTGAAGATTTGCAAGGTCCAGATCCTCGAGAAGGGTTGGCTTAAGCCCGAGTTTTTAGACCCCTGGTGCAGCCTAATGAGAGGCTTTATCCCCTTGATGCTAGTGACCTCAATCCAACTGTGGCGAAAATCGCAAACCTTGAGAAGCAATTCAAAAAGGCACAGGGCCTTAACTCCATTCCCGACATTGAGGATGGGTACACCGAGGCTGCCGTACGGCTCCCAGACAGATTCAAAATGCCATATATTGACCATTTTGACAGGTTTGGAGATCCTATGGTACATATCTGACTTTTCTTGGATATCCTAAAGCCGATGGGTCTGACTAAGCCAGAGAAACTCTCTCTGTATGGAAGAACCCTGTCGGGTGTAGCAGCCGCTTGGTATGCCAAGTTGGAGAATGCAGTGATGCAGAACTGGGAAGAGTTGGCCGAGGCCTTTGTCGATTAGTATTCTTACAATACCCAAGTTGAAATGACTATGCAAGAGCTTAAAACAACCCGCCAGAACCTAACAGAGCCTTTTGTGGAATTTGTTGCAAGGTGGAGAGCAAAGGTAGCACAGATAACTGATCGCCCTTCTGAGAGGGATCAAGTGCGGATAGTGGTGCGAAACCTTGAGCATGATATGTTGCAAAAGTTGATAGTCGCTTCGCTATTCACTTTCAAAAGTTTGTATGAACTGGGGGTTCAGATCGAGAATGCGTTCAACAGTGGGATCATTCCCAGAACAAGTGAACCGACAAGGAGGGTGATTTCAGGGAGTACCAATACTGGTAGTAGCGCTATTCCCAAACCCACCAAAATCAATACAGTTGCCACAGCCAACCCTTTTGCCAAACCAAGCCTACAAACCGCCGGCCCAGCCCAAGCTCAGGGCAGAACTTTCACCCCTCTCTATATGAGCCTGACTAGTGCACTAAAAATCTTGATGGAAAGAGGGTATCTCAAACCCCTCGATCCTCAACCTCTGTCTGACCCACTCCCAGCCAGAATAACCCCTCCAAGTACTGTGTGTACCATCAGCAGCGCGGTCATGGCATCGATCGTTGCTACCGTCCGCGTCATGAGGTCCAAAATCTCATCGACAACCGGACGATAGCTCCACCTTCAGACCCTAATGACCAAGCATATCCTGCCCACCTCAATCTCATCCATATACTACCATCCACCTTCGACCCCAGCATATACATCACCCCGGCCCATCTACCCAAGCCTGAGGTGTTCATTCCAGAAAACATGGACTTATGCATGATGGATGCACCTGGACCCAATCATCTCAAACTTGTGAGCTCACTACTTCTGAGCTAAAGAGAATGATCGAAGATCTTCAGAGAACTGTGACAAATCTGGCCTCTGAGACATTGACTCCCTCATCGACCACATCACATACCGAGAATTTCATGACAAAAGGCTCCCCAATCTTGGGACGGGCTGCATTTGACGAAGGTCGATCCCTTGGCAAAGTGGGGGCGAGTGGTAAGAATAGGGTAGGGACAGGAATTGGTCCCCATGAACACCTTCTGTGGGCTGTGGAGGCTTTGAAAGCGGAAGGGCTAAACAAACAACAAGTGCTTGCAGTTGTTGCAAAGATTTTGGAGGATACTTTCGTCACTCAGAATGAGAGCAGTTCGAAGCGTGGGGAAAATCGGGAGAAGGGTCATCGTACCAGAAACGATCTTTTGAGCTCTAATCCTGCACTCGGAAGAGATCGGTGAACCAGGCCAGCACCTGCCAACCCCTTTGCTGGTGTATCTAGCAAAAATCCAGAAACTTTGAAGTACCAACCCCAAGGCCAGAGGGTCTTCCATGCCCTCTATATGCCTTTGTCCAAAGCTCTTCAAATCCTTGTTGGACAAGGCCATCTCAAACCCCTTGAGCCTCGGCCTCTCCCAAATCTTCTTCCGGCTACGCATGATGCTGCCCAGTACTGTGCATTCCATCAACAAACCGGTCATGGCACCGACAATTGCTTTCGTCTTCCCCACGAAATGTAAGATTTGATTGACAACGGGGTCATTGCCGCGCCGAGCTCGGCAAAGTCTATCGGCACTGGATCGGTGAACTTGGGGGATAATGTGACCATGTGATCGGGGGATGAACCAGTTGCGGGTGGCGCTCGATTTACTCCAGACGTGGGAATGGCACGCACTATTTTGAGCAATGTGCAAATACTAGTTTTTGTACTTTCTGACTTGGGTATTGGGTCAGTTTTGTTGTTTTGTATATAGTCAGTCTTTTTGTACTGAGTCAGTCGGGTTTGTCTTGTTGTATCAAGTCAGTCCTGTTGCGTTGGAGTCAAGTGATTACGGGGGTGTTACCTCAGACATCACTATCTTGTTTTGTGTTTGTCTTTTTGCTTTCTTTTGATTCTGTTTCTGCCTTGGAGCCAGTTATGCCAACATATCTGAATGAAACAGCAGTGATTTTCACACTCTTGTGTTTGCTTCTACCTTGCGCCAGTTGTGCCAGAAGTTTGAATGAAACAGCAGTGCATTTCACCTACTCTTTTGTGCCTTTAAGTCATTGTATTGACCTAAGTTTTTCAAAACTTTTCAAACAATGTGTTGAAAACAAAGAGGAAGGAATTCCTCAGGATTTGCAAAAATTTGATCAAGTGAGAGAAAGAGAGGCATGCTAATCCCTTAATGAATGAGATCATGTTTGTTAATGTGAGTACTGAAAAGGATCCTAGCTTGATCCAGATTGGTTCTGCATTGTCTTCGACGCGAGCGATTAGTCGCTTTCTTAAAAGATTTCAAAAAATGTTTTGCGTGGTTCTACGAAGACCTGTGTGGAATCACTCTTGAGATTGTGCAACTTAGGATCGCTCTCAGTCTCGAGACTCAACCCCTTTGCTTCCAAACCTTGAACCTTAATTCAGAATGTTCAACAGTCAACCACAATGTAAGGCCCGTGTGGCCGGATCAGAAGCAGCCCATGAATTGGGGGCGAGAATATCAGATGTGATCAAAGGAAGCTTGCGAAGCTAGATCAAAAGTAGCCCTTGAACTAGGGGCAAAAATGTCAGATGCGCTCGAAGAGTCAAAGATGAGTCTTTTCTGCAAACCAGGGAAGACTGGCAAGAATGCCAAATCCCAGAAGGGGGAAAGAAGAAAGTATTGCTGAAGGACAACCAAGTTCCTATCCACAACACTAGGGGCAAATTCACCCTCCATTGAATGGACTTCTACATCATCAGCGAACAACAGCCATTCTCTTGGATTCAGATGGCTTCGAGATCTCAAACCATTCAACATGGACAAAGCTAAACTTTTACCCTTGAGAGGCTCGCTGGGTTGAAAACCCGGAAGGGCGACCCAAGCAAAAGTTAGAGCAAGAAAAAGAAGAAAAAGAACAAAAAAAAGAAAAATGGAAAAATGGAAAAATGAAAAGAAAAATGAAAAAAAAAATGAAGAAAAAGAAATAAAAAATCTTGAAAAGATTAAAGAAAAGAAAATGAAAAGAAAAGAAGAACAAAGCTCGCAAGGTTGAAAACCCAGAAGGGCGGCCTTGGCAAAAGTTAGAGCGCAAAATGAGAGGTTAATACCCGAGTGTACCTTAACCCCGGAACTACGCAAGGCTTGATTCCCATGTTTGGGATACGTAGGCAACTTCATTCTAAAGTCCAGCCATAAAACACTTCAAATTCGACTGTGTCCATGTAACGGTTCTGGTCTTTGTCTTCTCTGTATTCGAGAATTTGGTTGTAATTGTCACTATGAGGACTGGTTGCCATGTGCTGCGGCGCTATTTAGACTAGAGGCAACTTTCCGTTGCCGTGCAGTGCTGCGGTGCTATTCAGACTAGGGGTAACTTTTAGTTGCCATGCAGTGCCGTTCAAACAATGGGCAATTTTCCATTGTTTATGGGTCCGAGGTCGTGCATCTCAAGAGTAGGTTCCGTGCTCGTCGAGCAGTGGCCGTTTGCAAAAATAGTTTTTCAGAATTTTGACTGAGGTTGACTAATTCTCTTGAAAATTATTCAATTTTTCTAAAAACTAGACCATTTCTTGGACCCAAAAAAGGAAAATTTTCAGTGCTCATAACCTGACTTACATGATTTCAAATTAGAAAATTGAACAAGCATGTTAATCTAACTCTCACGTTGGTTAAAATTGTTTTAGTAGAAAACCAAAACAAAAAATGGTCAAAATGATGAATTAGGGGCACAGTTGAGTCAGGCTTCATGTCTTTCCCCCGTTGTCAACATTCTTGCCAGAAAAGGGCACTCTACTTGCCGAAAAAGGCACTCTACTTGCCAGAAAGGGCACTCTACCTGTTAGAAAAGGGCACAACTGAAGCTAACAACAAAGGGCTGAAAGCTCTCTCATCCTCCAAGCAACGAGTTATCAGGCCATGTACAAAGCATGAATTGGAATGGATCAAGATTTTCCACTCCCTCATCTGGACAGATCTGACCACGTCCAAACTCCCCGACAGAGCATCGACAGCCGATGTCAGCTGCAGATTCACTACACACTCAGTTGTAGCACAACCCCTCTGTGGAAGGAACTCACTAGCTACGCGCAGAAAAAGAAGAATCTAGCTGAGTGCTAGGGACAAAAGCCCACAACTTTTTGTTTATCCATCAACCACTCAGGGGAGGGATAAAAAATGGGAGATTAAAGAATAGAGAGATGTGCGCTAAGAGAAAAAGTGAGGAAAAGGGTTTTGTGAGAAAAGCCGAGCCTGAGGGCCGAGTGATATGAGAATCACAAATAAGAAATGGTGGGAAACAATACCCGGAGAAATTGGCTCCTCGTGCACCAAGAGGTCTCTTGCCTTTGTAACACAGCTGAGTGTTGTGATTGTGCGTTTTTGTTTGTCTCGATTATTGTTTTGAGTCGTTTGAGTGTCAACAGATGTTTAGGCCATTTTACCTTGTTTTTCCTTTGTTGAGTTGTGTTTAGGTTGTTCTACCTTTGTTTTCCATTGTTGAGTCGTTTTGGCTGTGGTCAGTTGTAGGCTCAATACCCGGTTGAGAACCCTTTTCTCATTTCAATTTCAAAAATCGTTTTGTGCTCAGAGTGCCGTGTCGTTCTCTACATTTGTGAAAAACAGGATTGGTTCTTTCATAAAGCCGCAGGGTTCAACCCAGGTCATGTCAGAATAGTAAAACAAGGACCTATCTGAAGCTATTTAGGGTCCGGACTGCAAAGCAAAAGAAAAGAGGGAAAATTTGGAGCATCTTAGCATGTTTCACCTTCAGAAAATTCTGAGATTACATTCCATATGCACCTCCTCAAACCTTGTTAATGCTACCGAAGTATGAGTGCGCCTCTACCTCAAGTGTAAGCCTACTTCAAGTCAAAATTGCGGTCTAAGCAGCATATGTGGTTTTCACATATAGATGTTATCTCTTGCCAACATAAACGGGGTGTACCCTTTTCGAGCTGAGTGTGTTGCAAAGCCCTCTGAGAGATAAATCGGAGGCACTAGAGTACATGTTTGATGCCCCTCTATTGCATAGAATGTGCACTTTCATATACATTGTTGTTGCATGCATGCCATGCATCGTTATGATTCATGCATAGAATATGCTTGCTTTCGATTCCGCATAGAATATGCTTTGCTTGTCTCATACATAAAATAGGCTTTCAATATTGCATAGAATGTGCTTCCATACTTGCATAGAAAATGCTCGTATCTGTTGTGTAGAAAATGCCCTCATACTTGCATAGAAGATGCATTTTATCGCACTGTCTTGTGCACATACACTTTGTATCTCACTAGCACTGTCTTGTGCATCTTGTGGTCGTATCGCACTCACACTATCTTGTGCATTGCATATCACTCGCGCTATTTAGCGTATCGCACTGTTTAGTGCATTTCAAATCACTCGCGCTGTTTAGCGTATCGCACTGTTTAGTGCATTTTAAATCACTCGCGCTGTTTAGCGTATCGCACTGTTAGTGCATTTCAAATCAATCGCGCTGTTTAGCGTATCGCACTGTTTTGTACAGTTTACATTTGCGCTATTTTGCACATTGCACTGTTTTGTGCAGTTTACATTCGTGCTATTTTGCGCATCGCATTGTTTTGTGCAGTTTATCATTCGCGCTATTTTGCGCACCTCAATTGCACTGTTTTGTGCAGTTTACATTCACGCTATTTTGCGCATCGCACTATTTTGTGCAGTTTATCATTCGCGCTATTTTGTGCACCTCAATTGCACTGTTTTGTGCAGTTTACATTCGCGCTATTTTGCTCATCGCACTGTTTTGTGTAGTTTATCATTCGCACTATTTTGCGCACCTCAATCGCACTGTTTTGTGCAATTTACATTTGCGCTATTTTGCGTATCGCACTGTCCTGTGCATTACATTCATTCACGCTATTTTGCGCACCTCAATCGCACTATCTTGTGCTTTGCATATCACATCGCGCTATTTTGCGCACCTCTCCACACTTGTTAGTGCATTGCATCGCGCTATCTTGCGCACCTTACCTGCACTTGTTAGTGCATTGCATCGCACTATCTTGGGCACCTTATCTGTATCGCATTGTTTTTTGCATTCACCCTGCTCGTACTGTTTTGTACACCTTTAGCATCGCACTATTTTGTGCATCAGTTTAGCACTGTTTTGTGCATTCACTCTGCATTGCACTGTCTTGTGCACATTGTATTTTTGTATCATTCGCACTGTCTTGTGCACTTTCTGGTCTAGGAGACCTTAAATCCTCTGGTCTAGGAGACCTTAAATCCTCTAAAGGTGCAATTCCTTTGGTGTTTGTCGTGCCCGAATGTAGACGTCCCCGAACGTCCCGGGAGGAATGAATCCCCCCCATTCTGTTCATTTGTGGGTTTACTACAGTTCGGACTCAAATTGTCACGGTTCTTAATCTGATCTCATAATGTGCAATGTGAGATTGATAAATCACCAAAGAGTCCAAATCCGACAAATCGTTTTGAGAAAACAGATTTTTAGAATGAAGTGCCAAACATGGACTGCTTTACCAGATACAGAGTCGCCACCTAAATATTTTTAATGGGGGAATTTAGGAAACCCTGACTCGTTTGCCTAAGGCCACGTGTCCGTCATCACCAAAGTTGCCTCGACTCGGGAACTTGGGTACGATTGGGGAAGGTCAGCTATGAGCACCCCCACTTGCCCGATCCGAAGATCGGCCTCTACTAACCATGATATCTAGTTTTGAAAACGTTATGTGTTCTTATTCTGATTAATTAGCTAATCTTACTATATGATGAGCACAACACAAAAGTATAGACTAGATCACCTAATTTGGAACAAAGCATTGCATATCCATTTGTTCGGAAAATGGTTTGAAATTTGCTACTCGCAAGTAGGCTAAAATACGGATTTCAACGAGTTATTCCAACTCAAGCAATCCAACCTTCACCCACAGGCATTCAGGCAGTAATATCACATAAGCACATAGCCACATGGTAAGCATGCTATCATGTTAACATTTACACTCATGTGAGATGCTAAAGCATAAATACTTACAGCGTACTCCGAGCCAAAACAAAGAACATGTTAGCAATCAAACGTATGATCCAAGTCCATGTTAAATGGCTTATGCATCACAGGCAAAATGCAATCTAGAATAGGCTCGGCTAATCCAAGGATGGCATGTGAAATGCAACAAGTAACATGTATTCAAGTTAGATTTGAAATATTATGCAGTTAGCATGATGCGCCAAGCCCGGTGCATGCAATACTGATGAATGAATGCACGCATGTATAGCATAAGGTATGCTAAATTAAATATGCCCTAGTACTAACCATCAAAAGCAGGTAAGTAAAAGGGAGAAAGAAATGGGGATTGGAAAACATGCACACACACACACCCACACTTATTACACATTCGCCCTCGCTCGGAGGGACCAAAAGAATAATACAAATTAATTAACCTACAAGCTAATTAATTATTACAGACCACTTGACTAGTTAAGCAAATTAACTAAGCTAAGAAAGCAATAAAATAGCCTCGGGAAGAGGGTCCAATGCATGCGTGCTCGGGTTTGCTCGGAAATCCGTCACCATGCACAAGCTGCCTCTGTTTACCTTGCTCTGCTCTTCTGAAAATTGCACAAGTCCCAAGGAACACTCTCTGAACACTGCAGAGCATCACCGACCAAGGGGAAACATCACCGACCATGGTAGAAGGGTCATCGACCAAATATTCAGCTCTCAGCCATCCATCATTGGTCGATCGGCACTTTATGCAGTCAACCGGCCATATTTATCTGCAGAATCCTGTTTTGATAGCAGCAGAGGGCAAACATGGCATGGCAATGCATTTCAAGCAAATGTTTGCACAAACACCCTCCTTATCATGTTCATGACTCAAAGGAGGATGGTACTCGACCCTCGGGCCACCAATCGCACATTTCAATGCGTGATGGCCAAAGAGGCCAAGTTATGCATTTTGATGTCAAATGAAATGCAAACCAAATAAACACATAAGGCCCAACCTCTATCACTTGATCAAGAGACAAGGCATGCATGCTCAATGCAATGCAACCTAGACATGTGAGCTAAGTATGCAATCATGAGCATGAGAGCAAGTAATGTGTACTAAGCACACAACCTAAACAAACAAACATGCAAGGCATGTAACAACATGTGCAAGCTAACAAGCATGCAATATGCAATGCGAACATGCAAACATGCAAGACACGTAACATGTTAAGCAACCAAGACAAAAGGAAGAAAACATGCTAAATGCAATGTGATTCGAGCATGCAACACATGCGATAGGCCAAGTATGTAACAACACACAAGGCGAGCATGCAACAACATGCAAAGGAGGGACTTACACCAAGATGGACAGCTCTCTACTAGGTCCAAAACAGTGGCCAAATGCTAAGGAAATGAAGGCCAAAACACATACAAACATGCATGCACACATGGCCCAACTCTTAAGCATAAAGAAGCAACTTTTAAGCACACGTAAAAGTGGCTAAACATGGACTAATGGCAAGCATAGCAAGCTCTGAAAATACATGAGGAATGATGTCAAATCAACCTATCAATGCAAGGCATGCAACTATGTCCAAAACTCAAGGTAAGCCAAGGGGCTTAAACCATAGCTATATGAAGCAAGTCCCAAAGGGCCATGGGGACCCAAAACCACCCCAAGGCAGATCAAAACAAGGTCAAAGGCACACCTAGATGGCATCTAAATGGCCTAAGTCTAAACGCATGCAAAAGGGTTCAAATATGGAGCATAAGATACCAACCTCTTGAAGCATTAAAGGAGCATCAAATGCAAGCATACAAGCATACCACAAGGACTGAAATGATGTTATAAGTGGTGTCAAACCATTGAAACAAGCCAAGTAATGCATGCTCAACACTCACACACCCAAGGCTAACAAGCCAAAATGCAAGGTGGCTATGCAAAGCATGTCATGGATGGCCAAAACAACTCCAAACAGACCTTAAGCATACTAAGACATGCATAAAAGCTTCACAAATCTAGGCCAAAAACATGCTAGAAACAAGGCTCAAAGCACAAAGCATGTTAAGACAATTCATGGCATTACATGACAAGTATGCAAAGAAAGCATGGTGTGTCTAAACCAACTTAAAACAGTGCTATATCATGGCAAAATAAGCACAAATACTAGCTAAGACATGGCCAACATGAACTCAACAATGGTGCTCACACATGAGGCTAAAATGACAACTTTTGAAGACAACAAGGAGAGGGGATGGCCCTCTCCTTCTTAGGACCTCAAAGCACCATCCCCACTATTGAAATCCAAAGGAGGCCCAAACAAGGTGGTCCCGGAGCTCACCAAAATAGCACAAAATGGGGGCCAAACAAGGCCTAAGAGGGGTCAAACAACCCTAAACACCAAAACAACCTTAAACAACTATTTTAAGCACTTAAAATTGGAACTTTTATATGTTATAAATTAAGCTTAAAAACAGATGCAAGGGTGGGTAAAAGCCTATGCAAAAATGGGGAATAAAGGGGTAAAGTTCTTACCCTTGAAGACCTTCTTCACAAGGACCACTCCAGCCCCTTCTCCAAGCTTAGATCAACTCAAGAACTCTGAAAATCACTCCTTAGTACCTCAGTAACTAAAGAAAAGTGTAACTCTAGGTGTTTGTGTGCAAAACTATGAACAAAACACCTTAATACACACACAAAGAGCAAAAGAGAGGGAGATATAGAGATAGATAGATACACAAGACCTAACCCTAATTCAGACCTCTGGAACTCCTTTTTGTAACCCTTGAGGAGAGAGGAGAAGGCCTCCCTTTATAGAGGATCACTCTTGCAAAGCTTACAAAACAAGCTAAGCAAGAGTGAAATCCCTCCATACACGTGTATGGAGGGGGTACAAAGTGCGTGCCAGCTAGCACAGCTAGCACAAAATATCTACCAAAAGCAGATGCACAGTGGTCAGCCAGCCAAAAATGCCAAATTGACCAAATAAATGGTCGACCGACCAAACAGAGTGCCGACTGACCAAACATTTGGCCGATGGCAACAAAATAATGGCCGATGGCCTCAAGCCATGGCCAGTGAGATGTGGGGATGGCCAACAAGCCATTCCCTGCTCCTCAAAAGCAAAACATAAGTGTTTGGTGCAAAACCAAACACAAAACAGGCAAGTCGAGAGGTCTTGAGGCAAGGCACGTGGCCGAGACCTCCTAGAACTCAAGACGAACACGAACATGGATGATCACCGAGTGTTCAAATGGTGACGTCCAAGTCTTGAGGACGGTCAAAAATGGGGTGTCTACAGTTGCCCCTCTTTGACAGAACTCGAAAGTCATAACAATGACGGGAGTGAGTGTCAAAGCCCAGAGACGACCCATTTTTGACAAGGCCAAAGACTTAGACAAACATGCAAGACAATAAAGATATGCGCCCGAAGGCGGGGCCAAAATGCAACTGACAATGCAAGAAGCCGAACATAACTCATGATTATGCAAAGAAAGCTGTAACGAAGCATAACATGCAACAGTTTTAAGCAAGAACCAAGCTACATTACAATGTAGAAAGGATGTAAGAGAATTATTCAATTCTCGATACGTCTCACACGGAGAATGCAATACCTGTGCGGCTCGTCTGGTTGCACCAGCTTCAAATGAACCGTACATACAATATCGTGCCTGAAAGAGAAAGAAAACTTAACAGGTATGATATCGTTAGCAACATGCATAACAATGCAATCTAAGCTGCGTAACAATGCAAGTGAAGGAGTACATGACAATGCAACCTATGTGACAACTCATAACAATGCGGAATGGAAGCAAAATGATAATGCAATATATACAAAACTATGTATAAACAATGCAAATGATATGCAATGTAATTGAAACATGATCAAACCATAAGCAGTTCAAAACCACACAAATATCATAGAGATGATGGAGATGCAAAGTCCATCTACCATAGAAAAGGTGCCGACACCCTCAAACCACAATACCAGCAGTGGAATAGGCGCGTACACATGCAGAACTATGAGTGTATAGACGGAACACAAGATACAAGTAATTGGGTGGGATGATATAAGTGGGGAATGCTCTGCTCAGTAGAGATCGTTATCCTAAATGCTGGATGCAAAACACTACACTACAATGCAATGAATGAAATGGATATGACGCGCGACCAAAACATATCTTGCCTAGGAAAGGCATGGACACAAACAAACTACGTTTAACACAGAAACGGTGCCGTCACCCTCAGCACTAGGTGCGTACACATAATATCATAACTGTACTTCAACGCGAAAAGTATGGGCACATACCAGACCAAGTTCATCATGGAAAGGCGCAAGCCGTAGATGGAGGTGATGCAGTGAATGCATGCAACTACAATGCAATACAATGAATGCATGACAATGCACTATTTACAATGAAACCTACATACTAAATGATGCAGTAGGGAAATGCATGACAATGCAAAGTAAGGAAGAATGCACTACAATGCATGTAAGGAAAGATGCATGACAATGCAAGCTACGTACAATGCAATATTTACTAGCTAAAATGCAGTGGATGCAGTGGATAAGGCCTGTGGCCAAACCGTATCTTGCCTAGGAAAGGCATGGACACATACAGACCACAGACCACGTTTAACACGGAAACGGTGCCGTCACCCACAACACTAGGTACGTACACATAATATCATAATCGTGCTTCAACACGAAGAGTACGGGCACATACCAGACCAAGCTCAACATGGAAAGGTGCAAACCGTAGATGGAGGTGATGCAATGAATGCACGCAAGCTACAATGCAATATATACAATATGCAATGTAACATTTACGATGGATAAGGCCTGCGGCCGAGCCGTATCTTGCCTAGGAAAGGCATGGACACATACAAACCACGTTTAACACAGAAACGGTGTTGTCACCCACAACACTAGGTGCGTACACATAATATCATAACTGTGCTTCAACGCGAAAAGTACGGGCACATACCAAACCAGGCTCAACATGGAAAGGCGCAAGCCGTAGATGGGGGTGATGCAGTGAATGCATGCAAGCTACAATGCAATATATACAATATGCAATGGAATGTAATATTTACAATGAAATGCATGACAATGCACTATTTACAATGATGCATGACAATGCATGTTTGTTTTTTTGGGTTTTTTTTTTTTTTTTTTTGTTTTTTTTTTTTTTGAAATGCAAATGACAATGCATTTTTTTTTTGTTTTTGTCTTTTGAAATGCGAATGAAAAATGCATGATAATGACAATGCAAATGAACTGCGCATGACAATGTGAGGTAAGGAAGATGCACGACAATGCATGTAAGGTGCGCATGACAATGTGTGATAAGGATCATGCATGACAATGCATGTAAGCTGCGCATGATGATGCGGCCTAAAGAAGATGCATAACAATGCAAATATGGCGTGCGCTACAATGCACAAGGTGTGTGCATAACAATGTGAGTGCGGCGTGCATGACAATGCAACCTAAGATAAAACCCGCCAAGAGTCGTTCGGGCACGACAAACACCAAAGGACTTGCACCTTCAGAGGATTGAAGGTCTCCTAGACCGATATTAAAATGCATAACAATGCAAGTATGATAAGCATGATAATACGAGTGAAATGACGTATAACTCAACGCGCGTTCGCGACAAAACGTTGTAACGTAGCGTATGTAAAGCAATTTCCGAGTCTCTCAAGAGACAAAAGGATACAAAAAGGATACACCTTGCATGTATTCGAGTGCTACGCACAGAAGACATGGCACAGAGATCGGTTAAGCTTCGAAAATGCATTTTCTTGCACTGTGTTGAGCAATGGAGGCCCCAAACCACATCAAAGACCCAAAAAAAAAGGTGTAGGGGACTCACCGGTCATCGGGGGAGGTCACCGGCCATCCATCGGCCACAAAACAATGCCATCAGCCAAATATTTGGCCGACCGGCCAACAATGTGGCCAACCGGCCAAATATGCCTGAATCGAGGCAGTTTGGTCAATTCGGCATGGGTCTTTAAAAATAGGGCTTATAGCCCTCATTTCTCACTTCCCACAAACTCGAAAACCCTTTCCCTCTTCCTCTAGGTTATTTTCCAACCTTCTATCCTTCGTTTTCCTCGGTTTTAGGTCTATTTCATCGTTCAATTCGCAAATTCCTTCGCGTTTCAAACATTTTGAACCAAACAAATCTTTGTTTCGGTGTCTCTTTCTCGATTTCCACCATTTGGGGTTTGTTTCCCTTGAATTTTCCTTGATCTCCGTGCCTTTTCCGTACCCCAACCTTTCCTGCCATTTTTCACCCTCCCGAGGTTGACTTTTCGCATTCTTGCCCGGTTTTCATTCTTCCGGCCATTTTCACACCATTCTCGGCATGGCGGATGATATTCCATGAGGCGGGACTCCTCCAGAGCAGGAGATGGACCCCAAGGCCGAGCTCTTGGCTCTCAGTGTCCGACCGTTTGACTCGGCAACCTACAGGCCGGTGATTCACGTGCTACCTCCTGATGGTCTTCGCGAGTTCAGGACTTTTGATAGGGGCGTGCCACGAGAGCTTCTTCTGCGTGAGCCAGAGTCACATTTGTCTTACGGCACTTCTAAGGTACAGTCTTCCCTCTATTTTATTTTTCGCAATGTAGAACATAACTGCAATAGTTGATTCTGTTCTTTAACTACTTAGCCCGGATACACCGATATATTACACACTGTAATTCATCTGTGAGCACACTAATACCCGATATCTATTTGAACCTGAAATCGTACATGCACGCTGTGTTTTCACTAAACCAATTAGACACACTGACACATCATATGATGTAGTTTACTTCGAGCATACCGGCACTCGATATCTGTTTGAATCTGAAAACGTGCACACACGCTGTATTTACGCTGAACCACTCAGACGCACTGATACATCATATGCTGTAGTTCACTTCGAGCACACCGGCACTAGATATCTGTTTGAATCTGAAACCGTGCACACACGCTGTATTTGCGTCAATTTTGACTATTCTTCAAAACTGTACATTTAATATTGCTTCACGACTGTTTGCTTTTGAATACAGGGGGATTCCCATGCCTTCCGGGGGTATGGGAATGTTGCCGCTAGAGGATGGTATATGGAGCTACCGGACGCGGTCTACCATATTGTTGATCAGGCCGGCTTCGGCACTTTCTGCAGGGGACTGTCGCACCTTACTGCGAGCAGGCCTCTTCTTGCCGCTCTGGTGGAGAGGTGGTGGGACACTACCAATTCCTTCCACTTTTCTGCCATAGGAGACATGACGATGACTCCCTTCGACTTCTCAATGCTCACCGGCATCGGGGTAGGGGGTGATCCGATCCCCTTCGATACAGACATGGACAAGTGGGAGGCCGCTCAGATGTACTTGCTTGGCGACCTACCGCCTCTTGCCCGTCCAGGATTTGTCAGATATTCGTGGTTCGAGGACCACTTCAGGATTCAGCCAGCCTTAGCTGAGGAGGCATCGATGGCTTAGGAGGAGGCGGAGCAGTATGCACACGGCTTCCTTATGTTCTTGCTGGAGATGACCCTCTTCGCCGACTGGGCGAACACTGCGCCCCTCTGTCTGCTGAGCGCATTAGTGGACGTCACGCGGATCCGCCGCTATGACTGGGGTGGCGCAGGCTTGGCCACACTGTACGGCTACATGAGTTCATCCTCTCGCCTCAGCGAACAGTTGCTCGGAGGCTACTGGCGGGCTTGGGAGGTACATCCTCTTTCTCTATTTTACATTTCTGCTCTATATTATCTGTATTTTGTACACTACACATACTGTGGTCTGCCTCATGCTGACTGTATACTGCACACACGGCACACATATAATCTGCTTTACACTGACTGTATACTGCACAATACTTCACATACTTCACACACTTCACATACTGCACAATCTGATGCCAACTAACTATACACCGCACATACTACAAACATGCAATCTGCTTTACACTGACTGTATACTGCACACACTGTACACTCTGCACAACACACTGCACAATACACGGTTCTGCAATTTCTGCTTTATTCTGCATTCTGCTTCGTCTGCATTCTGCTTTATCTGATAAGCATACTGATATTTGCTCTATTGTGCTCTGTAGTTGTGGGTGTATGCCTACTTCCCGAGGCTTGCCCCAGTGCCGGACGAGGAGACCCCCCTCGGCGTTCCATTCTCTCGACGCTTTGATGTGAGATGCGTGCGGAGACCACAGGAGTCATTCATATTCTTCTGTCGCTACTTCGATACCATTACTGCCGCAGAGGTATTTTAGAATTTGCAGTTCATTTAAGCTTTGCTTTACATTATTCTTTCGATAACAGTAGATAACCAATTGTGTATCATTTGCAGATTACCTGGCAGCCTTGGGCTCCATTGCCAGCCGCAATTCGGGAGTGGTATGCTGGTGCTGAGGAGACTGCCCGGTTCAGGATTCTACTGGAGGGCCTGGTTTGTCGGGCTTGGTACCTGGGCGAGCGCTTCCTGCGCCAGACCTTAGGTTTACTAGAGCAGATAGCCCCGGGTCCACCTCCTATCGACATGAGGCAGACAGAGAGATACCCCCCACATGAGATGGCCGATTACACGATCGGATGGGAGGCAAAGGGCTTTAGAGGCGAGGGAGACTATACAGAGTACGTCCAGACCTACATCATGCGGCCTCTGAGCAGTGGCCGTCGAGCTGAGAGAGAGAGGCCTGCGGCGCCAACGGCTGGAGCTGGAGCAGGAGCAGGGGCAGGAACACCTAGGATGGCTCGGGCCCATGGCAGGAGTGGGCCTCGGAGAGGGCGGGGAGCTGGATGGCCGGCGTTGCCCACGATGATGACATAATGAGGGTAGAGTGGGGGGATTTATCAGATCCCCATCACTCCCTCTCTGGCTGATCACGAGCTAGTCGGTTTCTACGACTTGCCTCCGGTATGTACTACTGCATTTTATACAGTCATTTCATTTCATTTCTCTTGATATTCCGCAGAATACTGATACTAACACTTTTGCAGGCTTCCTCCGAGTACACTCGCCAGTCCCTAGAGTTGAATGCCTCCATGATGGGGATGCTCCAGTGGAGCTTAGACTTGCTGGCCCTTTACAGTATCCCGGTAAGTCTTTCTGACCACCGACTCAAACTTTACACAATCTGATGTATTGCACTATCAACACAGCACTTGATACACGGCCCTCACGGCATTCATACACTGCACTTAGTCTCTGCATTCCGTACTGATATACTGCTCACAGCATTCATACTCTGTATTCATACACTGCATTCTGTACTGATACACTGCTCACACCATTCATACATTGTACTCATACACTGTACTTGATATTCATACTCTGCTTTTGCGTAGCATACTGATGCGTTTGCCATTTGTACTTTTTCAGCCTCCATTCCAGATTCCTACTGCAGGAGGTGCTCCAGCTGGGCCTTCTGTTCCTGCTCGAGGAGGAGGGCAAGGTGGCACAGTATTCCCCCGCACCAAAGTGGGGCGCACTCATGTTGGGAGTAGCTCTCGAGCGCCGATCCCAGATGATGACGAATCCGAGGCAGAGACGGAGGCGGAGGCATCTGAGGAGGAGACCGGAAATGACTCAGACTCGGGCTCAGACTATGGAGGTGGCGATGACGCTCCTGGACCTTCATCTAGGAAGAGGACGAGGATAGACTCTCAGGCCTGAGATAATCGATGCTGATCTAGATTTTTGCTATTTTTCTTCTTTTTGTTTTACTTTTTCTTTTTGCTGGTCGCTTGAGTACCTTGTACTGCCGCAGGCGGGTTTTATTTTCTTCGAAACTTTGTACTTGAAAAGATGATGAAATGAAACAAACTTTTTGTCTGAAAAAGTCTTACATTTTTTGTATTTCATACATCGCATCGCATTGCATCATATTACACCTCAACGTAAATGAGATTGATCTTTTGTCTGAAAGTCAAACACTTGTATTGTAATAACCAGGTAGTGAACCAGCTAATGACAAAACAACTTGTACAACCCACTGCTCATTCTGAACACACAACCCATAACACAGTGCTTGGTTTACTCTGCATACAGCCTATATACACAATTCATACAATGCACTACTTATTCTGAACACACAGCCTATTCTGAAAACTGCTCATTCTGAACTCATAGGCCACAACAACATATTGCTCATTCTAAATACATGGTTCATTCTGAACTTTGCAGAAGTTGAAACACACTCGGATGCTCCAAAATTTCTTACTTCGCAATCTGGAACCCGAAAGCTTCAGATAGGTCTAGGTTTTTCTGTTCACACTTATCGAGGGTGGACCCTAAAGTTTTATGAAAGAACCAAATTATGTTTTGCACAAATGTGGGGAATGGCAAAGCACTCTGAGCACAAAATGATTTGAGGAAAGGGTTTGCAACCGGGTATTGAGCCTACGACAGAACACAGCGAAAAGGACTCAACAGAGAAAACAAAAAGGCACTCAACCTAAACAAATCGAGTAACACTCGAGACGACTCAAGACAAGAATCGAGATAGTCAAAACAAAAGACATGACATACAAACGTGTTATAAAAGACAAGAGACCTCTTAGTTTGCGAGGAGGCAGTTTCTCCGGGTATTGTTTCCCACCCTCTTCTCATTTGTGATGCTCACATCACTCGGCCCTCAGGCTCGGTTTTTCTCTCAAAACCCCTTTTTGCTCACTTTTCTCTTGACTTACACCTCTCTATTCTTCACTCTCTCATTTTTCATCCCTCCCCAGATATGGCCGGTGAATAAACAAGAGGTTGTGGGTTTATGCCCAACACTGTTAGCTCACAGCTATTTCCTCCGGTGACGTTTAGTCGATGTTCCTGATAAGGGAGTGGAGTATCTTGATCCATTCCAGCTTGTGCTTCGCACTTCACACTTGGCTTGATACCTCGTTGCTCGGAGGGTGAGAGAGCTTTCAGCCCTTTAATGACAGCTTCAGCTGTGCCCTTTCTGGCAAGTATGCTGGCGATGGGGAAAAGACAGGAAGCCTGACTCAACCGTGCCCCTAGTTCATCATTTTGACCATTTTTTGTTTTGGTTTTCTACTAAAACAATTTTAACCAAAATGAGAGTTAGATTAACATACTTGTTCGATTTTCTGATTTAAAATCATGCAAGTCAAGCTATGAGCACTGAAAGTTTTCCTTTTTTGGGTCCAAGAAAATGGTCCAGTTTTGGAAAAGATGGAATAATTTTCGAGAAAATAGTCGACCTCAGTAAAAAAATTCTCAAAAACTATTTTTGCAAATGGTCATTGCTTAACGAGCACGAAACTTACTCTCGAGATGCACAACCTCGGATCGAAGGCAATGGAAAATTGCCCGTTGTTCCAAAGGGCACAGCACGGCAATGAAAAGTTGCCCCTGGTTTGGATGGCGACTCATGGCAACGGAAAGTTGCCCCTTGTTTGGATAACGTCGCAGCATACTGTAGTCAATCCTCATTAGTGATGATCGTAACCGAACTCTCGGATACAGAGAAGATGAAGATGGTCAAAACCAATATATGGACATAGTCACTTTGAAAGTGAGTGGGGCTGGACTTCAGGATGAAGTTGCCTACGTATCCCAAACATGGGAATCAAGCCTTACGTAGTTCTGGTTGTGTCACAACCGAACTATCAGATTCAGAAAAGGCAAGGATGATCAAAACCATTACATGGACACACTTGATTTGGAAGTGTTTGTGGCTGGACATCATGATGAAGTTGAAGTGTTTGTGGCTGGACTTCATGATGAAGTTGCTTACGTATCCCAAATATAGGAATCAAGCCTTACGTAGTTCCGGTTAAGGTACACTCGTGTATTAACCCTCACTTTTTAGGCTCTAACTTTTGCCAAGGTTGTCCTTTGCGGGTTTTCAACCTTGCAAGCTTTATTCTTCTTTTCTTTTCAATTCCCTTTGTTTTTATTCATTTTTTTTGTCTTTTCTTTTTCAAATCTTTTCATTCTCTTTTTTTTTCCATTTTTTTGTATTCTTTTCTTTTCTTTTTTTCTTGCTCTAACTTTTGCCTGGGTCACCCTTCTGGGTTTTCGGCCCAGCGAGCCTCTCAAAGGGTAAAAGTGTAACAAGTCCATGCCAAATGGTTTTAGGATCTCAAAGCCATCCGTATCCGGGAGGGTTGCTATTATATTGACTTGTAGAAGGATCCATCTTCGGCTCTTCGAGCACGTCGGACATTTTTGCCCCTAGTTCGAGGGGTGCTTCTGTTCTAGCTTCGCAAACTTCTTCTGATGAGGTCTAATCTTCTTGATCTGACTTTCTTGGCCTCTTGTTCGAGGGCTGCTTCAAATTTAGCCACGCAGGCCTCATGTTGTAGTTGACCGTTGAACATTCTGAACTAAGGTCCAAGGTTTGAAAGCAAGGGCTCAAGTCTTGAGGCTGAGAGCGATCCTAAGCTACACAATCTCAAGAGCGATTCCACACAGGTCTTCGCAAGACTGTGCAAACATTTTGTTTTTGAAATTTTTTTAAGAAAGCGACAAATCGCTCGTGCTGAAGATAGTGCAGAACCAATCTGGATCAAGCCAGGGTCCTTATCAATACTCACGTTAACAAACATGATTTCAATCATTAAGGGCTTAGCATGCCTCTCTTTTTCTCAATTTGATCAAAGTTTTGCAAATCCCAAGGAATTCCTTCCTCTTCATTTTTATCACCACAATGTTAAAAAAAGTTTTGAAAAACTTAGGTCAATGCAATGAATTCGAGGTGCAGAAGAGTAAGTGAGATGCTCTGTCGTTTCATTCAAATTTTCTAGCACAACTAGCTCGAAGTAGCAATAGGCACGGAAAACATGATAGCCACAGCTGTTTCATTCAGATTTCCTGGTTGCAACTGGCTCCACAGCAAAGACAGACTCAAAAGAAAACAAAAGGGTAATTACAAAACAAAACGGTGTTCGAGGCAACAACCCTGGAATCACCTGATATTCTATACAATGGGACTGACTCGACACAACAAGACAGACCCTCAAGCAAAAAGACTGGCTCAAGACAAAGAGACAGACTCAAAACAAAAACAAAGAACTGACTGGACACCCAAGCCAGAAGTTACAAAACTGCATTTGCAAATGCTCCCAATAGTGCGTGCCAAACGCCACATCTGAAATACACCGAGCGCTGCCCGTAGGTGGTCCAACCCCTGATCACATACTTGCTGTATCCTTGAAATCCAACAATTCAGCGGTGACAGACTTTGCTGAGGTGGGTGGGAGGATGACCTCATTGTCGATCAAATCTTGCACTTCGTGGCGAAGGCGGAAACAACCGTCGGTGCTGTGACCGGTTTGATGGTGGTACGCGCAGTACAAGGTAGCATCATGTGTGAGAGGAAGATTCTTCGGGAGAGGTCGGGGCTCGAGGGGTTTAAGATGCCTCTTTTTAGCCAAAATTTGAAATGCCCTAGACAAAGGCATGTAGAGGGCATGAAAGACTCTGCGCCCTTGAGGCAGATGCTTCGAAGTCTGAGGGTTCTTACTAGACGCACTAATGAAAGGGTCGGCAGGCACTGCCTTGGCTTTCTGATCTTTTCCCGGTGCAGGGATGGGAGCAGAAGGAACTGTTCTGGCATGACGGGGCCTATCCCAATTTTCCGTCTGGCTTGAACTGCCTTTGGTTGGAGTGGGGAAAGCATTATCCACAGTCTTAGCCATGACTGCGAGTACTTGTTGCTTATTCATCCCCCCGGCTTTCAAAGCCTCGACTGCCCACAGCAGTTGTTCAACGGGATCAACATCTGTTCCCACTTTGTTCTTACCTCTAGCCTCAGCCTGATCGAGGGTTTGGGTTGCTATATCAGAGCGAAACCCGATTGTTGTTGGCATGTCATTGCTATAGCTTGAAATAACCTCAGGTTGGCTGAGCTCGATCATAATTTGCCCCAGTAGCGAGGGCTCCTGCGGTACAAAATTCCCAGTGTATAACGTGGCTGGTGATGGAACCAATATCCCATAGGCCAGATCGGCCACAGATCTCTAGAGGTCGCCGATCATTCCCATTAACTCAAACGTGGTGGGCTCACGAGCTTGAAACAATTGGGGTGTCCAGATCAGGTGTGCGACAGGCGACCTGGGCAGATGCGGTGCATCAACATTGGTCTCATCCTGCAAGATGATTCCTTGGTCTAATGCGGCTGCCATAACCACAATTTCCTTTGAACTTTACGTCATCATAAGTCCGCTGAACTGAACGGTGACTAACGGATCAGACGTCAGTCTTGCCTCAGCAAAGAAGAACACCAAATCTCTGACCCCAAATCTCTGAACTGAAAGGAAAAACAAGCAGCATTTCAGCCCAAACGGAATAGACACAGGCATAGCTGAATAACTGTACTCTACTATTGATCACTGTTCCCCAAAATCACTGCCCCAAAAAACTGAATCTGATACCCGCAGATATAACCGATTCCCCAAAACACTGATACTGATGCCCTCAGGCCTGGTACTAAACTTGCAAACTGATATGTGCGTTCCTGTAGAGATACACTCTAAAAACACATAGCAAGTAAATGAGAACCAAAACACCCCTATGTTGGGGTAAGGTTTCCCTGTCCTATTTTGTCAAGAACTAGGGTTTCACTACGCACGCAATAGTTTCAAACAACCTATAATCGGGTAGCAACCTGTCTTAGCTTGGAATGGTCACTATGGATTCCGAATATGCACTAGGTCGAATGGTCAAAAGGGTGCCCCGGTAAAACCAGGGTTTGTGTTCCCACACTGACAGAGCACGTAACCGGTCAACCTTATGGCACGCAGCCTCAGGCTAGCCACTCAGGAATAGCAGATGGCAAACACGGTGTCCTAGGCACACCAATGCACATGCAATGCAAAGAAACACATAAGTATAGTTAAAACAAGATATCACAAGTTTGAGTCAAGTTCTCTAAGCTCCCTAGCAGAGTCGCCAGAAACTGTAGACGTCCCCGAACGTCCCAGGAGGAATGAATCCCCCCCGTTCTGTTCATTTCTGGGTTTACTACAGTTCAGACTCAAATTGTCACGGTTCTTAATCTAATCTCACAATGTGCAATGTGAGATTGATAAATCACCAAAGAGTCCAAATCCGGCAAATCATTTTGAGAAAACAAATTTTTAGAAAGAAGTCCCAAACATGGACTGCTTTGCCAGATACAGAGTCGCCACCAAAATATTTTTTATGGGGGAATTTAGGAAACCCTGACTCATTTGCCTAAGGCCACGTGTCCGTCATCACCAAAGTTGCCTCGGCTCGGGAACTTGGGTACGATTGGGGAAGGTCAGCTATGAGCATCCCCGCTCGCCCGATCCAAAGATCGGCCTCTACTAACCATGATATCTAGTTTTGAAAACGTTATGTGTTCTTATTCCTATTAATTAGCTAATCTTACTATGTGATGCACATAACACAAAAGTATAGACTAGATCGCCTATGTTGGAACAAAGCATTGCATATCCGTTTGTTCAGAAAATGGTTTGAAATTTGCTACTCGCAAGTAGGCTAAAATACGGATTTCAACGAGTTGTTCCAACTCAAGCAATCCAACCTTCACCCATAGGCATTTAAGCAGTAATATCACATAAGCACATAGCCACATGGTAAGCATGCTGTCACGTTAACATTCACACTCATGCGAGATGCTAAATCATAAATACTTACAGCGTACTCTGACCCAAAACAAAGAACATGTTAGCAATCAAACGTATGATCCAAGTCCATGTTAAATGGCTAATGCATCATAGGCAAAATGCAATCTAGAATAGGCTCGGCAATCCTAGGATGGCATGTGAAATGCAACAAGTAACATGTATTCAAGTTAGATTTGAAATACTATGCAGTTAGCATGATGCGCCGAGCCCAGTGCATGCAATACTGATGAATGAATGCACGTATGCATAGCATAAGGTATGCTAAATTAAATATGCCCTAATACTAACTATCAAAAGCAGGTAAGTAAAAGGGAGAAAGAAATGGGGATTGGAAGACATGCACACACACACACCCACACTTATTACACATTCGCCCTCGCTCGGAGGGACCAAAAGAATAATACAAATTAATTAACCTACAAGCTAATTAATTATTACAGACCACTTAACTAGTTAAGTAAATTAACTAAGCTAAGAAAGCAATAAAACAGCCTCGGGAAGAATGTCCAATGCATGCGTGCTAGGGTTTGCTCAGAAATCTGTCACCATACACAAGCTGCCTCTATTTACCCTACTCTGCTCTTCTAAAAATTGCACAAGTCCCAAGGAACACTCTCTGAACACTGTGGAGCATCACCGACCAAGGGGAAACATCACCGACCATGGTAGAAGGGTCATCGACCAAATATTCAGCTCTCGACCATCCACCATTGGTCGATCGGCACTTTATGCAGTCGACCGGCCATATTTACCTGCAGAATCCTGTTTTGACAGCAGCAGAGGGCAAACATGGCATGGCAATGCATTTCAAGCAAATGTTTGCACAAACACCCTCCTTATCATGTTCATGACTCAAAGGAGGATGGTACTCGACCCTCGGGCCACCAATCGCGCATTTCAATACGTGATGGCCAAAGAGGCCAAGTTATGCATTTTGATGTCAAATGAAATGCAAACCAAATAAACACATAAGGCCCAACCTCTATCACTTGATCAAGAGACAAGGCATGCATGCTCAATGCAATGCAACCTAGACATGTGAGTTAAGTATGCAATCATGAGCATGAAAGCAAGTAATGTGTACTAAGCACACAACCGAAACAAACAAACATGCAAGGCATGTAACAACATGTGCAAGCTAACAAGCATGCAATATGCAATGCGAACATGCAAACATGCAAGACACGTAACATGTTAAGCAACCAAGACAAAAGGAAGAAAACATGCTAAATGCAATGTGATTTGAGCATGCAACACATGCGATAGGCCAAGTATGCAACAACACACAAGGCGAGCATGCAACAACATGCAAAGGAGGGACTTACACCAAGATGGACAGCTCTCTACTAGGTCCAAAACAGTGGCCAAATGCTAAGGAAATGAAGGCCAAAACACATACAAACATGCATGCACACATGGCCCAACTCTTAAGCATAAAGAAGCAACTTTTAAGCACACTTAAAAGAGGATAAACATGGACTAATGGCAAGCATAGCAAGCTCTGAAAATACATGAGGAATGATGCCAAATCAACCTATCAATGCAAGCAAGGCATGCAACTATGTCCAAAACTCAAGGTAAGCCAAGGGGCTTAAACCATAGCTATATAAAGCAAGTCCCAAAGGGCCATGGGGACCCAAAATCACCCCAAGGTAGATCAAAACAAGGTCAAAGGCACACCTAGATGGCATCTAAATGGCCTAAGTCTAAACACATGCAAAAAGGGTTCAAACATGGAGCATAAGATACCAACCTCTTGAAGCATTAAAGGAGCATCAAATGCAAGCATACAAGCATACCACAAGGAGTGAAATGATGTTATAAGTGGTACCAAACCACTGAAACAAGCCAAGAAATGCATGCTCAACACTCACACACCCAAGGCTAACATGCCAAAATGCAAGGTGGCAATGCAAAGCATGTCATGGATGGCCAAAACAACTCCAAATAGACCTTACGCATACTAAGACATGCATAAAAGCTTCACAAAGCTAGGCCAAAAACATGCTAGAAACAAGGCTCAAAGCACAAAGCATGTTAAGACAATTCATGGCATTACAAGACAAGTATGCAAAGCAAGTATGGTGTGTCTAAACCAACTTAAAATAGTGTTGTATCATGGAAAAATAAGCATAAATACTAGCTAAGACATGGCCAACATGAACTCAACAATGGTGCTCATACATGAGGCTAAAATGACAACTTTTGAAGACAACAAGGAGAGGGGATGGCCCTCTCCTTCTTAGGACCTCAAAGCACCATCCCCACCACTAAAATCCCTCTGGATTTCAGTGGTGAGGAGGCCCAAACAAGGTGGTCCTGGAGCTCACCAAAATAGCACAAAATGGGGGCCAAACAAGGCCTAAGAGGGGTCAAACAACCCCGAACACCAAAACAACCTTAAACAACTATTTTAAGAACTTAAAATCAAAACTTTTATATGTTATAAGTTAAGCTTAAAAATAGATGCAAGGGTGGCTAAAAGCCTATGTAAAAATGGGGAATAAAGGGGTAAAGTTCTTACCCTTGAAGACCTTCTTCACAAGGACCACTCCCGCCCCTTCTCCAAGCTTAGATCAACTCAAGAACTCTGAAAATCACTCCTTAGTACCTCAGTAGCTAAAGGAAAGTGTAACTCTAGGTGTTTGTGTGCAAAACTATGAACAAAACACCTTAATACAAACACAAAGAGCAAAAGAGGGGGAGATATAGAGATAGATAGATACACAAGACCTAACCCTAATTTAGACCTCTGGAACTCATTTTTGTAACCCTTGAGGAGGGAGGAGAAGGTCTCCCTTTATAGAGGATCACTCTTGCAAAGCTTACAAAACAAGCTAAGCAAGAGTGAAATCCCCTCATACACGTGTATGGAGGGGGTGCAAAGTGGGTGCCAGCTGGCACAAAATATCTGCCAAAAGCAGATGCACAGTGGTCGGCCAGCCAAAAATGCCAAATTGACCAAATAAATGGTCGACTGACCAAACAGAGTGCCAACCGACCAAACATTTGGCCGATGGCAACAAAACAATGGCCGGTGGCCTCAAGCCATGGCCGTTGAGATGTGGGGATGGCCAACAAGCCATTCCCTGCTCCTCAAAAGCAAAACACAAGTGTTTAGTGCAAAACCAAAAACAAAACAGGCAAGTCGAGAGGTCTTGAGGCAAGGCACGTGGTCGAGACCTCCGAGAACTCAAGACGAACACGAACATGGATGATCACCGAGTGTTCAAACGGTGACGTCCAAATCTTGAGGACGGTCAAAAATTGGGTGTCTACACAGAACGACTTCCAGTGGTTTGGTATAGCCACCTGTTTGTGTTTACAGTGAGTTCCTAGGAGACCAACTGAGACGGTGGAAACTAGAGTTCGAATGGCTCATGCCTAGAACGCAAGGGTTCGGGATTTCTAAGACTAAAGTCTGGTTTAAATACCCAGGGGTCTATCCTCGGCTTGAAATCTGTATGGCAGCCCTATAGATTGAGATAGCATGCGTATGTGCCTCAATTCTGGATACCGAATCAACCTAGTCTGTCACCCTGTTGGAGAATAGGGAAAGTTACGACCATAGTCAGGGAGAAAAGTAGTACCTGCGGTTCAACTGAGAAGAAGGGAAAGATTCCCACATCAGCATGAGGTAGGACATTACTGAGGTAGGTCATTGCCAAATGCCTCTATAAGGTACCTTCGCTTCCTAACTACTACATCGTCTAGTATGTCCATTGCATTGCATATAGAATACATTTCATTATAGTTTGCATGCATTTACTGCATTATCCATCTATGGCTTGCGCCTTTCCATGTTGAGCTTGGTCTGGTATGTGCCCATACTTTTCACGTCGAAGCATGGTTATGAGATTTCGTGTACGCACCTATTCCACTAATGGGATTGTGGTTTGAGGGTGACGGCACCATTTCCGTGTTAGATGTGGTTTGTTTGTGTCCATGCCTTTCCTAGGCAAGATACGGTTTGGCCGCGCGCCTTATCCATTGCATTCATTGCATTGTAGTGTAATGTGTTGCATCCAGCATTTAGGATCATGATCTTTCCTCAACAGATCATTCCTCACTTATATCATGCCACCCAATTACTTGTATCTTGTGTTCCGTCTACACACACATAGTTCTACATGTGTACGAGCCTATTCCACTGATGGGATTGTGGTTTGAGGGTGTCGGCACCTTTTCTATGGTAGACGGATTTTGCATCTCCATCATCTTTATGATATTTGTGTGGTTTTATACTACTTGTGGTTTGATCATCTCAAATGCATTGCATATCATTTGCATTGTTTCATTACATTGCATTACATAAATTCTGAATTTTCAAACCGGTTTCGCGAAAGCGTATAAGTCCAATTATCAAACCGACTTCGCGTAGCATATAAGTCCAATTTTCAAATCGGCTTCACGTAGCGTATAAGTCCAATTGTCAAAATCTTCTTGCATATCATTTTGCATTTTGCCCCCTACCTGCGGGCACATCTTTGTTTATCTCGCCTATTTGTCTAAGTTTTCGGCCTTGTCAAAAATGGGTCGTCTCTAGGCTTTGACATTCACTCACGTTACTTATGACTTCCGAGTTCTGTCAAAGAGGGGCAACTATAGACACCCCATTTTTGACCGACCTTAAGACTTGGACGTCATCAACTGAGCGCTCGGTGATGGTGCATATTGTGCTCGTTCTGAGGTTACAAAGTCTCGACTGAGAGCCTTGCCTCCGGACTTCGGGACTCTTTTGTGCTTCACCTCAGTTTGCGAACCAGGTTCTATTTTCTCTTTCTGAAGGGAGGGAGAGGTCTCGTAGACCATCTCTTAGTGGTTGTAGGCTACGTTTCGTGGTCGTAGGCCATTTTTCCCGTTTGGAGACCAGTTTTTGGTTTTCGGAGCCGTCGGCCGTGTGCCTCGGTTCGGGACCGCTTAACTACCTCCATTTGCTCCGATTTTTGGTACACACCTTGTTTCCTCTCCCTAGAGGGACAATGTTGCCCGGGAGACCACCTTCGTGGTCGCACGCCACTTCTAGTGCTTAATAGTCAGTTTTCGGGGCCCCCGACTGCGCGTTTTGGCCCCCGAACCTTCGTTTCGCATCAGTGTGGGTTCATTTTTGGCATGGACCCTAGTTTCATTGTTAGGAAGGTGGTAGTAGGGTGGGAAACCACCTTTTCTTCTTGGAGACCATCTTTCTCGATTGGCCGGTTTTTCTTGACAGGTAAGTGGTCTACCACCATTGAGTTGCATTCACCTGGGAGACCACCAATATGGGTAGGCCGACCACCTTTTCAACTTGAACCTTTTGACCCCTGGTCGGCCGACCATGGCAAGTGGTTGGCCGACCACCTGAACTGGTCGGCCAGCTCTCTCCTTTTTTGTCTCACTGCGTGCAATCTAGCTGTGCCAGTTGGGAGGCATTTGCACCATCCTCTGAGGCTTGACCCTTTTTGTTTTGGCTTCTTAATGAAGCTTGGTCCTTTACTCTTAGCTTCTAAGAGAAGCTTGACCTTTTGTTTAGCTTCTTGAGGAAGCTTGACCCCTTTGGTCTAGCTTCCTCAAGAAGCTTGACCCTTTTGTTTAGCTTCCTTTAGAAGCTTGGTCCCTTTGCTCCAAGCTTCTAAGAGAAGCCTTGGACCTCTTCTTCTATAAGAGAGACCCTCCTCTCCACTTGCAAGGGTTGAGATTTTTGTGTCTAAAGCTTATACACTTCCCTCCATATCTCTCTACTTCAAGCTTCAAAAGTCCATAGCTCTTGGACCCTTTGCACTACACCTCCAAGAACAACACCTCCATGGTCAACCTAAGCACCTAGGAGTTCATTTTTAGAGGTTGAAGAGTTCCTATTTTGGTCTAGAAGCTGCTGGCCTTCTTCTCTACAAGGGTAAGTCTCTATTTCCCTCTTTGTAGCCTTATTTTGCTTCATAGTTTAGCTCTATTTACAAGCATATTTAGGCTTTGTCATAAACTGAAAAAAGTCTTTTTTTGAGCTTCTAAACATGTTTGTTTAAGACTATTTTTCTGTTGGGGGTCATCTACCCCCTTGCATGCTTCATTTCCTCTTGTTTTAGGCCATGCATTAGGGCCTTTGTTGTGAGCTTTGTTGGCCTTTTTGACCACTGAAATCCAGTGGATTTTCAATGGTTATTATGTGTTTTTGAGCATTAAAATTAGAGAGGGGTGACCCTCTCACCCCTTGTTTTGTTTACTAGCTTTCTTGGCCTTACAAAGGAGCCCATATTTGCACATTTCTTGAGCATGTTTCAGGCCATTTTTGTGAATTTTATAACCTGCATGAACTCTTTCCAGAGTTTTTTTTTTCCATGTTGAATGTCTATTATGCATGTGTAGAGTAATCCTCTTCAAGGCCTTCCAAAGGGGCCTTTACTTGCATGCTTCCTAGACTCATTTCAGGCCCTTTTCAGCGAGTTTTAGGGCCTTCATAACCTCTATCCAGAGGTAGTTTTTCCATTTTGTGCGTCCATCATACATGTGTAGAACAACCCTCTCATTGGCCTTTCAAAGGAACACTTCATTCTAACATGTGTTGACAGAGTTTCAATGGGTTTTTGGTCATATTTTGGCATGCCATGTTTTTGTTTTTGGCTGATTTGGTGGCCCCTCATGTGCTTCATATACATGTAGTGTAAACCATGCTTACTAGCCTATGTTGCATGTTGTTTTGGCTCTTCATGTTAGCACTTTTTGGCCATGCCTTAAATTGATTTTTTGCATGTTTTGGACTGCCTTAACTCTATTTTTGGGTCTCATGGTCGAATGATACTTGTTTTGCATGCTTGTAGTTCAATATCCATGCCTAGCTTTGAGTTTTGGGGCCTATTGCATGCTTGTGTTGAGGTGTTTCCATGTTTTGGGGCCATTGTATATCATATTTCAGAGCTTATATGCATGTCATATTCCCATGTTTTCCACTCTTTAAATGCATTTGAGAGTTGTGCATAAATGCCTCGTTTTCGGACCATTGCATGAGCTTTATTTCTATGCATGTTGAGCCATCATTTTGGGCCATTTTCCCACTGTTTCAGACCATCCTAGGGTCTGTTTGAGGCTGGTTTTGCCATTTGTACATTGCTTTGTGTACCTCTAGTGCAACCTGCTTCACTAGTTTCGGTATTCGAGCCATCTTGCATGCATTGTGTGACATATTTGCATGATTCGGGACCATTGTATATTATGTTCCAGAGCTGGAAAATGTGTGTTTGCATGCCATACTTCATCATTTGCCATGCTTAGTTAGAGTTGCATGTTGTGCCTTGGGATCGGTCCTTTGCATCCGTGCATGTTTGCATGTATTTCGATTGTCTCATTTCCATCATATGGCCACTGATGTGAGTGTGGCTGAGGTCCACTCATATTGGTGTAAGTCCATCTTGTATTTGTATATGCCATTTAGTTCATGTGCGCATGATAGTCTTCGTAAGTGCATTGTGTATGCCATGTTATGTCACGTGCATTGTATATGCCATTTTAGCCCATAGCATTGCGTATGCTAGGTTGCATGTTAGTCGCATTGTGTATGCCATCTCACTGCTTTGTGTTTGGAGTAGGGTTTAGTTCGAACACGGGAAACGAGGGACGTTTCGTACTCCAAGTGACGAAACGTGCCTCGATTCTCGGTCACCGACACTCTTGACTATCCATGATAGAGTTGTTGGCTTTACTTGCTTATATGTGCATTCATTTCACATCGAGTCGTGCAATTCGACTTCTCGGCCATCATGCATCAAGATGTATGATTGGTGGCTTGAGGATCGAGGACTACACTCCCTAGAGCTTGTGCAATGATAGGGAGAGTGGTCGTGTACACATTTGTTGAAAACACATTACCTTTTCTCTCTCTTGCCTTTGTTGCAGAAAAAACCAGAAACCAGAGGTGGAAACTGGTCGGCCGACCAGATTTTTTGGCAGGCCGACCATCCTCTTTGGTCTCCACCACAAAGGGTGGTCGGCAGGTGGTCTCCCATGCTAATAACTAGTCGGTGGCCTTCCCAAGGTGGAGTTTCAGCCTTCTGGAGCTTTGTGCAAGTTTTTGAGATCAATTGCAAACAAGGGTGAGGTGAGGCATTGCGATGGAATTTACCGACAACGCGACTCGAGCATGCATGCATCTTTCATCAGTCAGAACAAAGCTGAGGCAGTCCATTACTTGTAGTATTGCATGCTAGTTTATTCGCTTTCCTAGTTAATTTGTTAATTAATTAGGGTTTTTGTAACATTTAATTAGCTAGAGTAGTTAATTATTCATTCGGACTGTATTATTTATTCAGACCCTCCGAGAGAGGGCCAATTGTTGTAATAAGTGTGCATGTGTGTGATGCATGTCTTCCAACCCCACGTCTTTCTCCCTTTTATTTACCAGCTTATGATGGTTAGTTTAGGGCATGTTTCAATTAGCATACTTATGATAGCATGTTTGCATTCATTCATCTGTCTTGCATGCACCAAGCTCGGCGCATCATACTAACTGCATTGTATTTCAATTTCGAGTTGAATACTTGTTAGTTGTAGCTATTCACATGCCATCTTTAGAATAGCCGAGCTTATTGTAGTTGCATTCGTGCATGTGCTGCATTAGGCATTTCAGCATAGTTAGGATCATGCATGGATTTCTAACATAGCTTCTGTTTTGGCTTGGAGTACTCGGTAAGTGTTTATGCTTTAGCATCCTTGCATGTGTGTGAGTGACTGCCATGGTAGCATGCTTACCATGAGGCTATGTGCTTATGTGATATGACTGCCTGAATGCCTGTGGGTGAAGGTTGGATTACTTGGAATGGAACAATTCATTGATTGCAAGTTTTAAGCCCACTAGATAGTGGCAAAACCATGTTTTCTAAGCCCACCCGAGGTTGGCAAAATCTGCATTTTAAGCCTACTTGCAAGTAGCAAATCGCTATCAAAAACAAACATGAAATGTTTTGTTCCAATTCAGGCGATCCGACTTATACTTGTATGTTGTACGCATCACATAGTAATTCTAAGCTAATAACCGGAATAAGAGCACATAATGTTTTCAAAACTAGATATCATGGTTAGTAGAGGCCGATCTTTGATCGGGTGAGCAGGGGTGCTCACGAAGTGACCTTCCCCAATCGTACCCAAGTTCCTGAGCCGAGGCAACTTTGTTGATGACGGACACGTGGCCTTAGGCACGAGTCTGGTTTTCCTAAATTCTCCCAAAATAAAATATATAGGTGGCGACTCTGTATCTGGCAAAGCAGTCCATGTTGGCACTTCTTTCTAAAAATCTGTTTTTCAAAACGATATGACAGATTTGGACTCTTTGATGATTCATCGGTCTTGCATTGCACTCTACGAGATTAGATATAGGACCATGACATTTGAGTCCCGAACTGTAGTGAGCCCAACGAACAAAACGGGATTTCCCTCCTGGGACGTTCGGGGACGTCTACAGCATGCCATGCCAAGGCCTTGGCCAGCAGCACGCCGTGCCACAGCCTTGGCCAGCAGCATGCCCTGTCGTGGCCTTTGCAAGCATGCCATGCCGTGGCCTTCGCAAGCATGCCATGCAAATGCCTTGGTCGGCATGCCATTCCACGAACTCGCCCAGCATCACATGCCACGGCCTTGTCCAGTAGCATAGAATGCCAATGCCTTGGCCAGCATGCCATGCCAATGCCTTGGGCTTGCATGCCATGCCAAGGCCTTGGCCAACAGCATGGCATGCCACGGGCTGGGCGAGCATGCCATGCCAAGGGCAAGGGCAAAGGCAAGGGCAAGGCCAAGGTAGCATGTAAGGGCAAGGCCAAGGCCAAGGCCCCGTGCAAGGCCATGGCCAAGGCGAAGGCCGCGGGCAAAGGCCAAGGCCATGGCATGCCACCGCCTCGATCGCTCTTTTTTAACATGATTCTTTTATATTCTTACCCAAACCATGCCACACAATTAAAAATGCACTACAATTAATTTTAAAAGTCATTCCCTATTTTTTTGCAATTTTTCTTGAGTTTTTCGAATTTTTTAAGCCTTTATTCAGTCATAAAAATCAAAAATAAATAAATAAATATTGAAAAAATAATTTAATAATTTCTATAATTACTAATGCCTCATCCTTTAATTATTGGAATTTTTCCATAATTTTTTGAATATTTTTAGTAATTTTTATTATTTTTTAAGTATTAAAATAAAAATAAATTAAAATAAAATATTCCGGTGGCCAAACATTTTTTTTTCATTTTTTTTATGGTCTATTAAATTATTTCCTACAACTTTCATGTTGAAAGCATTGGCAAAAAACAATTACTTTTATAAAAAAAAACCCATTATGACTCCTCGAGCATGCTCGATGTTTTCTCCTACCAGATTGAAAAGGGCTTAACAGGCTACTATAAGGGGGGGCACCTCCCTTGCAAGGCAAGGCCACGCCAGGTATGCCCCAAGGCCCCGTGGCCTTGGGCGCGGCATGGGCCACGGCTTTGGGGGACATGGACCGCGGCCTGACCGCGGCTCGAAGGCGGCCTGAGCCGTGGCCTTTGGCGGCCTGGGCAGCATGGCATGGCATGCGCATGGCGTGGGCGGCCTAGCATGCGCGCGGCCTGGGCAGCATGGCATGGCATGCGCACGGCATGGGCGGCCTGGCATGCACGCGGCCTGGGCAGCATGGCATGGCATGCGCACGACGAGGATGGTCTGGCATGCGCGCGGCCTGGGTAACATGGCATGGCACGCGCACGGCGTGGGCGGCCTGGCATGCGCGCGGCATGGGCAACAAGGCTTGGCATGCGCGCAGAGTGGGTGGCCTGGGCAAAATGGCATGGCATGCGTGCGGCGTGGACGGCCTGGCATGCGCGCGGTGTGGGCAACATGGCATGTCATGAGCGTGGCCTGGGTAGCCTGGCATGGGCGCGGCCTGGGCATGGCATGCTGCTGGCCTTGGCCTTGGCCTAGCATGCTGCAGGCTTTGGCTAGGCTGCCTTGGCCTTGGCTTTGGCATGGCATGCTACTGGCCTTGGCCTTGGCATGGCATGCTGCTGGTTTGGCTGGGCTGCCTCAGCCTTGGCCTTGGCATGGCATGCTGCTAGCCTTGGCCTTGGTATGGCATGCTGCTGGCTTTGGTTGGGCTGCCTTGGCATGGCATGCGTGCAGCCTGAGCAGCCTGACTCGACATGCATGCGGCGTGGGCAGCGTGGCCTGTGCGCATACCGTGCGCGCGGTCTTTGCACATACCGGCATGCATGCCATGCCAAGGCAGCCCAGCCAAAGCCAGCAGCATGCCATACCAAGGCCAAGGCTAGCAGCATGCCATGCCAAGGCCAAGGCTGAGGCAGCCCAGCCAAACCAGCAGTATGCCATGCCAAGGCCAAGGCCCGCGGCATGCCATGCCAAAGCCAAGGCCAAGGCAGCCCAGCCAAAGCCTGCAGCATGCCATGCCAAGGCCAAGGCCAGCAGCATGCTATGCCAAGGCCAAGGCTAGAAACATGCCATGCCAAGGCCAAGGCCAAGGTAGCCCAGCCAAAGCCAACAACATGCCATGCCAAGGCCAAGGCCAAGGCCAGCAGCATGCCATGCCAAGGCCAAGGCCAAGGCAGCCCAGCCAAAGCCAGCAGCATGCCTTGCTAAGGCCAAGGCCAGCCTCATGCCATGCCAAGGCCAAGGCCAAGCCAGCCCAGCCAAAGCCAGCAGCATGCCATGCCAAGGCCAAGGCCAAGGCAGCCCAGCCAAAGCCAACAACATGCCATGCCAAGGCCAAGGCCAGCAACATGCCATGCCAGGGCCAAGGCCAAGGCAGCCCAGCCAAAGCCAACAGCATGCCTTGTCAAGGCCAAGGCCAAGCCAGCAGCATGCCATGCCACGACCAAGGCCAGCAGCATGCCATGCCAAGGCCAAGGCCAAGGCCAGCAGCATGCCATGCCAAGGCCAAAACCAAGGCAGCCCAGCCAAGGCCAAAACCATGGCAGCCCAGCCAAGGCCAACACCAAGGCCAAGCCAGCAGCATGCCATGCCAAGGCAGCCTAGCCAAGGCCAAACCAGCACCATGCCTTGCCAAGGCCAAGGCCAAGGCAGCCCAGCCAAAGCCAGCAGCATGCCATGCCAAGGCCAAGGCCAGCAGCATGCCATGCCAAGGCCGCAACCAAGCCCCCAAGTCCAAGGCTGTGCCTTGGCCATGCGATAGCCTTGGCCAAGACCGCAACATGCCATGCCACAGCCTTGGCCAGGTGGATGGCATTGCCAAGGCCTTGGCCAGCAGCATGCCATGCCATGCCCCTGCCAGCAGCTTGCTATGCCAACGCCTTGGCCAGCAGCTTGCGATGCCAACGCTTTGGCCAGCAGCATGCCTTCCCACGGCCTTGGCCAAGAACATCACATGCCACAGCCTTGGCAAGCATTCCTTGTCCCTCAGGTAATTGCCATTTGGTTTGGCTTTGACTTACGTAAAAGTTGCCTTGCGAAATGCATGTCCCTCGGGTAATAGCCATTTGGTTGGCTTTGACATGCGAACGAGTTGCCAGTGCTTTCCCAGTGGAAGCTTGTTGCGAAAAGTATGTCCCTCGAAAGTTTCCTCGGAAGTATGCTTGCTCGTCTTCTCTAAGTGTTTTTGCATGTTCGTCGGGCTTCTTAGTCCTTCGGGGTGTGATTCACATTTTTTAATTATTTACTTACTCATAAAAATTAAAATAAATTAAATAAAAAATATATAAAAAAATTACTATAATTACTAGTGCCTCATCTTATAATTATTGGAATTTTTGTAGAATTTTTTGACTATTTTTAGTAATTTTTATTATTTTTTAAGTATTAAAATCGAAACAAATTAAAATAAAATATTCCGGTGGCCAAATATTTTTTTTCAATTTTTTTTTTATGGTGTCTTTAATTATTTCCTAGAACTTTCATATTGAAAATTTTTTCAAAAAACCATTACTTTTTAAAAAAACCCCCCATTATGACTCC
>NW_028129277.1:15690000-15807500 GCF_055761805.1 Camellia sinensis | reverse complement strand
TATTCTCCATCAGCAGTGGAGAGAGAAACAACCAAACCCTACCATTCTCGTCTTTTGTCTTCTATATCAGCTCGATTGGCGGTGGTGACTGTACAACGGCAACGATCTAGCGACAATCGACAGCTCTACAGCGCGGTAGCAACGACGATACGCTCTTCTCCTCTCCTCTCTTCTTTTTTTCTCTTCTATGTTTTTTAAATCAGCAATTAATGTAATCTTTTTCTAAATCTTTTTTTTTTCTTTTCAAATTTCAAATATAATTCTTCTCCCATTGATTTTAAATTTTTTCAAAACAAGGTAATATTTATTTCATTTTAGTGTCCATTTTATTGTTTGATTTCAGATTTTCTGTTCTTTTGTTTCATTTTTCTTGTCAACCAAAGAGGATTTGCACTATTGTGTGTTTGCTGTTCAAAAAAAAAAAAAATATTGCATATTTAAATATATATGTTATAATCCTTTTATGTTTGGTTTCCACTGGAACGACACACAGATAAAATTTGATTATTTATTTGTTGTGCATTTATTTTATCTAATTAATTATTTATTTTTTGATTATTTATCTACAATGATAGTTTACTTGGCATGAACTCAGAAGGATGATAGAGCAGTTATATGAATATTAGAGATCTAGTCCAAAGAAACACACAGGCATATTTGGCATGCATCTAATCCATCCCCCAAAAAGACGGTCATATTTGGCATGAATTTGAATATTAGGAATCTAGCCCAAAAAAACACATACAGTAATGAACTATAAGTTGGAAAAATGCTCAAAATTTGTAAAGTCCAAACCGTCAAACCGATCGCTTCCATCCACCAATCCATGGCCCGCTCAATCTGCATTTGCCAACTTAGCGGACGGATGCAAATTGATTTTTTTTCAATCCGCCTACTTTTGGATAGATGGCGAATGGATGTCACCCAACCCAACCCAACCCAAACTGTGAGCACCACTACTTGCAATTATAGACACGTCACATTTGAGGTCTGTAACATGTTTTATCAATTTTTTTTTCTTTTTTACTATTTTGTGTATTCTCTGCTGCTTTCATCTCTCAGTTGATTTGTCAAACTCGTCTATTTTGGATACATATTTATATATTTAATATTTTATTTATTTATTTATATGGGTTGGGGGCAGCAATATTGCTACCCTGCTATATTTCTTTGTTTCTCTCTATGTATATACTAATGGATACCACTTTTCCAATCTAAAAAACAAATGAATGCTGACACTACTACCACTTTCTTATTTTTGTGTTTGGTTGGTTTTCAAAATCTATTTTCAAAATTAGATGAACAAAAAAAAAGCAACATAAAACTCGAAATATTTTTTTACATCAAACGCATTGACCGTTGCACCGACAGATTATAAACCTGAATTAGGTACCCAAACCTGAATTGTTTTGCTAGGTATGTTTTTATTTATACAGGGGAGAGAGAGAGAGAGAAGAGTGGAGAGGGTGTGGTGTGATGGGAGATTCAAAGCCTAGAAGAAGTGTGAGATGTCCACACTGTGCAGGTCCTCTCGCAAAGGAGATGGTAACCACTGAGGCTGAGCTAAGCTTTTACGCCCCTCTTTCTTTCTATTATTATAATTATAATTATTTTGTGAAATCTGGTGCATTTTCTATTTAACTGCAGGAAACAAGTGACTGGACTCTTCCTCCCCTCATTAGGGATAGCTTTTCTATGGTAATTATTTTCTTAACCCATCTTATATTTCATTACTTGCCATTGCTTGCACTTGATGCATCATGTGTATATCATCACCTACTTAAATCAATTTTTGAATTCTAAATCAAACCAAAGTAAAAGTAACAAATAGTGAACCTGTCTTTAGATTCACTTAAATTTCCAAGTGAATGGGAATTTGGACCAAAATCTTCAATTTATCCTTTTTTCTATTCCATCTCCGGAGAATTCTTCGTCGTAGAAATTGTTTCAATATGTATGAATATAGAGTTTGTGTTAATCGTGAGGTTTTTGCAACATGGTTGAGGAACATTGGAAATTCTAAGGGAGTTATCTATTGAAGGTGGAGTTTTGGAGTGAATTGAGGATTTTATATATTTACCCATTTAGTAAAGTATATGTCTCTCAATATGTGTCATGTTTTTTTTTGTTGGAAACAAAAAAAGTGTTACACAACTCCAATAAAGTGTTCACACCAAATTGGGTATTCACTTTGCAATTTAATAATAATAATTTAGATAATATAGTATAGATGATAAAGGCGCACACACACACAAATATGGGCTAATGTTTGTTTGTGTGTGTGTGTGGAGAAAATTGTATATTTGCTTAATTTAGTGCAATTTTCTTGAACTTTGCATATTTAATTAGTTTGTTGGGTTATTGAGATGTGATTTGATAATATTTCACTAAATATTTTTCAAAATTTTACTTTTGTTCGTCTTATGTTACAATCCTAAAGTTATTCTAAGTCAGTTAACAATGAGGTTGGCCATGTGAGTACATGCTCTCAGACATCCTCTTATTGCAAGTTGGTTTTCAAGGGTGAATTTTACCCAAGGGTTTGTATCATTCGGTATTAGAACTAGTCACCATGTGGAGTATGAGATTAGACACAACCTGTGTGAGTACGGGATTGAATGGGCCATTGCTTTATGGTCTGTGCTGCGGAGGGAGTAACCTATGGGCTAGATTAAATCATCTTATTATTGTGTGTAGGTATAGTACTATCATGTTGAATATTGAAAAGTGAGTAAGTCTATAAAAGGGAAAGGAAAATGGCTACTGTTAATTAAGTGTCAATAGAGTGGGCTGTCATGTATGTCAGTTGTGGAGTGTGGTGGTGTGTTACGATCCTAACTATTTTATCCCTTTATTTTGCCTTCATGTTTACTTTCTTCTTTCTTTTGTTATGTCTTTACTATTCCTTTTCATGTAGATTGGTTCTGCCGTTGGTTGTACAACAAGTGCATTCTATGGATTCAACCATGGTATGTCATTTTATCCTTATTTTCTACTCGTGTTCCTCAACTCTTCAGTCTGTTCTATGACCTTGGAATAGTTATGTCATTCCTTCAGCTTTTAGTTCATAGTAATATGTTATTAGTTGTGCATGAGTTACAGCTTATTTCATTGGGTTCCTTATATTGCTACTATATATGTTATGTGATGTAGGTATTGTTGTCATTGTATGACTTATGGTCCCAGTTATTTTGTTGTAAACCAATGGTTTCAAAATGGTTTAACTTAGTAAAAGCATGAAATTTAAGATCTTAAAAGATTAGTATGTCAATGCACGTTGACTTTTGTGTGTGTGCGTGCAAGCATGCGTGCGTGTGATGTTATTACCACAAAAAGAGATATTACAAATTTACAATTACTTTCATTACACCTCCCCAGTGGGTACACATCTTCGGGGAGATACGCACATGCCTAGCCTAAAACATGCAAGTACCCTTATAGTCAAATAGAATAGGCAAAGCACACAAATACACATCGGAGCCATAAGCACCCACTGGTGATATAGTTAATGCTTGTTGGCAGTTGAATTAGCTATACAAATTGTGGAACTAACACCTAGTTTGCTATCAAAGAAGACAATGTACTTTTTTGTTAGATTTGACTTCTTCATTCTTGTATTCATTACTTTTCTTAAGGTTCAAACCTTGAACTTCGTCTCGATTTTTCCAGGAACAAAGATGCATTTGCTAAAGTATTATAGTTGCATTTATATATATATATATATATATATTTTGTATCATATCTTATGCTTCTAGGTTTAAATTAGAATGAAGTAGCCACTAAAACATTTTTTTTATTACAACACTTAGTACAAGAAAAAGTGTAGAGTTCAATGTTGTAAACTGATGGTATTTTAATGTGGCATGACACAATAATAGAAAGTTTTGCATTAACCATAATCTACATGTGGCTTTGATACTTCAGTAAACAAATGGTATTCTAATGATATAATTCCTGTTCCATTGTTACTGCTAATCTTCTTTTTCTTCTCCTTTTTTCCTCTTTGCATAATATAGCACTCTGAAATTACTTTCCTGAGCAATACCATATGTTGATTTTCTCAATCACTGAAATTGTTATTGTTAGTGATAAACTTTTGACAAAGAGTACATACACTTTTTTTACAATTGTCTTCTTTCCCTCCATGTATTTTGTTATTTATTTTATCGAATTACCTCTACAGTGATGCCAATCGTTCAGAGGTGGGTTAAAGGACCTCTCTGGTTGCATTTCCTCATCGGTGTAAGTGTCAACTTCCGTTTCGATTCCCCATTTGCTTGAGCTTTGATTTTTACTTGCAATTTTAGTTCCTTGTATAGCTTAAACATGTCATTCAATTTGTATAGAAGAATTTATTGTGTGGTTAGAATTTGTAAAGATGTGGCATCCACAATCTTGCTCTAGGTAGCACGGAAGCTCTTAGCATTCCATATTACTGTCCAATTCAGTTTGGATGCTGGCACCTAAAGGGCAAGCATCGACATGTGTTTGACACACTTACGGTTGTCCATATCGTGCCGTATTCATAACCCATGTTGTTATTTATGCTTGTTAGATATTGTTGTAACAGAGACCTAAAGACATGTGTCACACGATTCGGTTTGATACACTAAACAACCGATTTGTATCTAAGGGTGAATCGACAATAAGCATAAATTGCATCATAATTGTATGATTCATGATACGTATTACACGATTTAGTTCGATACACCAATACCAATCAATTGGTTCAACTTTATCCACGTGTTTCTACTTGCACAAGAAATATTTGGGAGGCATCAAGCAAGAGGTTATAAAAAGTGGTGATTTGAGTAGTTTGGACCATTTTAGATGAGTATTTGGATTACTTGAGTTGTAAAATTTTATTATTGGCGTTTGCCTCTTCGATGAATTGAAGACTTCTTTTTTTTTTTTCTTCTCATTTTTTTGAAAGGTCTCTTTTTAACATGAGTTTCAATTCTAGCATTTGTGTTTTGCACCAAAACTGAAGTCTATATATACCCTATATAAAAAAGAAACCAACTATATTCTATTAAATTTATCTCACTATTGTGATTTGAAATTTTGAATTTTTTATCTTTCTTTTTTGACGGACCATGGATTCTTGTCTCCATTGATTCATAACAGCACATGCATTTATGGATTGTCATTAATTGTAATGCATAATAAAAAAATGTAATATAGGATCATATATTATATTGATCCTTGAACCTACATCACTTAGAGGCAAGCATGTTATTGCCTATTGCATCATGTGATCATCATTCAAAACAAACTTTTCATTGATTTATGTCTAAAATTTTCATATTTATAATATATCTTTAATATCTAATTGTTTAAATATTTTTTAATGTATTTTAGAAATTTTAACCAAATAATTATGATTCATGATTTGGAAAAATGTAATTTTGATTCATGATTCAATTCTTGATTTGACAACTGTGTTGGGATATTGTCTCTTCACCAACATGTCAGTACTTGTGGTGTTGAGCTTATTAAATGTTCTTTTATAATTGATTTTATTTCTTCATTTTTGTTTTGGGTGAGGGTCTTCCTTTTTTTTCAAAAATATTTTAGATTATATCTTTCTCCTCAAGAGTTTTAAAATTTCTCATGATCTCTATCCTCTTCCACGAAGTCCAACATTGTCTACCCCAATTGCAAGATTGCTTGTTTCGGGTGATGCTTCCCCCACCTCCTCCTTCACTACCCCAAAATTTCTGACACTGGCTTAATAGTATGTTTCATTTATCTACTTGCCCAATTACCACATATTCTACTCTATGATCTAGGTAAGCCTATCTTGGCGATGCTATCATAACATATCTTCAAGTAATTAAATATCTTGTCCAGTATGCACCTCTGGGTGAAGTGAAGTAATATAAGAAATGATGCAAGGTAGATTAACTGCGTTGCACACTTTTAGAAACATAGGAAGTTGAGCTCATTAAAATTCAGTTAGGTTAAAAATCTTATGTTATTCGCATTGTGTGGCAATGCTTGATGAAGTTATACATGGAACTAATAGTTTTGTTATTTTATTTTTTATTATTTATTTATTTTTATTTTTTTCCGTCTTCATAAAAACATCTAGAGTCTTAATGGTTATATCCATAACCCTCTCTCTCATAAGTGTGGGTTTTTGTAATGTGTGAGAGATGGCATTGGGTACAGACACGGGGTCTGTGGATTCATATTTTGTACCTTTTTTTGTTGGTGACTTTGTTGCCGTTTCTTTCACTGGGTGCAGGCTCCACCTGTGATAGTCTTCTCTTCAGCTTGTGCAGGGTTGACAGGTTAGAGTTTTCTCCATAAAAAATTATTTTCAGCTGTATATCTATTCGGTTTTAAGAATTGTTTTCTTACCTTCATTAATGTTGTTGGAGAAACTAAAACTATATAGAAATGAATTCCTCATAGATGAAATATACATTCATAATCTAGCACAGGTTCTATATGAATCTTTTATCAGTTTGTGGTACATTTTATGTATTATGTAGAGTATCTTGTCCTGTATATTTTAGAATTGCCACATTATAAACTAATAACCCAGGATAACACATCTTAAGAGTAAAATAGATGAATGTAAATTTATGTATATAACACATCTTAAGAGTAAAATAGATGAATGTAAATTTATGTATTGTCCCACAAATGCGTTGTGAACATGCCAAAATTGGGTTTTTATAGAGAAGTGGTTATAGCTTTTGTTTCCCCCTAGCACTATTGGAGATATTATGGTAGTTTCTGGCATTTTCATGAATTAGGAGTGTTTGAGAAGATTTTGAAGGCCTCTTTCATTGTTGTAGTGCTCATGAACGTGGGTGCGTGGGACATTTAGGATTATAGACCTATCAACCTTGTGGGTAGTCTATATAAACTTGTGGCCATAGTTTTGTTTTGGCTATTTGGATGAGGAAGGTCATTGGGAAGTTTAGTCTCAAAAATGCTTTTTTCTTTTGAGAACTCATGTTGGTGTCTCATTTGGTATTTGAGAACAACAACATATTTTTTTTTTTGGTGGGGACAAAGGGGAGAAGTTGAGATATGATGTGTCCTTATATTTTGCGGAGGTGTTTGGGTATGCATTAACTTGGCCTAGAGTGAGCTTATCATTGTCTGATTCTCATTTTGGGGGTATAAGATAGGTTCTCATTTTGGTCACGGTAGGCTGTGTCTGGGAGGGAAGAGCATACCTAAATCATGTAGTTTGCTCTGGGGCATTATTGGAAAACTAGGTGGAATTTATTTTTGCAGATACTGTGAAGTCATGTCTGTGTTGAGAACTACAATTTTCTGATCCCCAATGTTGGTCCATCATGGATATTGAGAATTAGTGAGTTATGGCTCTCTGCTGCAGATAGGGATGCTTTTTGGACATGCGATTTTGTGTGTGTATATATAGAATATGATTGTTTCATTATGTAAAGCTTCTGTTTTTATTTTTTTTGATAAATAAATTTCATTTTGTAAAGTTGATTTAAACCTAATGTGTTTGTGTATGGGATGGGCATTTTGCAGGTGGTGCTGTTCCAGCACTTGCCCAACTTGCATCTTCATCTTATCATTCAGCATTCTCGCCTCCGTCATTGCCATCTCCAACCTCACAGGATGATCAGATTCACAAATCCAGAAATTCCTCTCCTCTATAATTCTCTCTACAGTTGCATAAGTAGCAGAGCACTCTGGTGATGTCCATTGTGGACCACGGGCCTGAGCCATTCTCTATGCTTTGTGGATAGCCTCACAAGAAGCTTGTGCAATAAAATGCATGGCTGTTCTCCTTAGGCCCTCTAATATGTTCCAGCTACCGGCATGGTTCTTTTATTGAGCATTATTCTTTATGAACTAGTAAGAAGTTTTGATGGCTCTACTGTTTTACTTCAGATTTATTTATGTTGTATATTTTGAAAATGCTCACTTGCCTAGTCTTCCTTTGTCTACATGTACATGATACACTTGTTTGAAACACAATCTCATGTTCTAATTTTATTTATATATATATATATATATATATATGTTATATAAAAAAATAATAAATATCAGTTTCTTGTTTGCATAGGCGATTTACTCAAGGTTTTACCATATAAATGGTTCCAATTATCGAAATTGAATCTTGTAATGAACCACCAACACACAACACAGTCCAGTTCATAAAACTAGAGGAAAATCAGTAACTGGAATTTAGAAAGTGGTATCAACATCAAGTGAAGTGCTAACCTAGGACATTTAGGTCAAGTGCTAACCTGAAGGAATCGTGTTGTCTATTGAACAAATTTACCAGTTGGGTCTCAAGGAGGGCAATCATAGATTATAGGGAAGATTGTAAAAGCTGAGTCGAATTGAGTAATATGTTATTCAAATTTGATTTGAACATTTATTGAGTTTGTTTAAATTTTAGTTTGTTTATATAATGAGTCAATTTTAATTGAACTTTTAATGAGCCAAATATAGGTCGAGTTAGAGTAGTTTGATTTTATTTATTTATTTTTTATAGTGTATATAAAAAGTCGTAAGTTGTTTAAATTTAATGAGTTTAAAATTTTGTTTAAGCTTGGTTTATTAGATAGGGCTGTAAATGAGTCGAATTGAGTTTCTGTGTTCAAACTTGTTTGTTTAAAAATTAATTGAGTTTGAGCTCGGCTTGTTAAGTAATTTGAAAAACTGAAGTTTGGCTCAAGTCAATTAATTACATAAAATGAGCTGAGTTAAAGCTTTAAAAAAAAAAAGAACATAAATTAATCTTATAGAAAAAAGAAAATGTTATTAGCAAAATATAAAATGATATTTATATTAATAATAAATTTTGTTAATCAACTATGCAAATTAACACAAAAATTAAACACAAATAGAAAAATAAAATAAATTAATTTGGATGACATTTTTATAATTAGAAATAAGTGGGGGGGTATTATTAGGTAATTAGGCGCTTGAGGTCTAGGGCTTTCTATAAAAGGGCGAGCTCTCGCAGCGTTGACGCACACTACTTGATCTTATCTGAGCAGTGCTTGTGTTTTTGGGGGTTGGAGTGGAATCCTATTGGGAGGAGGCGGAGGCGATGGCGATGGAGGGAATGGCCGAAAAGAAGCAGAGAGAAGATAGTCACCCACCCGTTACCCATTAAATGTAGTAATGGGGTTGTTGGCGGCCTCCGCTCCTCTGCTTCGTCAGCCCCTATCTCCATTCTCTGTCAAACCCTAACAACTACTACCTACTCCCAACAATACTTCCTCCCCAATTGACTCACTGCGATGAAGACTGCCCGCCGTCGGAGCCCTTTAGACTCTCCATTGGGCGTTGATGGCAGCGCGGGCTTTACCAACCCCCAAGTAGCTTTCTCTCTCTCGCTCTCTCGCTCTCTCGCTTGCTCTCTCTCTCTCTCTCGCACACACTACGTTTATATTATATATATATTATTATTTGTTTTGTTGTTTATTTCATCTATTTAACTCTTGTTTTTGTTTTTTGATCATCTCATCTGGTGTATTGTTGTACTATTGTTGGTGTGTTGGTTTAGATGTAGTTGACGACTCTCAGCATCGACTTCAGGGTTAGTAGTTATTGTTATTATTATATTTGTTTATATATGGATATATGTTTATTTATCATTTTGAATTCCATTAGATATCTTCGTCATTGTTTTGTAGTTCCAATTTAGTTATTTATTTCTTGATTAATGCTTCTCACATTTAGGCTGTGTTTGCTTGGGGGATTTTGAAAGAGATTTGGAAAGGAAAAAGGAAAATGAAGGTGAAATTTGTTTTCCGCACATTTTTCCTTTCCCTTTTCCGAATGCTTTGCCAAATTGCTCAACCAAACATAGCGTTAGGTTGCTAGTTTATTTTTCTTTTGGGGGTTTTGTTTTCGTGATTTTGGAATTGAAATTGAAACCAATGAAAATTTGGGAACCTCCATTGTTTATGTATTCCTTGGGCGAGTCTTGTTTTCATTGGGCCAGTCTTGTTTTAATTTCAAAAACACTCAAGACACATACCAGTGATACTTGGTTCACCGAGGTTTTGGGTGAGTGAAACTACAGATGCTGTTTCTGGTAGGTCAGCATCCTTGTTGAGGCATTCTAGCATCACCATTGATTCTCCCATGTCTGATAGCCCTGAAAAGAAAAGGTTTGATTTCTCTAAAAGGAAAACCTCGCTACCTACTGCAGCTTTGTTTAGAGTGGATGATAATTCAAGCCCACAACTTGAGGAACTTACTAACATGATACAAGATCTTAGCAATAGAGCTTACAACTTGTGGATATCATGGGTTTCTGATGAGCTTTCAGCAATTCTCTCCCGTGATCTAAGACAAGATGATGGACTATCAACTACAAGTCCCTTGAGAGTAAGTGGCCTCTACCCTGGAAAACACCTTTCATGTTATGTAAAAGCATTATGTTCTTTTAAGAATAAATTCATAATTTCATACCTTGTTCTGATTGATATGCTGACTGAGATACTACTTGAATTTTGTTTCTTGGTACATCAAACGTGTTCATATTTTAAGCATTATGCAGGGCTGGGAGGACACTGTAGTCAAGCAAGAGCAATCTGATGAGAGCCAATCAGAGATGAAAATATCACTCCCGGCCATTCCTTCACTCTCCTCATTTCTATTCCGCGCATGTGAGGAAATTCATCGAGTTGGGGGTCATGTTCTTGATAAGCCAATTCTGCAAAAGTTTGCATTGAGATTGCTGGAAAAGGTATGCAACCTGCTTGTGTATTAGCTTTGTTTTATCACCAATGTATAGTGATATGTCATTATTTTTGTCTAAGAAAGACGAACACTTGTAACAGGGTGCTGTGACACTTCACAACAACACGTATCAACACACACCCAAATGTGTCATTTAAAAATAAAAATAAAAAACAATTTAGACCTGTACATGCTGCTAACACTTGGGGGACACACATGCCTATTACTTATTTGACACAAACGAAACACTTTATCATTGAAACAATGTAGATTTATACTTGTTAATCCCTCCACCTTTAGACTTTAAGAATTAGTGCTATGGTTCACTTTTTTATTATCTTTGAATGAAATATTCATACATATGATACACAATAAATATATAAACTATATATTTTGCATGTACCACATGTCATGTCTAGCAATTTTTAAAAATTGTTGTATTGGCATGTTTGTGTTTGTGTTTGTGTTAATACTATCATTGTTCCATTGGAAGATTTATGGATATTCTCACTAAAAATTGGACACTTAGAAATAGTGATGTTTGTTCCAATTCCATTGAGTGGGGAGTAGGGATTTGCTTGAGAGACCTTTTGAGGAGGAGGTGCTTGAAGCACTTAGAAGCCTCAATAGGGATCTATGTTGCGTTAACTCTTTTGAATGTATGAAGTACCGGTGTTGGACACTCCGCACTTGGGTAATGTTACATGCATATTTGGACATTACCTATGCATGTTTTTTTTATCTTTCAGTAGTTGTTTTGATTTCTGATTGTTCGTATAATTTTCATTTTTTAGTTGGCTGCATGATTCTGTGGTTTAATAGTAGACATAGATTCTTCTTGTTTGTGTATTTTGGTTTGTTTTATCTAGGTTATTGGTATATTTGCGGACTTCCTTTCAACTGCCGAGGCCCATGATTCTCAAATGTCAGATAAAGGTGTTTTGCAAGTTCTGTTAGACTTCAGATTTGTGGCTGACGTTCTTTCGGGGGGGTGATTCCAATACAATTGAGGAGCTATCAAAAAATGTGAAGTCAAAATTTTCTATCAGAAGGAAGCAGGATGTAAACCAGACCAAGTCAGTCATTAGAGAGCGGGTTGATAGCTTGGTAAATCGCCTTTCCCAAAGGCTGGCTCCCATCGACTGGCTCACGTAAGCTTTTCTAGCCTGGTGTTATGATGTACCATAACTGAAGATCTCTGTGATATTAGGGTTTCCATGTTATTTAACTCTGCAGTATTGTCAATAAATTGGGGTTTCTGGCTGCACAAAGTTATCTTCTAAGAAAAATAAATTTCAGTTTGGGGCCAACAAGGGCATTTTTGGCTCATACTACTTCTTGTTTAAAGTTACATTCTGAGTACATTATATGATGCTTGGTTGGCTAAAAGTGGTAGTGTTTTGTCCAGACAACATAGGTACCACAAAATGACAAAATCTAAAGGCTTTGTTTAGTTTGTGTTTTGAGATATTATTTCAAAAATAATTTTCTAGAGAGAGTTTAGAAAATTTGAAAATTTGTTTTGCTGTATATTTTGAAAATAGTTTTGGAGTTTTGAATTTTGGGATGATTTAATTGATATTTTTTTGTAGTTGAATAGATGGGTGTGAAAGAAAAAGTGATTGAGAAGGAGAGAGGAGAGAGAAAAAGTGAATGATTGATGTGTAGTAGAGAGAAAAGTGATTTTGGATTTTTTTTTTTTTTTTTTTCTATAAATTTCAACCAAACATGTTTTTGAAATTTTTTCTCCAAAAACATGTTTTGAGAGACAAACCAAACATGCCCAAAATGTCTGGCTTTAAAGAAGGCGTCTAAGTTATCATCTATATACCGTGATAATATTGTTAATTCTCACTTCACACTTTACATTATTATGAATGTATCAATTTGCTGTTTCTGTGTATTATGCATGAACCCCAAATTTTTTTATTTGTTTTCTTGAAAAAATTCATTGATACAGAAGGTTGTGATCTTTATACTACATTAGACTGAAACACTATTTCATGTTTTTCAGTTACATTTCCATTTTTTGAGTTGTAAAAAAGAATTTTATCAAAGACTATGGACTTCTGGAATTACTCTTACCCGCTGTTTGGATTGTGAGATGTGAAAAGAAAAGAGATGATTAGAGTTTCTCACCTAGGTGAGAGAAGAAATGAAATGATTGTGATTTTTCATCTTCTTGTTTCGATGGACTGTGATTAAAAGAGTAATTTTGGTTTCTCACCAAATCTCACCACTTTTGGTGAGAAACAAAACTTAAGTTAGGTGTGATTTGGCTTTCTCACCATTACTCACCTCATTAATCATCCAAGCAAGTGATGAGAAATCTCATTTTCTTTATTTTTTTTCTTTTCTCACCAAACCCCTCAATCCAAATGGAGTGTTAAGGTTTCTATTTGGCTTGTAAGTACCAGAGCATCTTGAATGCTGACAATAAGCCATCCCAAAGATTCTAATACCATACAATCTTGTCTTGAACTACTTGGCGCTGGCCTCTCATCTGTTTTTTTGGGACAATCAGTGCCGACTGTGACAAGTCTTTTCAAAGAGAAGTGTGTTTAAGTTTTTTTTGTTTGGTGGATTTGATGTTAAGTTGGTAAGTTCAGATGTTAACTATTACGTCACTTATCAAAAAATAAATAGTTCAGCTGTTGACGGTAAATTCTATTCACCTTGTTTGGTTCCAATTTTATGAAAAATTCGTTTTTTGTTTGTCGTTTTTTGTTTTTAGTGATTTTTTTAATATTTTAAGTATTTTTTAGATACACTTAATGTAAATACAATTAAAAAATATAATATTTGTCAAACTTTTTTGAAAAAAGATTCACTAAATGCCAAAAATATATATAAAAAAAAATACGAAAATTCAGTACATTTTCATATTCTTGTATATTTATTGATTTTTTTTTCAAATATTTTTAAACTAATATTTTACTTTTTAAGTACATTTAGGTTAGGTGCAACTAAAAAATAAATTTTTTCTTAAAATATTAAAAAAAATTCACTAAAAACAAAAAATAGAAAACTTAATTTTTGAAAAAATTGAATTCATAAAATTGGAACCAAACAAGGTGATTTTTTTTTGAGTTAAATATATCCATGGTCCGATCTACCTAACATTAGATTTTACGTTAAGATGTGTCATCTGTAATATAGAATCTTCTGTCTGTGACTGTGGTCTCTTCTTAAAAGAATAAATTTCCCGCCCTGATTTGATCATTGCTTCAAATTTATTTTTACTCTCTTCAGGTATGAGCTATACCTCTGGGAGAATGAGAGGCAGTCGTACCTGCGGCATGCTGTCCTCTACGGGTTTTTGTGCAACTTAATCGGATGTATACTGATACTGTGCAGAAGTTACCCACTAACTCCGAATCAAACATTATGAGATGTTCTACTGTTCCTCGGTTTAAATACCTTCCTATCAGGTTGATAACATATTTTCTTTAAATACTTAAGCTGATTACATTATGTTTTTCAGTACCTCATCTGTGGTCAAAAAGCCAATCTAATTCCCTCTTTTCTGTAGCTTCATAGATGGGTGTATATTTTCTCATTGACACCGACCATCCTCACTATATTTCTTGATTGATTGGAATTACAAACTTGGCATTTTTTCTTTCTTTCTATATGATAAGACATACACACATGGCATATTTGGGGCTTTTCTGTTTGTTAAATCTAATTGGCCTTATTTCCCTGCATCTTCATAGGGGTAGTATATTTTCACATTGACACTGACCATCCTCACTGTATTTCTTGATTGACTGGAAGTACAAACCTGGCATTTTTTTTCTTTCTATATGATAAGACATACACTCATGGCATATTTGGGGCTTTTCTGTTTGTTAAATCTCCATGCATGGATTTATTTCCCGGTTTATCTATACTTGAATGAAAGTAAATTTTTAATCTCATATTGGTCGCCACTGTGTGCCTGCATTATCTTCAAGAGGGACAACTATAGCATCTATGTCAACTTCTAGGGATGTTGTTTCTTCAAGAAGCTCCTGGAAAAGTTATACAAATGAAGAAATCTCTCGAAACATTGATATTGATGATGACTCAAGTTTTGGGGTGGCTGCTCCTTTCTTAAAGTCTTTCATGCAGGTAAAGCTTCCATTTTTTTTTTTTTTTACACTTTTGTTCCCTAGGATGCTTTTTTGTCTCACAGTTACAGTAGAATGTGTAGATTTTATCAGTTTAGAGTATAGCTAATGTTACCTGAAATTAAAAAAAAAAAAAGCCAAAGCCAGGGAGTTTTATTCGTTAGGGGCAAAACAATGCATCCTTAGTTTGAGTACTTCAGAGAGAATCTAATCTAGTGTAATATCACACACATTGTTATTAAGTATTCATAGTTTCTTCCATATTAAAAAGATGAGAGAGGTGTGAGAGATAACATTTATGAGTTATATCCTTCGTGCATATATCCACTAACATCTATTAGTCAATTGATAAAATAACTTGTGCCACAAAAATTATTCGAGGTTCTATATAGGGTATCCGTTGTCTTGGATGTACATGGAAAAAAGGATTGGATTCCAAATATAGGAAACGGTTGTGTTGGCGTAGTAATTCTGAGTAAGGGCTCTAATTGTGACAATCTAACATATTACGTCAGATTCCTTGCAGAAAACTATCACCTCAGAACTTTAGTGCATATAATAAGTCACTGGTTTAGAAAAAGCTGAAAGTGGCCCAAATTTATTTTGTTGTTTTCTCTTGTAATGACTTGATCAAATGATAAACAGCTGTTGATAGACCTCTAGTCTGTTATTTAGAAATGTATGAGATGAAAAATTATGTTCAATACATGGTAAACTACATTTGCTAGACATTCCTATGATGGAAAATACATGGGAAAGCTTGTAAGAAAGCAAAAATTCACCAAAAGATGTCAATAATTTAATATGTTGCTGATAATCTTTGAGTTGGCATGATGCAACAATATTTTCTTTGGTGCTGTGACTGGTGTTTCAGTCCATCATCACGCCGACAAGGGAAAATTGAGAGCGACTTTTGAAGCAATTTTATTCATTGCATGTTTTCTAATGGCCTGGTGTAGCTTTTAGTTTTTATTTATGAATTATGAAACGTGTGAATGGGACAAGGGTATCCATCTTCATCTTTGATGGATTGCAGAACATGGAGATTGATTAAAGCTATTAATGTGAAGCGTGGTTTAGAAACATTGTGGAAGCTCTCCAGAAATTTTAATTTTTAAATAATCTACTTTGAATTTGGTTCCAGCGACATTTTTAATTTTGATCCATAATTCAGAATATTGGGATTCTTCTTAAGGAATATCTCTATGCTAACAGAAAGGAAAAAAAAAAAAAGATTAGGAAGATGGATATGGAAATGTTTATCAGGATATGCCAATCTTGAATGTATATGTTTTTTTCTCTCCAAAATTCCCTTATTTTATCTATTTTCGTAGTTCCTCTAAATAATGAAGCAGTAATGATTCACACTCTCACAAAACATTATCTCCACAACCCCCACTCACTTGTGATTGGTCCAAGTGAGAAAGAGAGGGAAAAAAAAAAAATACAAACACATCATTGGTCCACTTCATTGTGCGAGTGGTTTGGGTCTCCCCAAAAGGGGGTCTCAAACATTTTCCATAATGAAGGTGGTCTGGATTTCCCCCTCTCCCTCTCTGGAGTTTGAGAAAGGCAGCTTTATGGTGTAGGCATTTATTATTTGATTTTGTTAGTTTTTTCTTTTCAGCATTTGATGAAATGATCTCCTTGTAAAATGGCCAGGTGGGTAGCAGATTTGGAGAGAGCACACTAAAGCTGGGATCCATGCTAACAGATGGGCAAGTTGGGAGGTTCAAAGACAAGTCAACGGCTGCCATGTCGACATTCGGTGACATTCTACCTGTCCAAGCTGCAGGTCTCCTTTCGTCCTTCACAGCTTCCAGATCAGATTCTTGATTACCCGCCCACTGACTCCTGCATTCAGTTTTGTCTTCAATGAGATGTGCATCTTTGTAGTTCAGTGAAATGAAGCTAGGAGAAATTCCTACAAATCTGGAGACACTGTTGATTGGATCACGCACCCTGTTTAAAGCAAGGGGACAAGATATATTTGTTTTTTATACAATAGGGGAGAATTTGGAGCAGTCGAAAGTACTTTGGGTGTTGATGGTGTCTGCAAATAGATTAATTCCAGTTGTAGGATATATATTATTTTGTTTTTCAAAATTTGCTGTAAAATTAAAGAATGGAAAAAGATTGAAGGGAATTGATGGAGACAAAGTAAGAAGAGATTGTGTTTGCCAGTCTATATTTTATGGGGACGGCCAATTCAAATATATAGGACCAGATGAATTTTTCTGGCTGTGACGGATTTAAACTGTGTTTGAGGGTGAACTCAACTTTTTATAATCAAAATCCAGCCGGATTGGGTAGTACAGGAAATAACCAGGGCGCTATCATGAAATGAGGAATGATATATATATATATATATATATATATATTTGATTAGAGAAAATTTAGGTGAGGTTTGACTATCTTGGTCCATTGCAAACCGTAGGTCTCAGTAAGGATTTACAATGGATGTATGGATCGTCCACCAGAGAGGACTGTAGTGGGAATTGCACTTAAGCTTTGCACGCAAAGAGTACCCTTTCCACTGGCGGTATTAAACCAAGTATGTTTCAGTAGTAATTGTTTGATAGAAGACATATTTCTGGGATGAGTAATACCTATACTATCATTGAGTGGAAAAGGCCTCTAAAAAAGGAGCACGTTTTAGAGCTGGAGACGTGCAAAAGGAGCAAAACTCAAGCAAAGCACTGGGAAGCAGCATGTTTTGCAAGTTGCAACACTTATCTGCAACAGCATTACTGGAGTGTTTTAGCAAATAAATTATATTTTTAATAATATATATGATAAAAATACATCACTTTAAAATTGTTTGGCAAAATAGAGCTTTTTAATAATAAACTGAAGACACAATTTTAACTGAAATTGCAATTTCAAAAATGCAATTAAGCATTATTACAAATCACTAAAATATTTGATTACCACAATTAACATTCCTTGCAAATGCTTCTAACTATAGATACAACACACTGAAATATTTGATTATCACATTCAACATTCCTCACAAATGCTAGGAATTAGGGGTGATTAGACATTTAGCTGACCCGATAGATTCGCCCGCTCTAGTCTGCGAGCGAATGCTTGGATCGGATGGCGGATAATCCGCCCCTAAATTGTGCATGCCCAACCCGCCCATATACCTTTTATTATTATGATTATTATTATTTTAGTAGTGCAGTTCTCTTTTCTATTCTGGAGAGAGAAACAACCAAACCCTACCTTTCTCGTCTTTTGTCTCTCTCCATCAGCTCGATTGGCGGTGGTGACCGTACAACGGCGACGATCTAGCGATAATCGGCAGCTCTGCAGCGCGGCAGCAATGACGGTACGGTCTTCTCTCCTCCTCTCTTCTTCTCTTCTCTTCAATGTTCTTTAAATCTGCGAACGATATAATCTTTTTCTAAATCTTTTTTTTTTCCTTTTCAAATTTCAGATAGAATTCTTCTCCCATTGATTTGAGGTTTTTGCAAAACAAGGTAATATTTATTTCATTTTAGTGTCCATTTTATTGTTTGATTTCCTATTTCTTGTTCTTTTGCTTCATTTTTGTTGTCAACCAAAGAGGATACGCAATGTTGTGTATTTGCTGCTCAAAAATAAATAAATAAATAAATATTGCGTATTTAAATATTTATGTTATAATCCTTTCATGTTTGGTTTTCACTGGGACGACACAGATAAAATTTGATTATTTATTTGCTGTGTATTTGTTTTATTTAATTAATTAATTATTTTTTGATTATTTATCTACAATGCTAGTGTACTTGGCATGAACTCAGAAGGATGATAGAGCAGTTATATGAATATTAGAAATCTAGCCCAAAGAAACACACATGCATATTTGGCATGAACCTGATCCAAACCCCCGCCCCTAAACCGTGCATGCCTGACCCGCCCATATACCTTTTTATTATAATTATTATTATTTTAGTAGTGCAGTTCTATCTTCTATTCTGGAGAGAGAAACAACCAAACCCTACCTTTCTCGTCTTTTGTCTCTCTCCATCAGCTCGATTGGCGGTGGCAACCCTATAACGGCGACGATGCAGCGATAATCGGTAGCTCTGCAGCGCGGCAGCAACGACGGTACGGTCTTCTCTTCTCCTCTCTTCATATTTTCTCTTTTATGTTCTTTAAATCTGCGAATGATGTAATCTTTTTCTAAACCTTTTTTTTTTCCTTTTCAAATTTCAGATATAATTATTCTCCCATTGATTTGAGGTTTATGCAAAACAAGGTAATATTTATTTCATTTTAGTGTCTATTTTATTGTTTGATTTCGTATTTCCTGTTCTTTTGTTTCATTTTTCTTGTCAACCAAAGAGGATATGCACTATTGTGTATTTGCTGTTCAAAATAAATAAATAAAAAATAAAATAAAAATATTGCGTATTTAAATATTTATGTTATAATCTTTTTATGTTTCGTTTTCACTGGGACGACATAGATAAAATTTGATTATTTATTTGCTGTGTATTTTTTTTATTTAATTATTTATTTATTTTTTGATTATTTATCTACAATGCTTGCATACTTGGAATGAACTCAGAAGGATGATAGAGCAGTTTTGTGAATATTAGAAATCTCGCCCAAAGAAACACAGGCATATTTGGCATGAACCTGATCCAAACCCCTGCCCCTAAACCGTGCATGCCCGACCCGCCCATATACCTTTTATTATTTCGATTTTTATTATTTTAGTAGTGCAGTTCTCTCTTCTATTATGGAAAGAGAGACAACCAAACCCTACATTTCTCGTCTTTTGTCTCTCTCCATCATCTCGATTGGCGGTGGCGACCGTACAACGGCGACGATCCAACGACAATCGGCAGCTCTGCAACGCGGCAGCAACAACGGTACGGTTTTCTCTTCTCCTCTCTTCTTTTCTTCTCTTCTATGTTTAAATCTGCGAATTATGTAATCTTTTTCTAAATCTTTTTTTTTTTTTCATTTTCAAATTTCAGATATAATTCTTCTCCCATCGATTGGAGGTTTTTGCAGAACAAGGTAATATTTATTTCATTTTAGTGTCCATTTTATTGTTTGATTTCGTATTTCCAGTTCTTTTGTTTCATTTTTCTTATCAACCAAAGAAGATATGCGCTGTTGTGTATTTGCTATTAAAAAAAAAAGTAAATAAATAAATAATAAAAAAATATTGCGTAATTAAATATTTATGTTAGAATCCTTTTATGTTTGGTTTTCACGTGGACGTCACAGATAAAATTTGATTATTTATTTGCTGTGTATTTGTTTTATTTAATTAATTATTATTATTTTTTTGATTATTTATCTACAATGCTAGTGTACTTGGCATGAACTCAGGCGGATGACAGAGTTGTTATATGAATATTAGAAATCTAGCCGAAAGATACACACAGGCATATTTGCCATGAACCTGATCCAAACCCCCGCGCCTAAACCGTGCATGCCCGACCCGCCCATATACCTTTTATTATTATTTTTGTAGTGCAGCTCTCTCTTTTATTCTGGAGAGAGAAACAACCAAAACCTACCTTTCTCGTCTTTTGTCTCTCTCCATCAGCTCGATTGGCGGTGGCGACCGTACAACGGCGACGATCCAGCGACAATCGGCAACTCTGCAGCGCGGTAGCAACGACGGTACGGTCTTCTCTTCTCCTCTCTTCTTCTCTTCTCTTCTATGTTCTTTAAATCTGCGAATGATATAATATTTTTCTAAATCTTTTTTTTCTCCTTTTCAAATTTCAGATATAATTCTTCTCCCATGGATTTGAGGTTTTTGCAAAACAAGGCAATATTTATTTCATTTTAGTGTCTATTTTATTGTTTGATTTCGAATTTCCTATTTTTTGTTTCATTTTTCTTGTCAACCAAAGAGGATATGCACTGTTGTGTATTTGCTGCTCAAAAAAAAATAAAATAAAAAATAAAATAAAAGAATATTGCGTATTTAAATATTTATGTTGTAATGCTTTTATGTTTGGTTTTCACTAGGACGACATAGATAAAATTTGATTATTTATTTTCCGTGTATTTATTTTGTTTAATTAATTATTTATTTTTTGATTATTTATCTACAATGCTAGTGTACTTGGCATGAACTCAGACGGATGACAGAGTAGTTATATGAATATTAGAAATCTAGCCCAAAGAAACACACATGCATATTTGGCATGAACCTGATCCAAACCCCCGCGCCTAAACCGTGCATGCCCGACCCGTCCATATACCTTTTATTATTATGATTATTATTATTATTTTGGTAGTGCAGTTCTGTTTTCTATTCTGGAGAGAGAAACAACCAAACCTTACCTTTCTCGTCTTTTGTCTCTCTCCATCAGCTCGATTGGCGGCGGTGACCGTACAACAGTGACGATCCAGGGACAATCGGCAGCTCTGCAGCGCGGCAGCAACGACGGTACAGTCTTCTCTTCTCCTCTCTTCTTCTCTTCTCTTCTATGTTCTTTAAATCTGCGAATGATGTAATCTTTTTCTAAATCTTTTTTTTTTCCTTTTCAAATTTCAGATATAATTCTTCTCCCATTGATTTGAGGTTTTTGCAAAACAAGGCAATATTTATTTCATTTTAGTGTCTATTTTATTGTTTGATTTCGTATTTCCTGTTTTTTGTTTCATTTTTCTTGTCAACCAAAGAGGATATGCACTGTTGTGTATTTGCTATTCAAAAAAAATAAATAAATAATAAAATAAAAAAATATTGCGTATTTAAATATTTATGTTATAATGCTTTTATGTTTGGTTTTCACTAGGACGACACAGATAAAATTTGATTATTTATTTACTGTGTATTTGTTTTATTTAATTAATTTTTTTTTTTTGATTATTTATCTACAAAGCTAGTGTACTTGGCATGAACTCAGAAGGATGATAAAGCAGTTATATGTATATTAGAAATCAAGCCCAAAGAAACACACAGTCATATTTGGCAGGAACCGGATCAAAACCCTCGTCCCTAAACCATGCATGCCCGACCCGCCCATATACCTTTTATTATTATGATTATTATTATTTTGGTAGTGTAATTCTCTCTTTTATTCTGGAGAGAGAAACAATCAAACCCTATCTTTCTCGTCTTTTGTCTCTCTCCATCAGCTCGATTGGCGGTGGCGACCGTACAACGGCGACGATCCAGCGACAATCGGCAGCTCTGCAGTGCAACAGCAACGACGGTACCGTCTTCTCCTCTCCTCTCTTCTTCTCTTCTCTTCTATGTTCTTTAAATCTGCGAATGATGTAATCTTTTTCTAAATCTGTTTTTTTCTTTCCTTTTCAAATTTCAGATATAGTTCTTCTCCCATTGATTTGAGGTTTTTGCAAAACAAGGTAATATTTATTTCATTTTAGTGCTTATTTTATTGTTTGATTTTGTATTTCCTATTCTTTTGTTTCGTTTTTCTTGTCAACCAAAGAGGAGATGCACTGTTGTGTACTTGTTGTTCAAAAAATAAATAAATAAATAAAAAATAAAGAAATATTGCGTATTTAAATATTTATGTTATAATCTTTTTATGTTTAGTTTTCACTGGGACCACACAGATAAAATTTGATTATTTATTTTGTTGTGTATTTGTCTTATTTAATTAATTAATTATTTTTTCATTATTTATCTACAATGCTAGTGTACTGGGCATGAACTTAGACGGATGATAGAGCAGTTATATGAATATTAGAAATCTAGCCCAAAGAAACACACAGCCATATTGGGCATGAACCTGATCCAAACCCCTGCCCTGAAACCGTGCATGCTTGACCCGCCCATATACCTTTTAATATTATGATTATTATTATTTTAGTAGTGCAGTTCTGTCTTCTATTCTGGAGAGAGAAACAACCAAACCCTACCTTTCTCGTCTTTTGTCTCTCTCTATCAGCTCGATTGGCGGTGGCGACCGTACAACGACGACGATCCAGCGACAATCGGCAGCTCTGCCGCGCGGCAACAACGACAGTACAGCCTTCTCTTCTCCTCTCTTCTTCTTTTCCCTTCTATGTTCTTTAAATCTGTGAATGATGTAATCTTTTTCCAAATCTTTTTTTTTTCTTTTCCTTTTCAAATTTCAGATATAATTCTTCTCCCATTGATTTGAGGTTTTGCAAAACAAGGTAATATTTATTTCATTTTAGTGTCCATTTTATTGTTTGATTTCGTATTTCTTGTTCTTTTGTTTCATTTTTCTTGTCAACCAAAGAGGATATGCACTGTTGTGTATTTGCTATTCAAAAAAAATAAACAAAAAATAAAATAAAAAAATATTGTGTATTTAAATATTTATGTTATAATCCTTTTATGTTTGGTTTTCATAGGGACGACACAGATAAAATTTGATTATTTATCTACAATGCTAGTGTACTGGGCATGAACTCAGAAGGATGATAGAGCAGTTATATGAATATTAGAAATCTAGCCTAAAGAAACACAGGTATATTTGGCATGAACCTGATCCAAACCAAACACCCGTAAACCATGCATGCCCGACCCGCCCCGCCCATATACCTTTTATTATTAGGATTATTATTATTTTGGTAGGAGAGTTCTCTCCTCTATTCTGGAGAGAGAAACAACCAAACCCTACCTTTCTCGTCTTTTGTCTCTCTCTATCTGCTCGATTGGCGGTGGCAACCGTACAACGGCGATGATCCAGCGACAATCGGCAGCTCTGCAGCGCGGCAGCAACGACGGTACGGTCTTCTCTTCTCCTCTCTTCTTCTCTTCTCTTCAATGTTCTTTAATCTGCGAATGATGTAATCTTTTTCTAAATCTTTTTTTTTTCCTTTTCAAATTTCAGATATAATTCTTCTCCCATTGATTTGAGGTGTTTGCAAAACAAGGTAATATTTATTTCATTTTAGTGTCTATTATATGGTTTGATTTCGTATTTCCTGTTCTTTTGTTTCATTTTTCTTGTCAACCAAAGAGGATATGCACTGTTGTGTATTTGCTGTTCAAAATAAATAAATAAAAAATAAAATAAAAATATTGCGTATTTAAACATTTATGTTATAATCTTTTAAAGTTTCGTTTTCACTGGGACGACACAGATAAAATTTGATTATTTATTTGCTGTGTATTTGTTTTATTTAATTATTTATTAATTTGTTGATTATTTATCTACAATGCTTGCGTACTTGGCATGAACTCAGAAGCATGATAGAGCAGTTATATGAATATTAGAAATCTCGCCCAAAGAAACACACAGGCATATTTGGCATGAACCTGATCCAAACCCCCGCCCCTAAACCGTGCATGCCCGACCCGCCCATATACCTTTTATTATTACGATTATTATTATTTTAGTAGTGCAGTTCTCTCTTCTATTCTAGAGAGAGAGACAACCAAACCCTACATTTCTCGTCTTTTGTCTCTCTCCATCATCTCGATTGGCAGTGGCGACCGTACAACGGCGACGATCCAGCGACAATTGGCAGCTCTGCAGCGCGGCAGCAATGACGGTACGGTCTTCTCTTCTCTTCTATGTTCTTTAAATCTGCAAATCATGTAATCTTTTTCTAAATCTATTTTTTTTTTCCATTTTCAAATTTCAGATATAATTCTTCCCCCATCGATTGGAGGCTTTTGCAAAACAAGGTAGTATTTATTTCATTTTAGTGTCCATTTTATTGTTTGATTTCGTGTTTCCAGTTCTTTTGTTTCATTTTTCTTGTCAACCAAAGAGGATATGCACTGTTGTGTATTTGCTGTTAAAAAAAAAGTAAATAAAATATATATATATATATATATATTGCGTATTTAAATATTTATGTTAGAATCCTTTTATGTTTGGTTTTCACTTTGAATTTTGATTATTTATTTGCTGTGTATTTGTTTTATGTAATTAATTATTTATTTTTTGATTATTTATCTACAATGCTAGTGTACTTGGCATGAACTCAGACGGATGACTGAGTAGTTATATGAATATTAGAAATCTAGCCCAAAGAAACACACAGGCATATTTGGCATGAACCTGATCCAAACCCCCGCGCCTAAACCGTGCATACCCGACCCACCCATATACCTTTTATTATTATGATTATTATTATTTTGGTAGTGCAGTTCTCTCTTCTATTCTGGAGAGAGAAACGACCAAACCCTACCTTTCTCGTCTTTTGTCTCTCTCCATCAGCTCGATTGGCGGCGGCGACCGTTCAACGGCAACGATCCAGCGACAATCGCCAGCTTTGCAGCGTGGAAGGAACGACGGTACGTTCCTCTCTTCTCCTCTCTTCTTCTCTTCTCTTCTATGTTCTTTAAATTTGCGAATGATGTAATCTTTTTTTTTTCTTTTAGAATCCTTTTATGTTTGGTTTTTACTTGGACGACACAGATAAAATTTGATTATTTATTTGCTGTGGATTTGATTTATTTAATTAATTAATTATTTTTTGATTATTTATCTACAATGCTAGTGTACTTGGCATGAACTCAGACGGATGACAGAGTAGTTATATGAATATTAGAAATCCAGCCCAAAGAAACACGCAGGCATATTTGGCATGAACCTAATCCAAACCCCCGCCCCTAAACCGTGCATGTCCGACCCACCCATATACCTTTTATTATTATGATTATTATTATTTTGGTAGTGCAGTTCTCTCTTCTTTTTTGGCGAGGGAAACAACCAAACCCTACCTTTCTCATCTTTTGTCTCTCTCCATCAGCTCGATTGGCAGTGGCGACCGTACAACGGCGACGATCCAGCGACAATCGGCAGCTCAGCAGCGCGGCAGCAACGACGGTACGGTCTTCTCTCCTCCTCTCTTCTTCTCTTCTCTTCTATGTTCTTTAAATCTGCGAACGATGTAATCTTTTTCTAAATCTTTTTTTTTCCTTTTCAAATTTCAGATATAATTCTTCTCCCATTGATTTGAGGTTTTTTCAAAACAAAGTAATATTTATTTCATTTTAGTGTTTATTTTATTGTATGATTTCGTATTTCCTGTTTTTTGTTTCATTTTTCTTGTCAACCAAAGAGGATATGCACTGTTGTGTATTTGTTGTTCAAAAAAAAAATAAAAAATAAAAAAATATTGCGTATTTAAATATTTATGTTATAATGCTTTTATGTTTGGTTTTCACTGGGTCGACACAGATAAAATATGATTATTTATTTGCTGTGTATTTGTTTTATTTTATTAATTATTTATTTTTTGATTATTAATATACAATGCTAGTGTACTTGGCATGAACTCAGAAGCATGATAGAGCAGTTATATGTATATTAGAAATCAAGCCCAAAGAAACTCACAGGCATATTTGGCATGAACTTGATCAGAAGCCCCGCCCCTAAACCGTGCAAGCCCTGCCCGCCCATATACCTTTTATTATTATGATTATTATTTTTTTAGTAGTGCAGTTCTCTCTTCTATTCTGGAGAGAGAAACAACCAAACCCTACCTTTCTCGTTATTTGTCTCTCTCCATCAGCTCGATTGGCAGTGGCGATCGTGCAATGGCGAAGATCCAACGACAATCGGTAGCTCTGCAGCGCGGCAGCAACGACGAGGTGGTCTTCTGTTCTCCTCTCCTCTTCTCTTCTCTTCTATGTTCTTGAAATCTGCGAATGATCTAATCTTTTTCTAAATCTTTTTTTTTTCCTTTTCAAATTTCAGATATAATTCTTCTCCCATTGATTTGTGTTTTTTTGCAAAACAAGGAAATATTTATTTCATTTTGGTGTCTATTTTATTGTTTGATTTCTTATTTCCAGTTCTTTTGTTTCATTTTTCTTGTCAACCAAAGAGGATATGCATTGTTGTGTATTTGCTGTTCAATAAATAAATAAATAAATAAATAAATAAAAAATAAAGAAATATTGCGTATTTAAATATTTATGTTATAATCCTTTTATGTTTAGTTTTCACTGGGATGACACAGATAAAATTTTATTATTTATTTGTTGTGTATTTGTTTTATTTAATTAATTAATTATTTTTACATTATTTATATACAATGCTAGTGTACTTGGCATGAACTCAGACAGATGATCGAGTATTTATATGAATATAAGAAATCTAACCCAAAGAAACACACAGGCAAATTTGGCATGAACCTAATCAATGCCCCCGCCCTAAACCGCGCATGCTCGACCTGCCCATATACCTTTTATAATTAGGATTATTATTATTTTAGTAGTGTAGTTCTCTCTTTTATTCTGGAGAGAGAAACAACCAAACCCTACCTTTCTCATCGTTTGTCCCTCTCCATCAGCTCGATTGGCGGTGGCAACCGTACAACGGCGACGATCCGCGACAATCGGCAACTTTGCAGCATGGCAGCAACGACGGTACGGTCTTCTCTTCTCCTCTCGTCTTCTCTTCTCTTCTATGTTCTTTAAATCTGCGAATGATGTAATCTTTTTCTAAATCTTTTTTTTTCCTTTTCAAATTTCAGATATAATTCTTCTCCCATTGATTTGAGGTTTTGCAAAACAAGGTAATATTTATTTCATTTTAATGTCTATTTTATTGTTTGATTTCGTATTTCCTGTTCTTTTGTTTCATTTTTCTTGTCACCAAAGAGGATATGCACTGTTGTGCATTTCTTGTTCAAAAAAAAATAAATAAAAAATAAAATAAAATAAAAAAATATTTCGTATTTAAATATTTATGTTATAATTCTTTTATGTTTGGTTTACACTGGGATGACACAGATAAAATTTGATTATTTATTTACTGTGTATTTGTTTTATTTAACTAATTATTTACTTTTTGTTTATTTATCTACAATGCTAGTGTACTTGGCATGAATTCAGACAGATGATAGAGCAGTTATATGAATATTAGAAATCTAGCCCAAAGAAACTCATAGGCATATTTGGCATGAACCTGATCCAAACCCCCACCCCTAAACCGTAGATGCCCGACCAGCCGATATACCTTTTATGATTATGATTATTATTATTTTAGTAGTGCAATTTTCTCTTCTATTCTGGAGAGGGAAACAACCAAACCCTACCTTTCGCGTCTTTTGTCTCCCTCCATCAGCTCGTTTGGCGGTGGCCACCGTACAACGGCAACGATCCAGCAACAATCGGCAGCTCTTCAGCGCGGCAACGACGACGGTACGGTCTTCTCTTCTCCTCTCTTCTTCTCTTCTCTTCTATGTTCTTTAAATCTACGAATGATGTAATCTTTTTTTTTTCTTTTCAACTTTCAGATATAATTCTTCTCCCATTGATTTGTGGTTTTTGCAAAACAAGGTAATATTTATTTCATTTTAGTGTCCATTTTATTGTTTGATTTCCTATTTCCTGTTCTTTTGTTTCATTTTTCTTGTCAACCAAAGAGGCTATGCACTGTTGTGTATTTGCTGTTCAAAAAAAAAAAATATTGCGTATTTAAATATTTATGTTATAATCTTTTTATGTTTGGTTTTCACTAGGACGACACAGATAAAATTTGATTATTTATTTGCTGTGTATTTGTTTTATTTAATTAATTAATTATTTTTTTATTATTTATCTACAATGCTAGTATACTTGGCATGAACTCAAAAGGATCATAGAGCAGTTATATGAATATTAGAAATCTAGCCCAAAGAAACACACAGGCGTATTTGGCATGAACCTGATCAAAACCCCCGCCCCTAAACCGTGCATGCCCGACCCACCGATATACCTTTTATTATTATGATTATTATTATTTTAGTAGCGCAGTTCTCTCTTCTATTCTGGAGAGAGAAACAACCAAACCCTACATTTCTCGTCTTTTTTCTCTCTCCATCAGCTAGATTGGCGGTGGCAACCGTACAACAGTGATGATTCAACGACAATCAACAGCTCTGCAGCACGGCAGCAACGACGGTACGGTCTTCTCTTCTCCTCGCTTCTTCTCTTCTCTTCTATGTTCTTTAAATCTGCGAATGATGTAATCTTTTTCTAATTTTTTTTTTCCTTTTCAAATTGCAGATATAATTCTTCTCCCATTGATTCGAGGTTTTTGCAAAACAAGGTAATATTTCTTTCATTTTAGTGTCCACTTTATTGTTTGATTTCGTATTTCCAGTTCTTTTGTTTCATTTTTCTTGTCAACCAAAGAGGATATGCACTATTGTGTATTTGCTGTTAAAAAAAAAGTAAATAAATAAAAAAAAGAATATTGCTTGTGGGAGCCAAATAATGGCAAAATCAGAAGGTGTGTACCTTAGAGGACTAATATTAATTGGTTGTATCCTACGAGAATGGGAAGGCGAATACAATACATGTACCGAATAAGTGTAGATCCCTAGAGCCGAATAAGAGAAAGGACAATGATTAAAAAGTAGGCCCTCGCCCTGAGGATCAAAGGAACAGGTATAAATACCGAAACAATGGATTGAGAAAGTTATGTAAGAATCACTTCACTTAACTTAGAAACAAGCTATCCTGAGGATCTGAACTGACTTGTCCATCAGAGTGCTAATTCCGGCACCCCCGACCGGAGTATTTGTATGCTTTCAGGTGACTAGCTGAGGTTCACTAGCGGCTCCTAGGATCTGAAGAGTATTTCCAAACCTCATTCCCCACAACTGGCGCCGTCTGTGGGAATATTCAAATACATCCATGGTAGGCGTGACTGAAGATCCTTCGATAGCCACTGACGAGACCGCACAGGGAGATGACCTCACTCTAGCAAATATGCTCGGAAAGGAAACCATCGCTGCAAGACGTGCCTTGAACTTTGACTCACCAACGACTTCAGCGCAAGAGACAATGCGAGCGATCATGGAACAAGCAAAGCAGAATGAACAAAGGCTGGAGAACATGATCGCTGAAAATGAACGCCTCCATCAAGATTTGGCCCTGGAAGTAGCAAAATCCAGAGAAGTCGTGCGCCAAGATCCCGAACGACCTCCGAGGGCAGGTGGACAATGACCTCGAGCTCGACAAAAGGAGACCGATAGCGACTCCAACTCATCACCCACGGAGCTCAACAAGAAGGGACGATCCGAAACGTCCAGCTTCTCCGAAAAGAGTCTACATACAAGGAACAATGGTAGAAGAAGCAGTTCAGATGAAGAAGACCAGCACGATCCTTTTGTCCGACGGATCTCAAGGGCGGCCCTGCCCAAGAAGTTCAAAGCTCCGTCATTCACTCTTTACGACGGAAAATCAGACCCCACTGATCATATCTGTCACTACAAGCAGGCCATGACATTGCATGCAGACAATGAAGCCCTCATATGCCGAATATTCCCCAGCAGCCTGGGGCCATTAGCTGTTAGGTGGTATTACAAGTTGGAGCCAGCTTCGATCAAAAGCTTCCATCAATTACAGAAATCCTTCAGGGCCAGGTTCATCACTAACGAGGTACAGCTGAAACAGGCCGACTCTCTCTGGGCTATGCAGATCCAGTCAGAAGAAACGCTCAGAGCGTATTCGGCGTGCTATTGGGAGTGCTTCAACCTCATTGACGATGCTTGCAACGACTCCATGGCCATCACCGCCTTCAAAATGGGACTACATCCCGACAGTGCTCTTCACAGTTCCTTGACCAGAAGACCCCCCAAAACAGTCTGGGCGTTAATGAAGAAAGTTGAAGAGTATTGCAAAGTGGAAAATGATGCCTTGAGAATAAAAGCCGGACAAATGTCTAACAAAACAGCCCCCCTTGAAATTGCTCAACCAATAAGTTCGGTGCCACCTCCGAGCCCTGAGCCACGGCAACGCACTAAACGAGACAAAAGGCGGAATTCTCGCTGATCAAGCGATCAATGCTCCCACCGGACGAATGAACAACTGCAAGTCGACAGTAGGCGCTCGAGGCGTGCCGACAAGAAGTACACAGACTTGTCAGAACCAATCACTGCAATAATGACCAAAGTCCAACACCTTCCATTCTTCAAATTGCCGTCAAAGATGGTGGGGCCACCCGACACGCGAAGAAGGGATAAGCGGTGCGAGTATCACAAAGATTACGGCCATGAAACCGAGAGCTGCTACGCATTAAAGGATCACCTGGAAGAACTGGTGCAAGACGGCCGACTGCAACAGTACGTGAGAAAGGGAAAGCCAATCCAGGCATTAGCCTTGAGGCAGGACTCACCTCCACTTGGTGTGATCCATATAATCTACAGTCTGCCTGTGTCCCCAATCGTGCACACAATTCAATCGCATCCAATCCCCCAAAAGCAACGTATTCCGACTGAATGGCCTAGAGAAGCTCCGACAATTACTTTCAATGACTCCGATCTTAGCGGCATAACAGCCTCCCACATCGATCTGTTGGTCATCAAATTACGCGTAAAACGGTTCACCATTGAACGTATTCTCATAGACCCAAGGAGTACTTCAGAGGTTATGTATTACAAAACTTTCATCAAACTCGGCTTTAACGAGTCAGATCTGTCTCCGGCGCCTCACCCATTGTTCGGCTTTAATACGAATCCTGAGTACCCGTTAGGGAAGATCACACTACCTATTCGAGTGGGCTCCAGAACGATCAAAGTAGAATTCCTGGTCGTAAAGCTCCCCTCGCCGTATAATGTCGTCATGGGGCGAACCTGGCTACATATTATGAAGGCCGTTCCAAGCACTTATCATCAGCTTGTGCGCTTCCCGACAGCCCATGGCATTGCAGAAATCCGTGGTTCCCTGCAATCGGCACAAGCAGAGATTTTATGAAAACCCTATCACTGACCCGACCTGTGGGCTTTGATACTTGTATATATATCACTTCTGCAATGCAAACCATTTTTTCTTCGTCGCTCAATTCATTTCTCGAAGCCCACTTTGGTGCATGACACCTTAGGGCCGATTAAAGTCTCCGGATTCGGAGCCTCCTTTGGTGCATGACACCTTAGGGCCGATTAAGACTTCGGATTCGGAGCGCCCTTCGTGGATATCACGATTGGCCAAACTAAGTCTCCGGATTCGGAGCCCCCTTTGGTGTATGACACCTTAGGGCCGATTAAAGTCTTCGAATTCGGAGCCACTTTTGGAGCATAACACCTTAGGGCCGACTAAGACTCCGGATTCGGAGCGCCCTCCGTGGATATCACGATTGGCCAACTAAGTCTCCAGATTCAGAGCCCCCTTTGGTGTATAACACCTTAGGGCCGACTAAGACTCTGGATTTGGAGCGCCCTTCGTGGATATCACGATTGGCCAAACTAAGTCTCCAGATTCAGAGCCCCCTTTGGTGTATGACACCTTAGGGCCGATTAAAGTCTGTGCATTCGGAGCCCCCTTTGATGTATGATACCTTAGGGCCGACTATGACTCCGGATTCGGAGCGCCCTTCATGGATATCACGATTGGCCAAACTAAGTCTCCGGATTCGGAGCCCCCTTTGGTGCATGACACCTTAGGGCCGACTAAGACTCCGGATTCGGGGCACCCTTCATGGATATCACGATTGGCCAAACTAAGTCTCCGGAGTCGGAGTCCCCTTTGGTGTATGACACCTTAGAGCCGACTAAAACTCCGGATTCGGAGCGTCCTTCGTGGATATCACGATTGGCCAAACTAAGTCTCCGGATTCGGAGCCCCCTTTGGTGTATGACACCTTAGGGCCGATTAAAGTCTCCGGATTCAGAGCCCCCTTTGGTGCATGACACCTTAGGGCCGACTAAGACTCCGGATTCAGAGCGCCCTTCGTGGATATCACGATTGGCCAAACTAAGTCTTCGGATTCGGAGCGCCCTTCGTGGATATCACGATTGGCCAAACTAAGTCTCCGGATTCAGAGCCCTCTTTGGTGTATGACACCTTAGGGCCGATTAAAGACTCTGGATTCGGAGCCCCCTTTGGTGCATGATACCTTAGGGCCGACTAAGACTCCGGATTCAGAGTACCCTTCGTGGATATCACGATTGGCCAAACTAAGTCTCCGGATTCGAAGGCCCCTTTGGTGTATGACACCTTAGGGCCGATTAAAGTCTCTGGATTCGGAGCCCCCTTTGGTGCATGACACCTTAGGGCCGATTAAGACTCCGGATTCGGAGCGCCCTTCGTAGATATCACGATTGGCCAAACTAAGTCTCTGGATTCAAAGCCCCCTTTGGTGTATGACACCTTAGGGCCGATTAAAGTCTCCAGATTCGGAGCCCCCTTTGGTGCATGACACCTTAGGGCCGACTAAGACTCCGGATTTGGAGCGCCCTTCGTGGATATCACGATTGGCCAAACTAAGTCTTCGAATTCGGAGCCCCTTTTGGTGTATGACACCTTAGGACTGACTAAGACTCCGGATTCGAAGTGCCCTTCGTAGATAACACGATTGGCCAAACTAAGTCTCCTGATTCGGAGCCCCATTTGGTGTATGACAGCTTAGGGCCGATTAAAGTCTCCGGATTCGGAGCCCCCTTTAGTGTATGACACCTTAGGGCCGACTAAGACTCCGGATTCGAAGCGCCCTTTGTGGATATCACGATTGGCCAAACTAAGTCTCCGGATTCGGAGCCCCCTTTTGGTGCATTTAAGGCCGATTAAAGTCTCCGCATCGAAACATCGGTTACGGAGCCCCATCGGTGCAAGATGTCTTTGGGCCGATTAAGATTCCGAATTTGCAGCGCCTCTGACGCGTAACACCCTAGGGTAGATCGTACCTCCGAATTCGGAGCACCCTTCGGCACGAACAAAACGAAACAAAACAGGCCAACATTCGAAATAAGGTGCTTAACTAAGCATAAAAAAAATATATATATATATATATATCCAGAGTAAGACGCAAATGTTTGAAATAAAACCTTTTATTTGATCAAATAGTTGTTACATAGACGCAATCCGTGTTCGAACATTATAATATCTATCTTTAACTTCTAAGGCGGAAAGGGAATTAATCACGTTGATACAGCGGAGGCCCCGAATCAATGCACGTCGTTTGGAAGGCCTCCGCGGCTCAAAATGCCTTGATCCAACCGTGCCCGAATTAGCGTATCTCTGGACCTCCCTCTGACACCATCGACAATGTCTAGGCCAAGATCCAGGACAAGGAAGGTTAAGGGCAACGGTCATTGTGTCTCCTTTCGGGGCGATTTGCTTCGACGAATTGGAGGCTGACGCGCCTCCCGTTTCTTTTTTAACGACCTACCTCCCACACCAGAGAATTCTCCGCTGCGATCCATTGCGACATCAAGCTCGGCCAAAGTTCGAGTTTGGCTGACTAAAGAAACTCTGTTTTACATCCACAATATTATATAACCCCACGCAACAAATGACGCTATATTAATAAGGTTACTGGCACGAAGAGTCCATTCCATTTATTTTTAAATGCTGGCAGTGACCCCGAGGAAATTTCATTGATGCCAAAACCCCAAGAGACGAACGTCGGTTGACATTCACCATGGCCTAGGTACCCGAACGGCTTTTTGGAACACATGCACTGACTGGGACAGGGGCAACGCTATCAATCCAACCGGCCAAGCATTTAGACCCCACCCCGACTGGAATTTGCCACAGCCACTCCACGAACTAGCTTTTGGCCTCTTGAAATTACAGTGGCCACATTCAAGAATAAACGGCCATCATGATTGGGCTGACCCCGCCTATAATCCGGCGTATCACTATACGATCAATGTTTGTACATTCATTCAAACATTCATGTAATAAAACAAAACACGTATATACCGAATACGAACTACGACGAAATATTTATAATAGAACGTTTTTATTCAATCCAAAAATAAATTACATAGTTTTTATTACGATTCAACCTTACAATGCGTATTCTTATACGGCGTCACCCTCATCCTCACTTTTCTCGACTTCAAAAGCGGAAAACGGAAAATGTTTGCTGTGGTAGAGTGGCGATGCCGAATCAATGCCCGACGCTCGAATAGCTTCTGCGGCTTGAGATGCCTTGATCCAACCGTGCCTAAATCCACGATTCTCACATCGACAAACCTCTTCGGCAAGCTTCTCCTTGGTCTTTTCGATTCCAACTTTTCGGCCTTCATGAAAACCTTTTTCATAGGCCCTCCCCTTCACAGACTCCATTGCAAACATACTCACCGTCTCACGATTGACGAGCGCGGCACTGATGAGCCGACTAGTAACCCTTTCCTCCACAATTGGGTTTCCCTACCCGACGGGTTGTGCCTGAGCCGCCCTGGTCTTTCTTAACTCACGCTCGGCTGCCTCCGCACGAGCCTCCAAACTTCGAATACGTTCCTTCTTCTTCTCCAATTCTCGACAGGCAGCACGCAGCCGTATGCCAATTTCATAGGCAATGTAAAGCCCCTTCACCGCCCCATGAATGCCTTCGCGAAATATGTCATAGTCCTGGCGACCTACCATTGACTGCTGCACCTCAGGAGGAAAAATTTGTCAAGCAAACTGGACCGCTACATTTGGGTTTCGAACGATCGAGTCCGCCTCAGTCATGGGTCTATTCCCTATAAATACTGCAAAGCTTAATGGGCACGGATTCGCGTTAGATCCCCTCTCGACTCAGAGTTGCGGAGATCTGCCCTACGACTGCTTGTCCCGCCTGGGTGACCTGCTTCGACGTCGAGGAGACTGACGCCTCTCTCGATCCCTAGAAATCATACTTCGTGTGTGCAAAGGTTCACCACCTCGATTCATGTCTCCGCCCAGCTCAACTAGCGTCGTCGTTTCCCCTCTACTGTTAAAGAAGAGTCTGTTCGACATTCACACGATGAATCTTCCCCCAAGAGCTGGAGTCAGCTGTTTACTAAGCTCATAAAGGTTATACCTTTGTTCATTTATCCTTTACAGAGGCAGCGCCCTCGAGGCAATCTCATTAATTGCAAAAACCTCAATCGTCCGGCGCCAGAATGATCACGCATCGCCTGGGACAAGGGCAGATTCATCAATATATTCGGCTCAAGTACTCCAGACGGCTCATGAATCGACTCTTCAAAATTCTCAAGGTCGTCTCATCCGGCTCTCAAATGATCATGCACTGCCTGGGGCAAGGGCAGATTCATCAATCTATTCGGCTCAAGTACCCCAGCCAGCTCATGAATCGACTCTTCAAAATTCTTAAGGTCGTCTCATCCGGCTCCCGAATAATCATGCACCGCCTAGGGCAAGGGCAGATTCATCAATCTATTCAGCTCAAGTGCCCCAACCGGCTCATGAATTGACTGCAAAATTCTCAAGGTCGTCTCATCCGACTCCCGAATGATCATGCACCGCCTGGGGCAAGGGCAGATTCATCAATCTATTCGGCTCACGTACCCTAGCCGGCTCATGAATCGACTTCAAAATTCTTAAGGTCGTCTCATCCGGCTCCCGAATGATCATGCACTGCCTGGGGCAAAGGCAGATTCATCAATCTATTCGGCTCAAGTGCCCTAGTCGACTCATGAATCGACTTCAAAATTCTTAAGGCCGTCTTATTCAGCTCCCGAATGATCATGCACCTCCCGGGGCAAGGGCAGATTCATCAATCTATTCGGCTCAAGTGCCCCAAACGGCTCATGAATTGATTATTCAAAATACTTAAGATTCATCAATATATTCGGCTTGAATGCCCACAATACTCGGCATATGAATGATAAATCAATATTGTCATAAGATATTCAATCTCTGAAAGCTCAAACGCATCAATGATTTTATCCAAAGTAGTTAAAGGCAAAACATTCTTCATTAACATAACTTCACAAACTGTGTACAAGTGGTGGTGAAATAACCAGGAAATTTTCATTAATAAATTGAGTGCAAATAGTAACCAATTTATACATGAAAACTACCCTGAACCAACAAAAGTCTAAGTTTACCGAACAAAAACTTACATCAGAATTAAAAATACTTAATAAAATTGAAATGTCTCCTAGATCAATCCACGGGGTCAGATTCGAATGGCTTAACGTCCACTTGCTCGTAGGGAATTGGCAAGGCCAATGTAACTCCAGCGGCAGCAAGGGCTTTGAGCCACCCATCTTTGAACCCCCGATTCTCGAATTTGGGGACTTCATCTACATATTTCGTGTAGGCAGTGCTTTTTCCTGCCTCAAATGCCGCAGAGGCCTCAGAATCGATTTTTTCCTTGGCCGCCTTGAGCTCCTCTAACTGAACCTTCACCTCGGCAAGCGCCTCCTTAGCTAACTTGAACGATTCTTCGCTCGCATTTGCCCTACTCTCGGCGTTAGAGCGGAACTGTTCAGCTGAGCGAGCCCTCTCCTCCTCTGCTTCAGCTCGCACACTCTCCATTGCGGCTCTTATTACTTCGAACTCGGCCCTACTCTTTTGACCATCCGCCTCCGTTCGCAAATGATCAATCCTGCCAAGGGCATCATGCAGGCGGCGGCCTAGGTCCGCGATCCTGCCAACCGTCTGCAAAACAAGTTGGGATCGTCAGATACCTTAATGAAAACAAATTCAAGAGAATTTGAGATGATCACTTACCAGGAGCACTGACTGCGCAGATAGGGCTACGGCCGTAACATCCGGCACGGCGCGAAAGGCTGTGGTGTCAGCCGGCAAGGAAATTGAAGCCGCCAGGCTCAACACCACGACTGGATCCTCAATGGCTGAAGCGTCAGAAGAGATCGGCGTATCTTTGATCTTTGGTCGAACAATAAAAGGAGCAACCATGTCCGACTCTTCTAAACGAGGTCGTTTGGAAGCAGGGCTAATCTCCGACCTAGCCTCTCCCTCGCCACTACGCTTTTTGCCCCGCTCCTCCGGAGTCAGCCGTTCGTCAATGACCTGTTCAACCTCTTTCCCCGCTTGGGCCGCAGCAACCTGAGCCATCTCTTCAATAACGGGTACGAAAGTTTCAATCAAGGTGGGCTCAGAGCGGGCGGCCTCGGCCTTCTTTCGAGCAGCCATTCGCTCGGTATTTTTCTTTCGCACCATCTGTGTAAGGCTTTGCCCAGCCATACCTTCGGAAAAATCGTCAGGTAGGTCTCCCAAATTCACAAAAATATCTCTAGAAGAAAACTCTGCCCGACCCTAAGTGGACGGTGAAGGCTGGTTAAGTCCGGCAGCCTCGAACGCCGAGCATATCGCCTCGTCGAGCTCTTCGGCCTCCTTAGCGACCTCTTTGGTTGGTTTGGCAACTACCTCTACCACCGGCTCCGCGTCTTCCCCCGAATCCGAATCTTCGAGGCCAATTTGCCTAAGGCTCTTGAAGCTAGGAAAGAGAAGAGCCAAAAGGTGTTGATCGCTGGATGGAATTGGAATGCCGTCCGCGGCTGAGAATGTAGTATAAGTAGGTTCGTATCGGAGGAGTATGTGAGTAGCTCTCCCTTGCTTTTGTACGTTTGGACGGTCGAAGTATCTGAGTGCAGACATAATTTCCTCAAGGACTGCATCGTCGGTTGAGGGAAGAATCTTCTTCAATCTGTTACCTGCAAAGAACAAGGGGTGATTGAAGGAAAAAAGTCGAATAAAAGGCAGATCAACAAACACGAGGTGTTACATGGCAACCTGGATCATCCTTCCGTCTGGGAATAGGGTCTAGGCGGTCTTCGCCTTCACCGAACTCCCAATTACCTCGGACATTGACCATTACGTCGTCAACTCTCTTACCAGAACTAGCAAGCATGGTTATCAAGTGATGGTCAGTGTCCTTGGCCCTGAGAAAGTATCACCCCAACCAACCGGAAGATTTGGCCAAAGCGTAGCCGTGCCGAATCGCCGGAATGCCAAGGTTGATCCTAAGGCGTCGGTTCAATTCTATCACCCCCATGATGATTCAAAAAAAATTTACATTGGGTTGAGAAGGAATCAGACTCCAATACTGAATGATGGTCCTAAGCAATGGATGTAGGGGAAAAAGAACTCCGCCCTCCGCTATGGATAAGAGAGGGAAGACGATCGTATTTTGATCCTCCCTCTCCATATCAAGAGTACTGTCCATTACAAGAGATAAGTGGACATCGTCGGGAATGGAAAAGTGTCGCCGAAATCCGGAAATACAACCCACAGAAATGAGGTCTTTCAAGTGTTTAGCCATTTTCGCGGGGATTCAAGGTTCCGCTGAAATCAAAATGACAAACAGAAAATAGGGTTACAAAGAAGAGAGAAAAATACTTACGAGTAGACGGGGCAAGGATAGACGGAGAAGAATTGCAGAAAACATGAGTCAGAGAAGGGTTGTCCAAGAGTCTCGAATACTCGAAAGGACTGAAATTTCAAATCACAATAAATGCGAGACGCACGAATGAGGCAGGAAATGTAATGATGACCAAAAGATGTGCGCGTTCTGACATCTGTATTGGGGCACGTGAAGCCGTCTGACCTATTTTGACTTTTCCAATTCAAGACCAAACACGCCGATTAACTGCCGTCAATGGGGAGTTCGGGGGCAATTGTGGGAGCCGAATAATGGCAAAATCAGAAGGTGCATACCTTAGAAGACTGATATTAATCGGCTGTATCCTATGAGAATCGGAAGCTGAATACAATACATGTGCCAAATAAGTGTAGATCCTTACAGCCGCATAAGAGAAAGGACAATGATTAAAAAGTAGGCCCTGGCCCCGAGGATCAAAAGGAGCAGGTATAAATACAGGAACAATGGATTGAGAAATGTATGTAAGAATCACTTCACTTAACTTAGTAAACAAGCTATCCTGAGGATCTGAACTGACTTGTCCGTCGGAGTGCTAATTCCGGCGCCCCCGACCGGAGTATTTGTATCCTTTCAGGTGACTGGCTGAGGATCACTAGCGTCTCACAGGATCAGAAGAGTATTTCCAAACCTCATTCCCCACATTGCGTATTTAAATATTTATGTTATTATCCTTTTATGTTTGGTTTTCACTGGGACGACACAGATAAAATTTGATTATTTATTTGCTATGTATTTGTTTTATTTAATTAATTAATTATTTTTTGATTATTTATCTACAATGCTAGTGTACTTGGCATGAACTCAGACGGATGACAGAGCAATTATATGAATATTAGAAATCTAGCCCAAAGAAACACACAGGCATATTTGGCATGAACCTGATCCAAACCCCCGCCCCTAAACCGTGCATGCCCGACCCGCCCATATACCTTTTATTATTATGATTATTGTTATTTTGGTAGTGCAGTTCTCTCTTCTATTCTGGAGAGAGAAACAATCAAAACCTACATTTCTCGTCTTTTGTCTCTCTCCATCGTCACGATTGGCGGTGGCAACCGTACAACGGCAACAATCTAATGACAATCGGCAGCTCTGCAGTGCGGCAGCAACGACGGTACGGTCTTCTCTTCTCCTCTCTTATTCTCTTCTCTTCTATGTTCTTTAAATCTGCGAATGATGTAATCTTTTTCTAAATTTTTTTTTCCTTCTCAAATTTCAGATATAATTCTTCTCCCATTGATTGGAGGTTTTTTCAAAACAAGGTAATATTTATTTCATTTTAGTGCCTATTTCGTTGTTTGATTTCGTATTTCATGCCCTTTTGTTTCATTTTTTTCTTGTCAACCAAAGAGGATATGCACTATTGTGTATTTGCTATTCAAAAAAAATAAATAAAAAATAAAATAAAAAAATATTGTGTATTTAAATATTTATGTTATAATCCTTTTATGTTTGGTTTTCACTGGGACGACACATATAAAATTTGATTATTTATTTGCTGTGTATTTGTTTTATTTAATTAATTATTATTTTTTTGATTAGTTATCTACAATGCTAGTGTACTTGGCATGAACTCAGACGGATGACAGAGTAGTTATATGAATATTTGAAATCGAGCCCAAAGAAACACACAGGCATATTTGGCATGAACCTGATCCAAACCCCCGCCCCTAAACCATGCATGCCCGACCCGTCCATATACCTTTTATTATTATGACTATTATTATTTTAGTAGTGCAGTTCTCTCTTCTATTCTGGAGAGAGAAACAACCAAACCCTACCTTTCTCGTCTTTTGTCTCTCTCCATCAGCTCGATTGGCGGTGGCGACCGTACAACGGCGACGATCCAATGACAATCGGCAGCTCTGCAGCGCGACAGCAATGACGGTACGGTCTTTTCTTCTCCTCTCTTCTTCTCTTCTCTTCTATGTTCTTTAAATCTGCAAATGATGTAATCTTTTTCTAAATCTTTTTTTTTTCCTTTTCAAATTTCAGATATAATTCTTCTCCCACTGGTTTGAGGTTTTTGCAAAACAAGGTAATATTTATTTCATTTTAGTGTCTATTTTATTGTTTGATTTTGTATTTCCTGTTCTTTTGTTTCATTTTTCTTGTCAACCAAAGAGGATATGCACTGTTGTGTATTTGTTGTTCAAAAAAATAAATAAAAAATAAAATAAAATAATATTGCGTATTTAAATATTTATGTTATAATCCTTTTATGTTTGGTTTTCACTGGGATGACATAGATAAAATTTAATTATTTATTTGCTGTGTATTTGTTTTATTTAATTAATTATTTATTTGTTGATTGTTTATCTACAATGCTAGTGTACTTGGCATGAACTCAGAAGGATCATAGAGCACTTATATGAATATTAGAAATCTAGCCCAAAGAAACACACAGGCATATTTGGCATGAACCTGATCCAGACCCCCACTCCTAATCCGTGCATGCCCGACCTGCCCATATACCTTTCATTATTATGTTTATGATTATTGTTATTTTAGTAGTGCAGTTTTCTCTTCTATTCTGGAGAGAGAGACAACCAAACCCTACCTTTCTCGTCTTTTTTCTCTCTCCATCAGCTCGTTTGGCAGTGGCGACCGTACAACGGCGACGATCCAGCGACAATCGGCAGCTCTGCAGCGCGGCAGCAACGATGGTACAGTCTTCTCTTCTCCTCTCTTCTTCTCTTCTCTTCTATGTTCTTTAAATCTGCGAATGATGCAATCTTTTTTTAAATCTTTTTTTTTCCTTTTCAAATTTCAGATATAATTCTTCTCCCATTGATTTAAGGTTTTTGCAAAACAAGGTAATATTTATTTCATTTTAGTGTCCATTTTATTGTTTGATTTCCTATTTCCTATTCTTTTGTTTCATTTTTCTTGTTAACCAAAGAGGATACACACTGTTGTGTATTTGCTGTTCAAAAAATAAATAAATAAAAAATAAAATAAAAAAATATTGCGGATTTAATTATTTATGTTATAATCTTTTTATGTTTGGTTTTCATTGGGACGACACAAATAAAATTTGATTATTTATTTGCTATGTATTTGTTTTATTTAATTAATTATTTATTTTTTTGATTATTTATCTACAATGCTAGTGTACTTGGCATAAACTCAGAAGGATGACAGAGTAGTTATATGAATATTAGAAATCTAGCCCAAAGAAACACACAGGCATATTTGGCATGAACCTGATCCAAATCCCCGCGCCTAAACCGTGCATGCCCGACCCGCCCATATACCTTTTATTATTATGATTATTATTATTATTTTGGTAGTGCAGTTCTCTTTTCTATTCTGGAGAGAGAAACAACCAAACCCTACCTTTCTTGTCTTTTGTCTCTCTCCATCAGCTCGATTGGCCGTGGCGACCGTACAACGACGACGATCTAGCGACAATCGGCAGCTCTGCAGGACGGCAACAACGACGGTATGGTCTTCTCTTCTCCTCTCTTCTTCTCTTCTCTTCTATGTTCTTTAAATCTGCGAATGATGTAATCTTTTTTTAAATCTTTTTTTTTTCCTTTTCAAATTTCATATATAATTTTTCTCCCATTGATTTGAGGTTTTTGCAAAACTAGGTAATATTTATTTCATTTTAGTGTCCATTTTATTGTTTGATTTCATGTTTCCTGTTCTGTTGTTTTATTTTTCTTGTCAACCAAAGAGGATATGCATTGTTGTGTATTTGCTGTTCAAAAAAAATAAATAAAAAATAAAAAATAAAAATATTGCTTATTGAAAGAGGAATAGTAGACTCGATTACCAACCTGAATGGACCTTTCTTGTCACAGTAGAAGTGTACTCTCACTCGGACTTCCGTGGGATAGCCTTTGCTTCCATTGATTGTCAAACAAAAGAGTGTACATCCACTTGGGCTTCCAAGGGATAGCTTTGCCTGCTCTTGGACTTCTAGAGAGCAATCTTTACTTCCATCAGTACGAGCTCTTGAAGAAGAATGAGGAGTAATAGACTTGGTTGCCAGCTGAAAAGGATCTTTCTTGCTAAAGAAAGAAGTGTTCTTCCACCTGGACTTCTGAAGGACAGCCCTTGCTTCCATTTGGACTTCTGAGGGACAACCCTTGTTTCCATCAGTACGAGCTTCGAGGATCTGTCTTGTTGAAGTAGAGTGTGTGCTCCCACTCAAACTTTCGAAGGACAGACCTCACTTCCATCAGTGTGAGCTTCGAGGATCTTTCTTATTGTAGTAGAGTATGTGTTCCCACTTGGACTTCCGAAGAACAGCCCTCGAGACTCGGTTACCTATTAGAAGGGATCTTTCTTGCCGAAGTATGGTATGTGCCACTATTCAGACTCTTGAGGGACAGCCTTACTTCTGTTCGGACTTCCGAGGGATAGCCCTTACTCTCATTAGTGCGTGTTCTTGGGGCCCCGAAGTCGTGGCCTTTGCTTCCATTAGCTGCCGAAGTAGAAGTGTGCATCCACTCAGACTGCCGAGGGACAGCCTTGCTTCTGCTCGGACTTCTGAGGGACAGCCTTATTTCTGCTTGAACTTTCGAGAAACAATCTTTACTTTTGTTGATACAAGCTTGGTAGACTCGATTACCTTTCAAAGGGATCGTTCTTGCCGAAGTAGGGTGTGTGCTACTATTCGGACTCGTAAGAGACAACCTTAGACTTCTGAGGGACAACCTTGCTTCCATTCGAACTTCCGAGAGTCAATCTTTGCTTCTGTTGGTGCAAGCTTGGTAGACCCGGTTGCCTTCCAAAGGGATCTTTCTTGCCAAGTAGGGTGTATGCTACTTTCGGACTCCTGAGGGACAGTTTTGCTTCCGTTCAGACTTCCGAGGGACAACCCTTGCTCTCATTAGTGTGGGTTCTGAAGGTCTTTGGGTCATGGACTTCGCACAAGAATTTATTTGCCTGAAATACTAGAGCCGGCAAACAATATCAATTTTAGATCATGATTCAGGCATTATCGGAATGGGGCAACATCAACAACTACACATTTGTTCTATTCTCTTCAAATTTTCAACAATGGTGTTCAACAACAAATTGCAATGGCTTTCAACATTCAAATTTTCAACAATGGTGTTCAACAACAAATTGCAATGGCCTTCAACAAGCCCACCAAGATTCAACAAATTTTTAAATTATTGCAAGTCCAAGAAAACATATTACAAATCTATTTTATCGAACACAATTTCAAGGCTCAATAGTATAAATTTCAGGGCAACGAAAGCCAGATTTCTTCAGCCAAAAAAGAAAAAGAAAAAAGCAACAAGCCACGGCGTGAACAATGCACGCAAGAGCCAACTGTGTTCAGGACTGAGCAGATCAGCGGCTCAAGTTGTAGCGAGCAACGGCAGTCCCACCACGGAGCAGTACCAAAAATGTGAAGTCTGGATTTGGCATTAGTCGCCGCTGATTCTAAGAAAGAGAGAAGCCAAGAATAGAATAAGCCCAAGACGGAGCAGGTAGCTCGCGTTGAAATGGCGTAGTGGCAAGGTGCTGGATTGGTGCAAGACTGCGAGTAACGGAGCATGCAGCATAGGTTGAAAGCCACGCGTATGGGCTAAGTGTGAGAGAAAACCAACGACCACGATGAGTCGGTCAATGGCAAGCTGGGTTGGTGTTGGTGCAAAGCTTGGGTTGCGACGACAGTGGTGTTCGGATAGAAATTGAAATGTCAGGAGGCGAATTTAGAGATCACAACATTTTGTTGGGATCGAATTTCTCGGCTTTGGAGAGTGATTTGGAAAGTCAAGGATCTCATAAGAGTAATAGACAAATTGAAGATCTGTTGAAATGATTAGATCGAAGGTTTTTGGGACGCCGACTCAACATCAATCATTCGAATTGGAAAGATAACGATAGAGATGTCGTACTCGGCGATAGTGCTTTGCCGAAATGGGCTTTGTTGCTTGTTGGCTACCTTTTTGGTCTCACTACTGGTCTCTATGTTGCTGCCTTCAATTGTGGAGTGAGTCATTGCTTGTTTTCCATTTTTGCTTTATTGAATTTGGATGTGAATGGCCACATTCAATCGTAAATTTGGATTTGAGTGCGTTGCTGCCTTCAATCGTTGAGTGGGTCTCTGTATTGTTGCCTTCAAGCAAAATATATATATACATATATAGATATGAGGAGGCCCAATTTTTAAGATTTGTTTGTTTGCAAGAAAGCAGGGTTGGTCTTAGTTTTAGAGAGAGAAAGGGCCGAAATGGGTCTTGCCAAAAAGAGAAGGATTAGGGTTTTTGTCCTTATCATAAAAAAATAAATAAATAAGAGCAAAAGGGAAGGTTTGATTCTGATGGCCCGTTAGGTGTGCTAAGGATGTATATATATATGTATGTAATATGCCTTCGAATATTCTGGAGAATCTACATAAATTATGTAAGTTAAAAAAAAAGCAAAGTCAAGTTTGACTAAAAAACAATGTGAGCCTTATCTTTTCAAGAATAAAAAATGAAGGATAATGGGTGCTTTATTTTTTCTTGAAGTGGAGAAGTATTTCGATGAGTGCCTTATTTTTGTTTGGAGTAAAAAAAAATATTTTCACATGTTCTAAAAAAATCAGTGGCACGAGAAAAAAAAAATTCCACCTTATTAATCGTCAATTTTATCCATAAATTACGGTGAGTCAACTTTATCCATAGGCCATGAAGACAATATATTCCAGAGGGCGTGATGCGAAACATAGGGGAAGAAGTGGAATTATGCATGTTCGAGAAATTCAAAATTTCTCATACATGCAAGGGGCAAAATGTAAGAGGGATTAACTTGAGCATACTAATTAATTGGGCCCAATCGAAGCCCAAATTTTGGTGAGCTCTGAGAAATTATTGCCAAATGGGCCCAAGTGAATTCTGTTGAATGAGTCCATAAGAAAGCCACTGTTCAGGACGTCCTACTGCAGAAGGGTTAGGGGTAGTTCAGGTTGTCTTCTGGGACTACCCCTGACCCCTTGGGATGATTGGGGATCATTGGTTAGGTATGGCTAAGAAGAAGGGTTCGCCGAGAGGTTGATTGCGACAACCTTCACCACTGTTTACTGATAATACCACTGATTACTGCTAAACTGTGACTAAACATGAATAAGTAACTGATTTGACTGACATTCTGAACTGATTGATTGAGTGTATTAGTTTAAATGCATTTCTCTCTGTTTGTCATTGATTTATCTGTTCATGTTTAAGTTTCAATCTGTAAATTGAAGGCCTTATCGGCGGCCGAATTTGAAATTGATTAGTGTTTTATGCTAATTGGAATTTATGTGATTTTATGATAAATTTAATTGAAATTTGATTTGGAATGACTAAATTGGATTAAATAAGCTAAGTTACAATAGTTTGCCTTAATCACCATTTTGCCACTTAGTGGCCCACTTCATAAAACACATTTGAGCTTTATTTCTAGCACTTTGTTTAGCCATTTCTTGAGCCTAATAGACTGGAGAGAGAGAGATAGGAGGAAAGCTTGATGTCATCTTGTTTTGGCTTGGAGATTAAGAGAGTTGAAGGAAATTTGCATAATTGAGCTTCCACATCTTGAATTCAAGGCATAAGGGAGAGGAACCATCTTCTTGAACTTGTATTTAAGTTAGTTCTTGCATGGTTCATGATATATTGAAGAGTAGAGTCAAGAATTAGCTTAATATGTTGAATTGAGTAGTAAATCATGCATGCATGTTCACATTGTTGAGTTTTGAGGTTGATTTCATGGAAATCCTCACATGCATGTCCATATTCTAGCTATGGTCCATGAATTCAGTTTGTTTTTGAATGGATTGGCTCATTTGGTCTTGTGTTTGAAGCTTTAAATTCATTTAAGCTCATGCATGTCACATTTGAGTCTTGTTCATAAAAGCTCCTTGAAATTTGTGTTCAATTGAACTACCTTTGGGCTTTGATTTCTCAAATTGATCTTTGAAACATGTCATATTATGAGTTTTAAAGTGTTTTCCAGAAAATTAGCCCAAAAGGATTGAATTCGATGCTTTAATTGTTGAGTTTCATGCTTGGAGACAAATTTGGAAATTCCAGATTTTGGATCCATGCTCGAGTGGGAAACCCCACGCTCGAGCGTACACTCAGAGTTCATGCAGTCCACTCGAGCGGGGAAAGTACCGCTCGAGCGTGTATCCAGTACTTTGCATGTGCTTACAGTCCGCTCGAGCGAGGGAATGCACGCTCGAGAGGAGGACGAGCGCCCATCGAGTGTGAATTTCATGCATCCAGTACTTTTGCAGTCCGCTCGAGCAGGGAAAGTCACGCTCGAGCGGAGCTCCTTTGTTTGCATGTCCTCTCGAGCGTAGAAATCCACGCTCGAGCGAGACCCCTGTTTTCTGAAAATTTTGAAAAGTGTTTTAAAGTGCATCTTTGCATCCTCATTCCATCCTAGGCATTCCTAGGCCTAGTTTAAGGCATCTTAATGAGCATAATGCTATAGAACCACGCCGAGTCAAGTTAGGGATTAAGTTGTTTCCCAAACGTGCAACTTAGTGTGTGTTCATCCTGTAACTGTGTAGGGTTGGCATCCGAGGACGCGCACTAGCCTATCTGTAGCCCAGAACTCTGTGAGTAACAATGTCGTAAAGATATATTCAATCATGAATGTTTTCTAAATGAACTACTGTACCGCTTTCTGAAATGATATTTCTTACTAAATGAACGTTTGTCCTAATTATGAACTGTATCCGTGGTATCCATAGCAATTTACTATTACTTTACTATTACTGCTACTGTCACAGAGATCTCTGTCGGTTCCCATGTTTGGAACCATTACTGTTTACTGTTATGATGGCTATCAACTGACTGTTCGGTCTTTCAAGACCTACTGTACTATTTTGCTATTGGATGTACCACGTTAAACTGCTATGGTTTCTAAATGACCAATATGACCGTTTATATGACTGTTTACTGACTGAAAGGACATTCATTCCTGTGGGAGCCGAATAAGTAGAACAGTCGGAAGATGCGTACCCCAGAAATTAGATACTGTTCGGCTTCATGTTGCGTGACTAGGATGTTGAATACGTTAGGAAAGCCGAATAGACGGAGGTCAGTGGCTCTGAATGAATAAAAAGGGAATGAGATAAAAGTAGGCTCAGGCCCCGAGGCCCAAAAAGCAAGTATAAATACAAGAACCACAGATTTAGAAAGGTAAGTAAGAATCACTTCACAAAACTTAGTAGACAAGCTATTCTAAGTGTCTGAACTAACTTGTCCGTCGGAGTGCTAATTCCGGCACCCCCGACCGGAGTGTTTGTGTCTTTTCAGGTGACTAGCTGAGGTTCACTAGCGTCTCCCAGGATCTGAAGAGTATTTCCAAAACCACTTCTCTACAACTGGCACCGTCTGTGGGAATACTCAAATACATCCATGGCAGGCGTGACTAAAGATCCTCCGATAGCCACTGACGAGACCGCACAGAGAGGTGACCTCATTCCAACAAACTCGCTTAGACCAAGAACCATCGCAGCAAGACTTGCGTCGGACCTCTGCTCATCTCCAAACTCAACGTAAAAGACAATACAAACGACCATGGCACAAGCTAGGCAAACCAAACAGAGGTTGGACAACATCATCGCTGAGAACGAACGCCTTCGTCGTGATCTAGCCTTGGAAATAGCAAAATCCAAACAAACGGCGCGCCAGGCTTCTGAGCGACCCCCAAGGGCAGATGATCGACGATCTTGGACCCGACAGCAAGAAACTGACGGTCGCCATGATTCAACAGATCATCTTGAGGAGTTGGCAAAGGACGAACGTCTCCACCAATGCGTGCGGAGGAGTGTGGTCGAAACACCTGCTCGTCCGAAAGATGCATTTCTGCTTGACACCGTCCATATGATATGCATCCTGCCAGCAGCCCCGGCTATGTGATCCAATCACATCCAAGCCCCCAACAGCAACTCACGCCAGAAAAGCGGCCCCGAGAAATGCCAAGTATCACCTTTGAGGATTCTGATTTGATCGGTGTAACACTCCCTCACATCGATTCGTTGGTTGTTGAGCTGCGCGTAAACCAGTTCACCGTCGAACGCGTTCTTATCGACCAGGGCAGTACCTCGGAGGTTATGTATTATAAAACCTTCACCAAACTCGGATTCAGCGAGTCAGACCTGACTCTGTCTCCTTATCCACTTTTCGGCTTCAATGCCACTCCAGAGTACCCATTGGAAAAGATCAGCTTACCCGTTCGAGCAGGTTCCAGAACGATGGACGTGGAATTCTTGGTCGTCAGGCTGCCATCGCCGTACAATCTCATCATGGGGCGATCGTGGTTGCATACCTTACAGGCCGTCCCAAGCACCTATCATCAACTGCTACGTTTCCCAACAGAACACGGCATTGAGCAAATCCGTGGATCCTAGAAATCGGCACAAGCATGTTATCTCCTTGCCGCCAGAACGCCAAAGGAACTGCAAGTAAACTCCATTGAGGTGCCGAATCGGGAGATCCTGGACGATGTTGGGCAGTATCCAAATGAGAAGGCCACGGAAGATTTAGACCGAGTTGACATTGATGGCAGCCCAGAAAAGTTCTTCATGATCGGCGCCTCTCTAAATCAGGCCGACAGGCAGCAGCTGATCTCTTTCTTGCTCAACAACCTTGACGTCTTTGCGTGGACTCCGTACGAAATGTCGGGAATAGACCCGTCAGTTTCACAGCACCATCTGAATGTCGATTCGAAATGTAAGCCAATCATTCAGAAAGGCCGACGGTAAGCCGCGGAGCACACTGCCGCCGTTGTTGGGGAGGTAGACAGACTGCTTGACGCCGGGGCAATTAGAGAAGTCACTTACCCTATATGGCTCTTCAATACAGTGGTGGTGAAGAAGAAAAATGGGACTTGGCGAGTGTGCGTCGACTTCACGGATCTGAACAAAGCTTGCCCCAAAGACTGTTTTCCTCTACCTAGAATCGACCAACTCGTCGATGCGACGGCACGTCATCAACGCATGAGCTTCATCGATGCTTACAGAGGCTACCATCAAATCGCCATGCATCCAGATGACCAGGACAAAACTGCCTTCCTCACCCCAAGAGGAACCTATTGCTACAAAGTTATGCCCTTTGGGCTGAAGAATGCAGGGGCAACCTACCAAAGATTGGTCATCGCCATGTTCAAAGAGCAACTCGGCCACACTATGGAAGTATACATCGACAATATGGTGGTCAAGTCCAAAGAAGAACAGAGTCATATAGCCGATCTAGAAAAGACATTCAGCATCTTACGCAAATACAGAATGAAACTGAACGCTTCCAAGTGTGCGTTCGGAATCGGCTCTGGCAAATTCCTTGGTTACATCGTCAATCATCGAGGAATCGAAGCCAACCCGAGGCAAGTCACAGCAATCTTGGAACTCAGCTCCCCGCATTCAGTAAAAGAAGTCCAAAAGTTGTTGAGGATGGCCGCAGCACTCATTAGGTTCATCAACTGGTCTACAGATCACTGCCGACAATTCTTTCAGACACTACGGCAGGGTAAGGCTTTTGAATGGTCCGCCGAATGCGAATCAGCCTTCAACGGACTCAAGACCTACCTCCGCTTAGTACCTCTCTTGAAAACACCCGCCGCTGGTGACCCGCTCATCCTATATCTGGCAGTTTCCGATAGGGCCGTCAGCGCCGTACTGTTAAAAGAAGAGGAGGGGGAGCAACGGCTAGTGTATTATGTAAGCAAGGAAATGGTTGACGTCGAAACACGCTACCTTCAGCTGGAAAGACTCATCTTAGCCCTAGTCATGGCGGCAAGAAAACTGATGCATTACTTCCAGGGACATAGCATTAGGGTGCTAATAGATTATCCCCTCCGATCAGTTCTACGGAGTGCAGAAGCATCAGGACGTGTTTCAAAATGGGCTCTTGAACTCGGCCAATACGACATTCAATTTTTACCTAAAACAGCAATCAAGGGGCAGGTGCTGGCCGACTTTGTTGCCGAATTCACCTGCGAGCTTGCCAGCCTCAAACCTGATGAAGTTCGACCAAAGGCTGAAGTTCTACCAAAGTCGAACTGGAGAATTTATGTCGGGGATATTTGGCAATTATACTATGATGGATCATCTAACCAAAGGGGCAGTGGCACCGGAGTTGTAATCATGTCTCCAAACGGCGCAGTAATTGAGCAGGCCATCAAGCTTGGCTTCGAAGCATCAAATAACGAAGCCGAATACGAAGCCCTTCTAGCCGGTCTGCGGAATGCGCACCTTCTCGGCGCTCGGTGTCTACTTGTGTTTTGTGATTCAAAATTGGTAATCAATCAGCTAAAGGGGAAATACGCGGCAAGAAACGACTGTATGGTGGCCTACATGAAAACGGCCAATTCCTTGCTGGCAAAATTTGACCATCACGAACTGAACCAAATAACACGCGACCAGAACACACGCGCGGATGCCTTGGCGTGCCTAGCCTCCGCCATCAATTCTGAGATCAAACGGACCATCGAAGTAGGTTTCGTCCCGGAGCCAAATATTGGCCCTTCGGAGGAAATCCACGTCAACATTATAGAATCCGCACCAAGCTAGATGGACCCCATTGCTGCATTCCTCTCTTCTGAACAACTCCCAGAGGACAAAAAAGAAGCACACAAGCTGCGAAATAAAGCCTGCGATACTATTTGGATCTGCAAGGAGGGCTTTACAAAAAGTCCCTCTCTAGTCCATATTTGGAATGCGTGCACCCCGACAAAGCGGAGGAGCTTCTGACAGAGATACATGAGGGCAGTTGTGGTGCCCATTCTGGCGGACGCTCCCTGGCCCATCGAACTATAACGCAGGGATACTATTGGCCGACAATGAGAGCTGATGCGGAGAGTTATGTAAAAAAATGCGAACAGTGCCAAAAGTTCTCCCCATTAACCCATCTGCCTGCTGAAGAGTTGAACTCTATCACCAGCCCCTGGCCGTTTGCTCAGTGGAGACTTGATATCGTAGGACTGTTGCCCAGGGCCCCAGGGAACAAGCAATTCTTAATCATCGCGACAGACTACTTCACAAAATGGGTCGAAACAGAGGCTTTAACACATATACGAGATGCCGACATTAAACGCTTTGTATGGAGAAACATCATAACACGATTCGGCATTCCGAGAGCTCTCATCTCAAACAATGGCACCCAGTTCGATTATGGCGTATATCGAGAGTTATGCAGCAAATATGGCATTCGGCCTTACTTCTCGACACCGGCCTACCCCCAAAGCAATGGTCAAGCCGAAGCCTCTAACAAATCCATCTTGGACGGCATCAAAAAGAGACTGGAAAAGGCTAAAGGCAAATGGGTCTAAGAATTGCCGAGTGTATTGTGGGCTCATCGTACTACACTGAGGAGATCCACTAGAGAAACGCCGTTTGCTCTATGCTTTGGAACCCAGGCAATCTTACCCCTGGAAATCGGCTCCCAACTCTAAAATCGCAAGTTTTTGATATGGGCCGAAACGACATGATGTTTCTCCTAGATCTGATTCTGATCGAAGAGCGAAGAGACCGCGCCCTGGCATCCATGGCACGGTATCAGCAGCAGCTCGCCAAATCATATAATCAGCGAGTTCAGTTGCGCCGATACATGCCAGGGGAGCTTGTCCTGAAGAAGGTACTTCCAGCCGACCAGAGACCGGCCGATGGAAAATTGGGTCCAAACTGGGACGGTCCCTATCAGATAGAATCCATCGCAGGAACAAGGGCATATCGACTCTCAGACATGTCAGGAAGAAGCCTGCCACGGCCTTGGAATTCAACACATTTACGTAAATTCTATCATTGACCCGACTTGTGGGCTTGATACTTGTACATATTCCACCGTTGCAATACAAAGCTTCTCGTTTTCTCAAGCTCGCCCCCAAGCCTTTAAGGGCCGATTAAGCCTTCTAAGGCCAAAATAAGCCTCCCAATTCAGAGCGCCCTTCGTGGATATCACGATTGGCCAAAATAAAGCCTTAGGATTGGGAGCCTCCTTTGGTGCAAGTCACCTCAGGGCCGATTAAGTCTCCGGATTCGGAGCCCCTTTTGGTGCATGCCACCTCCGGGCCGATTAAGTCTCCGGATTCGGAGCCCTTTTTGGTGCATGTCACCTTAGGGCCGATTAAATCTCCGAATTCGGAGTGTCCTTCGTGGATATCACGATTGGTCAAAATAAAGTCTCCGGATTCGGAGCCCCCTTTGGTGCATGTCACCTTAGGGCCAATTAAGTCTCCAGATTCAGAGCCCCTTTTGGTGCATGTCACCTTAGGGCCGATTAAGTCTCCGAATTTGGAGTGCCCTTCGTGGATATCACGATTGGCCAAAATAAAGTCTCCGAATTCGGAGCCCCCTTTGGTGCACATCACCTCAGGGCCAATTAATTCTCCGGATTCGGAGCCCCCTTTGGTGCACGACACCTTAGGGCCAATTAAGACTCCGAATTCGGAGCGCCCTTCGTGGATATCACGATTGGCCAAAATAAAGCCTCCGAATTCAGAGCCCCCTTTGGTGCATGTCACCTCAGGGCCGATTAAGCCTCCGGATTCGGAGCGTCCTTTGTAGATATCACGATTGGCCACACTAAGTCTTCGGATTCGGAGCCCCTTTTGTTGCACGACACCTTAGTGCCGATTAAGACTCCGAATTCGGAGCGCCCTTTGTGGATATCACGATCGGCCAAAATAAAGCCTCCGAATTCGAAGCCCTCTTTGGTGCATGTCACCTTAGGGCCAACTAAGTCTCCGGATTCGGAGCCCCCTTTGGTGCATGTCACCTCAGGGCCGATTAAGCCTTCGGATTCGGAGCGCCCTTTGTAGATATCATGGTTGGCCACACTAAGTCTCCGGATTCGGAGCCCCTTTTGGTGCACGACACCTTAGTGCCAATTAAGACTCCGAATTCGGAGCGCCCTTCGTGGATATCACGATTGGCCAAAATAAAGCCTCCGGATTCGGAGCCCCTTTTGGTGCACGACACCTTAGGGCCGATTAAGGCTCCGAATCCAGATTGGCCTTTTTGAGAGATGTATTCAGACCACTTCATTGGCCGAATAAATATTCACTGAATCGTTCTTAATTCAAGCCGGTCAATGCATGTTTAAACATTTACGCCACACAACACAAAACTTGCCAGTAAGTTGAAATAATACGATTAATTAAACACATGACATTTCAAGACCAAATACAAACATTGAGCGCGAAGTCTATTCATTTGGCACCCTCATCGTCACTCTTCCCAATGTCGAAATCGGAATAAGGAAAGTAGTGGCGATGATACAGGGGCGAGGCCGAATCAATGCCCATAGCTTTGAGAGCTTCCTCGGTTTGAAGGGACCTTGATCCAGCCGTGCTTGAATCCACGATTTTCACATCGGCAGACCTCCTCAGCAAGGTCCTGTTTGGTCTTCTCTATCCCGACCTTCAGGCCGTCCTGAAACCCCTTTTCATAACCTGAGGTCCGTTTGGTCACTCCCTCTGCAACAACCAATTTAGATTGACCGGCCGCCACCGACATGCTCGTTTGAACATTCTTCAACTCCCAAAGCTCACGCTCAGCCTTTCCACGCGAATCTCCAAACTGCGATTCCTTTCGTTCTTTTTCTCACTCTCACAACGCGCTTCCCGCAGACGCATGCCGACTTCATAAGCAATATATAGTCCTTTTACGGCCCCATGTATGCCGTCTCGAAATACTTTGAAATCTCGACGTCCGACCATCAATTGTTGGACTTCCGGCGGGAATATCTGTCGAGTGAACTCGACTGCCACATCTGGGTCTTTAATGATAGAATCCGCCTCCGTCATTGGTCTATTCCTCACAAAAATCAGAAAACTCAACGGTCGTGGCATCGCATCAGGCTCAATTTTCGGTCGCGGGCGCAAAGAATTTCCCCATTGTTCCTTGTCCTTTCGGGGTGATCTGCTTCGATGACTAAGGGGCTACTGTGTTTCCCGATCCTTGGGCGTTCTTCTTCCCGTGCTCGTTGGCTCGCTACTGCGACTCATTATGGCGTCTGATTCAGTCAATCTTTGTTCCACCCAAGTTGCCTGAACGGAAATAAGTAGGGCCTCTGGCGTGTACCCACCCCATTTATCCTTCAAATGTTTGTAGCTCTCCCGAGGCAACGTCAGTAATCCCAAACGTCAACAGTCGGATGACAATTGTCCAGTCCACGAGCTGGGCCAGCTCACGCCCTGGCTAAGGCAAGGACAGATTTGCCTTACTAATCTGGTCGGCCATGTTTTCAAGCGCAAGCGCCGATCCATCTGTGCCTCAGCCAGCTCACGAGTTATGCCATTCGGCTTCCCAAGCTCGCACGCTGGCTAAGGCAAGGGCAGATTTACTAATCTGGTCGGCCATGTTTTCAAGCGCAAGTGCCGATCCATCTGTGCTGCCCATTTGGCTTCCCAAGCTCGCGCCCTGGCCAAGGCAAGGGCAGATTTACTAATTTAGTCGGCCATGTTTTCAAGCGCAAGTGCCGATCTATGTGTGTCTCAGCCAGCCCACGAGTTACGCCCATTTGGCTTCCCAAGCTCGCGCCCTAGCTAAGGCAAGGGCAGATTTACTAATCTGGTCGGCCGTGTTTTCAAGCGCAAGTGCCGATCCATCTGTGCTGCCCATTCGGCTTCCCAAGCTCGCGCCCTGGCTAAGGCAAGGGCAGATTTACTGATCTGGTCGGCCATGTTTTCAAGCGCTAGCGCCGATCCATGTGTGCCTCAGCCAGCCCACGAGTTACGCCCATTCGGCTTCCCAAGCTCGCGCCATGGCTAAGGCAAAGGCAGATTTACTAATCTGGTCGGCTATGTTTTCAAGCGCAAGCGTCGATCTATCTGTGCCTCAGCCAGCCCACGAGTTACGCCCATTCGGCTTCCCAAGCTCGCGCCCTGGCTAAGGCAAGGGCAGATTTACTAATCTGCTCGGCCATGTTTTCAAGCGCAAGCGCCGATCCATCTGTGCCTCAGCCAGCCCACGAGTTACGCCCACTTGGCTTCCCAAGCTCGCGCCCTGGCTAAGGCAAGGGCAGATTTACTAATTTGATCGGCCAAATACCTAAGCTAAGCAGCCGATCTAAGCATAACCGAAAGCAATATCATTCATCAACATTTTCCTTAGCCGATTGAGCACAACTCGTAAAATTTTATATACTCAAGTTACCAAACAAAAAGCTATAAGCCCGCATAAAAATGCCTAGCAAAAAACTATGACTGTAGCAGCAGATGAAAAATACTAAATTAAAAACTGTAAAAATACATTCGACATCCTAAAAACTATGTCAGTCAATTGGATCAGCCATCGAAATCAGACTCCAATGGCTCAACATCCACTTGCTCATATGGTATTGGCATAATCAATGAAGCGTTAGTAGCAGCGAGGGCTTTGTGCTAGCCATGTTTGAATCCCCGATTTTCAAACTTGGGGACTTGGTCCACGTACTCGGCGAATCCAGCATTTTTCCAGGCCTCGAATACTTTGGAAGACTCCGAGTCGGCTGCTTCCTTCACCGCCTTCATTTCAGCCAACTCAGCCTCCAGTTTGGAGATCGCCTTCTGGGCCAATTTGAGCGCATCTTCGCTCGCGTCCGCCTTCTTCTTGGCATCCGATCTCAATTGATCCGCGCAACGAGCCCTCTCCATCTTGGCGTCGGCCCTTGAGGCTTCCTTGTTTGCCCTCAAAGCTTTGACCTCGGCCCTTCTCCTCTGGCCTTCAACTTCCTTGCGTAAATGACCAATCTGTTTGACGGCGTCGCCATGGCGACGGCCCATATCGGCTATCCATTCGACGGTCTGCAAAACAAGAATTCAAAACCATAACTTCAACAGTATTTGGATTAAATGAAGCCAAGTTCAAATATGTACCAAAAGTCCCGATTGGGCGGCTAGTGCTGTCGCATTCAGATCCGTTTCCACCCGGAAAGCCTCCTTGTCAGACGGCAACGACACGGACGTAGCCAAGCTGAATGCGACTTCTGGATCTTTAAGTGCCAAAGCATCAGAAGAAACCAGCATGTTTTTTATCATCAGTTAAATGACAAAAGGAACGATCACGTCCGATCCCTCTAATCGAGGACGTTTGCCGCCGTGTTCTTCTGAGCCGACCTCAAACCCGGCAGGGCGTTTTTCTGCCTCAACTTCTTGGTCGGCCTGCACGATCAACGTAGATTCGGCATCCCGATTTTCCGCCGTCTCCACCTCAACGCGCAAGAACTCTGATTCACTAACAGGCAGGGAGAATTGAGATTCGGTGGCGGGTGGTAGTTTAGACGGAAGGGCCTCCGCTCTTCGCCGCGCGGCCAACCTTTTTGCATTCCCCTTCCTGGCAAGTTTTGCCAGGCTTAACCCGGCCATGTCTTCAGGGTCTGCGGCAGGAATATCTTCTAAGCCGTAAAAAATGCCGTCAAGTGAAAGATCCTCTCGACTCGAAGTGGATGGGGGATCGGCCAAATTCAATACTGCGTCAGACTCGGTTTTGGACTGATCTGATTTAGTAACATTAGCTACATCCCGCTCCGAATCGAACCCTCCAAAACCAACTTGCCTCAAGTTTTTGAAGTCGGAAAAAATAAGAGCGATGAGAGAATCTTCACCCTCCGGAATCGGGATATTTTCCGCCGCCGAGAAGGTCGTATATGTCGGCTGGTAACGAAGCAGAATGTGGGCCGCCCTGCCTTGTTTCTGAAGACTTCGACGGTTGAAATATTTGAGCGTGACTTCAATATCCGAAAGAATGGCGCCATCAGTTGAAGACAGAACTTTCTTCAAATTGCTCCCTGCACAAGCCAAGCCGTAACATTTCAAAGAAGAGGCTTTACAACGAAAACGAATAAATAATAAAAGCGAGAAGGCAATCAGCCACCTGGCTCGCCCCTCCGTCTAGGAATGGGGTCGACGTGATCCTCCCCTTTGCCAAATTCCCAGTTACCCTGGACAACGACCATAACATCATCAACTCGTTTTCCAGAACTGGAAAGCATAGTAATCAGTTGATGGTCGATATCCTTGGCCCTAAGGAAGAAACGCCCGTGCCGACCAAAAGACTTAGCCAAGGCATAACAATGCCGGATGGCTGGAATGCCAAGGTTAATTCTTAGGCAACGGTTGAGCGCTATAACCCCCATTATGATTCTAAAGAAATTCACATTAGGTTGGGAAGGGATTAAACCCCAATGGCGAAGCACAGCCCTAAGAAATGGGTGAAGGGGGAAACAGACTCCACCCTCTGCAATTGACAAAAGAGGAAAGACAATCGTGGTTTTGTCCTCCCTCTCCATATCAAGAGTGCCGTCTGCCACAAGCGACAGACGGACGTCATCAGGAATGGAGAAATGACGTTTAAAGCCAGCAATTCGATCTGACGAGAGGAGGTCTTTTAAATGTTTCGCCATACCCTACAGTTTATGAGAATATGCCAAGGAAAGAATAAACCAGAAAGAGTCTTCGAAGCAAGGGATGAGAGAACTTACAAAGGACGAAGAGGATATCGGAGAAGAGAGTTTCAGGGACGATTCAAAAGGCAATCCAGCGATGAGCGTCATAAAATACATACTTGAAAGGACGCCAAAATTTTAAATTGCAATAAATAGACACATACGAGGAGGCGGGAGGTCGACACGACAACCGAAAGGGGTGCACTTAGATATCCGCATGAGGATGAGGTCAGCCGCCGAATTTTGGCTCCGACTTTTCGAAATTCAAAACCAAGCACTCCAACTAACTGTCGTCGGTGAAGTGCTTGGGGGCAATTGTGGGAGCCGAATAAGTAGAACAGTCGGAAGATGCGTACCCCATAAATTAGATACTGTTCGGCTTCATGTTGCGTGACTAGGACGCCGAATACGTTAGGAAAGCCGAATAGATGGAGGTTAGTGGCTCCGAATGAATAAAAGGGGAATGGGATAAAAGTAAGCTCAGGCCCCGAGGCCCAAAAAGCAAGTATAAATACAAGAACCACAGATTTAGAAAGGTATGTAAGAATTACTTCACAAAACTTAGTAGACAAGCTATTCTGAGTGTCTGAACTAACTTGTCCGTCGGAGTGCTAATTCCGGCACCCTCGACCATAGTGTTTGTTTCTTTTTAGGTGACTAGCTGAGGATCACTAGCGTCTCCCAGGATCTGAAGAGTATTTCCAAAACCACTTCTCCACAATTCCTAACCTCTTTACACAACTGTTATTCACTGGGCTTTAGCTCACTATTTATATATATATGTAGGTGTCCAAGCACCGGATCGGAGCTAGGAGGGTTGGGTTAAACTCCATTTTTGTCAAGCCAACCAACGTGCCTCACTGCGAGGTTCCAAGGGTGATCAAGCTTAGGCTTTTTGGGGTGTCTCAGTTCACCATTCTGTCTCTGTTTTGTAATACTGTATAGACTTGTACTGTACTGTTATGTTAGGAATTTGGTCTCTAACCTGAATGCCTATATTTGATGTATGTACATACTGCTTTTGTTTCGAATGTGAATATGTGATAAAAAGTCTTTTTGCATACAGACTGTCACAGCTCATTGGACAACTTTCATTTACTGTTTTGGTTTCCGCCAGCCCATGTACACTTTATTACTGTTATTACTGTTAAGCAGGCCTTCGGTAATCACGGATTATTGGCCGGTTACGGTGCTAAACCCTTAGGGGCGGGTTTGGGTCGTGACAAAGTGGTATCAAAGCAATATTAAACCACGAGTTATACTGCACGCACGTGTCCAAATGAGCTATAGGATGTCCTAGAAAAGTAAGTAGGGCATTGCATGAGCATGAAAAGTGTGTGTGGCCTTGACATGAATATATGTGCTAATGTGTTAATACGTTTAAAGTATGCAACTGCCTATGTTTATTATTGCCATAATTGCCTATAGTGAAATGGAGAATGCAAGAACTACTGATGAAACTAAATCATCTGACACCAGAATGGCAAGATTAGAAAGAACAGTTGAACTGCTGACTGAGGCCTTAAGGCAACAACAGAACCAACAGCCCCCACCTTCTCCGGTATAGCCGGAACCGAATGTGAATGATGACATAATTGCTCTAACACAGAAGTTTAGTAAAATGAAACCGCCATCATTCCAAGGAGGCCTTGAACCATTAAAGGCCGAAGCATGGGTTCTTGAAACTAAAAAATTATTTGAAGTGTTTCCATGTTCTGAAGCACACAAAGTGCTACTGGCCACCTTTACCTTGCAAGAAGAGGCCAGAAGGTGGTGGATGCTTGTCCGCGACACCAATACTGCCATGAATTGGGCTCAGTTTAAGGGAGCCTTCTTTGAGAAATACTTTCCACAGTGTGTTAGAGACCGCAAAGTAACTGAGTTTGAACAACTGAAACAAGGCACCATGTCGGTAGCAGAGTATGAATCTAAATTCACTGAACTCGCCAGATATGCACCATATATGGTTGATATTGATTACAAAAAGGCCAGGAAGTTTGAAAGCGGCCTTAATGTTGAAATACTTGACAGAATTAATGTTCTGAAACTACTGAAATATGTAGATGTTCTTGACCGAGCAATAATGGCTAAGTCAAACATCGAAGCATTGAAACAAACTGAAACACCAGCGACTGAGTGGCGTGATAAGAGACGGGGCTTTAAATTTTAGAAAGGCCGGAACAACCCATAGAACAAAAAGCAAAATACGGGTTCAACAACCAGTTCCAGTCAGGGAAATAGTTCCATACCGCCCTGTTCCGAATGTGGTAAGAGGCAAAAAGGGATTTGTTATAAAATTTCAGGTGCTTGTTACAAGTGTGGCAAGGTGGGCCCCGTGGTCAAAGATTTCCCTTCTGCTTCTCAGGGCAATAGTAAAGCTACAGCTAGCATCGCAGCATCAACTGTTGCACCGAAACCAAATCTGAAAGCTATCGGAAAAGAGCATGTGAGGCAAGGCCGAGTGTTTGCACTCGTACTGGGAGATGTACAGAATACCGAGACCATTGTGTCAGGTATACACTCAATTTGTGCTCAAAATGCTTATGTTTTGATTAATTCGGGGTCTACACATTCATATGTATCGCATGCCTTTTCGCGAAAATTAAATAGACCACTAGAACCTATGAACTATCTGCTAGTTGTATCTTCACCTGTTGGAGGGTCTATGACTTGTGCTTATATGTACCCTACATGTGAAATTATTGTTGGGGGTGTTCATTTGTATATTGATTTACTGCCTTTGAATATTGATCACTTTGATGTGATATTGGGAATGGACTGGTTAACGAAATATCATGCTACCATAGACTGTGTAACAAAACAAGTTCTTTTTCGTCCATCTAGACTGCCTGAATTTGTGTTTAACGGAGTTGGAGTAGTACCTCCCCCATATCCGATTTTATCCATGAAAGCTTTTAAACTGATTAGAAAGGGGTGTAAGAGGTATCTATGTTCTGTATTGACTGTATCTACTGATGCTAAACCTAATGTGAACAGTATTCCTATAGTCAGAGAATTCCCAGATGTTTTTCCAAATAATTTACTAGGGGATTTGATTGATAGGGAGATTGAGTTCACCATTGATGTGATTCTGGGTACACAGCCATTAGCTAAAGCTCCTTGCAGAATGGCACCTACGGAATTGAAAGAGTTGAAAGTTCAGCTGCAAGAACTGTTAGATAAGAAGTTCATCAGGCCCAGTACTTCACCGTGGGACGCGCCGGTCTTATTTGTGAAAAAGAAAGACGGCTCATTGAGACTCTGCATTGACTACCGTGAATTGAATAAGGTAACAGTGAAAAATAAATATCCATTGCCTCGTATTGATGATTTATTTGACCAGTTACAGAGTGCCCAAGTGTTCTCCAAAATTGACCTTAGATCTGGATACCACCAATTGAAAGTCAAGACAAGGGACATTGAAAAGACTGCTTTTCGAACGAGGTACGAACATTATGAATTCTTAGATATGCCTTTCGAAGTTACTAATGCACCTGCTGCATTTATGGATCTTATGAACAGAATTTTCAAACCCTTCCTAGATGAATTTGTAGTTGTTTTCATAGATGACATTTTGATTTATTCCAAAAGCACGAAAGAACATGAACATCATTTGAGAATTGCCTTGCAGACCCTAAGAGAACAGAAATTGTATGCTAAACTGACAAAATGTGAATTTTGGCTTGATAATGTAATGTTTTTGGGACATGTGATTAGTAAAGACGACATTATAGTTGACCCGCAGAAAATTGAAGCAGTAGTGAATTGGCCCAGACCATCAAATGTTATAGAAGTTCGAAGTTTCTTAGGCTTAGCCAGGTATCACAGGAGATTTGTGAAAGACTTCTCCAAGATTGCCTTACCATTGACTTAGTTGACTCAAAAGGGGATATCATTTGACTGGACTGATCAGAGAGAATCAGCTTTTCAAGAGTTAAAGACTCGACTTGTGACTGCACCGATTCTTACCCTACCCTCAGGTACGGATGGTTTTACAATATTTAGTGATGCTTCTTATAAGGGTTTGGGATGTGTTTTAATGCAGAATGGTAAAGTGATTGCATATGCTTCCCGACAACTGAGATCGCATGAAAAGAACTATCCGACCCACGATTTGGAACTTGCTGCAGTAGTGTTTGCACTGAAAATTTGGCGTTACTACCTTTATGGGGCGACATGTGAGATGTATACAGACCACAAGAGTTTGAAATATTATTCACATAGAAAGAACTGAATATGAGACAACGGAGATGGTTAGAATTGATAAAAGACTATGACTTGCAAATCTTGTACCATCCCGGGAAAGCTAACACCGTTGCGGATGCACTCAGCCGGAAATCGATTGGAAATTTAGCCTGTTTACTCACTGGACAGAAAGAATTGCTAGGTGACCTTGAAAAATTTGAAGTTGAGATTGTTTTGCGTGAACAAGGTGGAATATTGGCTGCTATTTCTGCTCAACCGGCATTGATTGAGGAGATTAAAGAGAAACAGCAACAAGATGACTTTCTGAGAAAAGTCATTAATGAACGGGAGTCCAAACCGAGGCCGGACTTTAAATTTGAGAAGAATGTGTTGAAATTCCAGGGAAGATTATGTGTACCAAATGATTCTGAATTGAAAAGAAGAATTTTGCAAGAGGGCCACAATTCGAAACTATCTATCTACCCAGGAAATACGAAAATGTACCAAGACTTGAAACTGAATTTCTGGTGGCCGGGAATGAAGAAAGAAATTGCTGATTTTGTGTTGAAATGTCTTCATTGCCAACAAGTTAAAGCTAAACATCAATGACCCGCGGGCTTACTGCAACCCTTATCCATACCAGAGTGGAAATGGAAACATATCATTATGGACTTCATTGTCGGTTTACCTCGCTTCAGTAAAGGTATGGATTCAATTTGGCTTATTGTTGATAGATTGACTAAATCTGCTCGTTTCTTACCTGTCAAAACAATTTACAATGCGGACAAATTGGCTATAATTTATATTGATGAGATTGTTAGATTGCATGGAGTGTCTGTGTCCATTGTTTCTGATAGGGACTCGAAGTTTACATCGAGATTTTGCCAAAGCCTACAGACAGCATTGGGTACTGAACTGAGACTGAGTAGTGCATACCATCCTCAGACAGATGGCCAGTCAGAAAGAACCATCCAGACTCTGAAGGATTTACTGTGAATGTGTGTCCTTGATTTCCAAGGAAATTGGGAAAGCCATTTACCTCTAGTTGAATTTGCCTACAACAACAACTTTCACTCGAGCATTGGTATGGCGCCTTTTGAGGCTTTATATGGCAAGAAATGTCGATCTCCTATCTGCTGGGCAAAAGTTGGAGATGGGCCTTTGCTTGGGCCCGAAATTGTACATGAAACCACTGGAAAAGTGAAACTGATTCAACAGAGACTGAAAACCGCACAAAGCCGACAGAAAAGTTATGCGGATGTCCAAAGGCGAGACAGAGAGTACGAAGTAGGTGATCATGTTTTTGTTAAAGTGACACTGATAAAAGGGCAGACCTGTTTTGGGGTTAAAGGCAAGTTAGCGCCGAGATATGTCAGACCGTACGAGATTATTGAAAAGATTAATCCAGTGGCGTATCAAGTAACACTTCCTCCTGAAATGGAGCATATGCACAGCGTCTTCTATATTTCTGTGTTAAGGGATTACCTCCAGGATCCCTTCCATGTTATTGAGCCTATCCGTGTAGTGCTAAGTGATGACTACACTTATGAAGAACGACCTATTCAGATTGTGAACCGACGGATCAAGAAGTTAAGGAACAAAGAAATTCGGTTAGTGAAAGTTGATTGGCAAAACCATGGTGGCATGTATGCCACATGGGAAAAGAAAGACGATATGATCAAGAGATATCCTGAACTGTTCCCTCTGGATCCAATGTTCTTCCAAAATGAAGGTAATTCGAGTTTGGAGGACTAAACTCCTTGTAAGAAGGGGAGACTGTGACAACCCTCACCACTGTTTACTGATAATACCACTGATTACTGCTAAACTGTGACTGAACATGATTAAGTAACTGATTTGACTGACATTCTGAACTGATTGATTGAGTGTATTAGTTTAAATGCATTTCTCTCTGTTTGTCATTGATTTATTTGTTCATGTTTTAAGTTTCGAACTGTAAATTGAAGGCCTTATCGGCGGCCGAATCTAAAATTGATTAGTGTTTTATGCTAATTGGAATTTATGTGATTTTATGATAAATTTAATTGGAATTTGATTTGGAATGACTAAATTGGATTAAATAAGCTAAGTTACAATAGTTGGCCTTAATCACCATTTTGCCACTTAGTGGCCCACTTCATAAAACACATTTGAGCTTTATTTCTAGCACTTTGTTTAGCCATTTCTTGAGCCTAATAGACTGGAGAGAGAGAGAGATAGGAGGAAAGCTTGATGTCATCTTGTTTTGGCTTGGAGATTAAGAGAGTTGAAGGAAATTTGCATAATTGAGCTTCCACATCTTGAATTCAAGGCATAAGGGAGAGGAACCATCTTCTTGAACTTGTATTTAAGTTAGTTCTTGCATGGTTCATGATATATTGAAGAGTAGAGTCAAGAATTAGCTTAATATGTTGAATTGAGTAATGAATCATGCATGCATGTTCACATTGTTGAGTTTTGAGGTTGATTTCATGGAAATCCTCACATGCATGTCCATATTCTAGCTTTGGTCCATGAATTTAGCATGTTTTTGAAAGGATTGGCTCATTTGATCGTGTGTTTGAAGCTTTAAATTCATTTAAGCTCATGCATGTTACATTTAAGTCTTGTTCATAAAAGCTCCTTGAAATTTGTGTTCAATTGAACTACCTTTGGGCTTTGATTGCTCAAATTGATCTTTGAAACATGTCATATTATGAGTTTTAAAGTGTTTTCCAAAAAATTAGCCCAAAAGGATCGAATTCGATGCTTTAATTGTTGAGTTTCATGCTTGGAGACAAATTTAGAAATTCCACATTATGGATCCACGCTCGAGCGGGGAACCCCACGCTCGAGCGTACACTCAGAGGTCATGCAGTCCGCTCGAGTGGGGAGAGTACCACTCGAGCGTGAAATGCGTGCATCCAGTACTTTGCATGTGCTTACAGTCCGATCGAGCGAGGGAATGCACGCTCGAGCAGAGGACGAGCACCCATCGAGCGTGAATTTCATGCATCCAGTACTTTTGTAGTCCGCTTGAGCAGGGAAAGTCACGCTCGAGCGGAGCTCCTTTGTCTGCATGTCCGCTCGAGCGTAGAAATCCACGCTCGAGCGAGACCCCTGTTTTCTGAAAATTTTGAAAAGTGTTTTAAAGTGCATCTTTGCATCCTCATTCCATCCTAGGCATTCCTAGGCCTAGTTTAAGACATCTTAATGATGATAATGCTATAGAACCACGCCAAGTCAAGTTAGGGATTAAGTTGTTTCCCAAACGTGCAACTTAGTGTGTGTTCATCCTGTAACTGTGTAGGGTTGGCATCCGAGGACGCGCACTAGCCTATCTGTAGCCCAGAACTCTGTGAGTAACAATGTTGTAAAGATATGTTCAATCATAAATGTTTTCTGAATGAACTACTGTACCGCTTTCTGAAATGATATTTCTTACTGAATGAATGTTTGTCCTAATTATGAACTGTATCCGTGGTATCCATAGCAATTTACTGTTAGTTTACTATTACTGCTACTGTCACAGAGATCTCTGTCGATTCCCATGTTTGGAACCATTATTGTTTACTGTTATGATGGCTATCAACTGACTATTCGGTCTTTCAAGACCTACTGTACTATTTTGCTATTGGATGTACCACGTTAAACTGCTATGGTTTCTAAATGACCAATATGACCGTTTATATGACTGTTTACTGACTGAAAGGACATTCATTCCTAACCTCTTTACACAACTGTTATTCACTGGGCTTTAGCTCACTGTTTATATATATATATATATATATATGTAGGTGTCCAGGCACCGGATCGGAGCTAGGAGCGTTGGGTTAAACTCCCTTTTTGTCAAGCCAACCAACGTGCCTCACTGCGAGGTTCCAAGGGTGATCAAGCTTAGGCTTTTTTGGGTGTCTCAGTTCACCATTCTGTCTTTGTTTTGTAATACTGTATAGACTTGTACTGTACTATTATGTTAGGGATTTGGTCCCTAACCTAAATGCCTATATTTGATGTATGTACATACTGCTTTTGTTTCAAATGTGAATAGGTTATAAAAAGTCTTTTTGCATACAGACTATCACAGCTCATTGGACATCTTTCATTTACTGTTTTGGCTTCCGCCAGCCCCTATACTCTGTATTACTGTTATTACTATTAAGCAGGCCTTCGGTAATCACGGATTACTGACCGGTTACAGTGCTAAACCCTTAGGGGCGGGTTTGGATCGTGACATTGATCTCCTCTTCAAGGGTTTTCCTCATCCTCAGAGAGGTCACCTCCTCGGATAAGGTGGTTAGAGAGAATATTCCCTATGTGCCTTACACATGAGTTCCATCCTACATCATGAGGTGCCCCTATAAATAGCACCCACCCATAGCTTTATAAGGGTTGGATTTTGGAGAGACATTTCTTGGGAAAGAACTAATTTCCTTTCTCCATTATCTACCTTGAGAGTGAAAATGGGAGATCCATGGGAGAGCCTTGCCATTATTTTCTCTGTAACTACTTTGTCTTCTTCTTCACCCAATTTCTTATCTCCATCATTTCTTTGCTATTGTGTTCTTAGTTGTGATTGTTGAATAATTTAAGCCTCTTATCTTTTCTAGATAATTCGAGTTTTCTTCAAGGCTCTTCAAAGATCTTCGAATTTTCTAGACCGTATTCTTGAATCCTCTCATACAATAGGAAACGGTTGTGTTGTTGGCGTAGTAATTCTTTGAATAAGGGCTCTAATTGAGACAATCTAATATATTACATCAGATTCCTTGCAGAAAACTATCATCTCAAAACTTTATTGCATATCATAAGTCACTGGTTTAGAAAAAGCTGAAAATGGCTCTAATTTATTTTGTTGTTTTCTCTTGTAATGACTTGATCAAATAATAAGCAGTTGTTGATAGACCTCTAGTCCGTTATTTAGAAATGTATGAGACGAAAAATTCTGTTTAATACATGGTAAACTACATTAGCTAGACATTCCTATGATGGAAAACACATGGGAAAGCTTGTAAGAAAGCAAAAATTCACCAAAACATGTCAATAATTTAATATGTTGCTTATAATCTTTGAATTGGCATGATGCAACAATATTTTCTTTGGTGCTGTGACTGGTGTTTCAGTCAATCATCATGTTGACAAGGGAAAATTGAGAGCGACTTTTGAAGCAACTTTAGTCATTGCATGTTTTCTAATGGCCTAGTGGAGCGTTTAGTTTTTATTTATGAATTATGAAACTTGTGAATGGGACAAGGGTATCTATCTTCATCTTTGATGGATTGCAGAACATGGAGATCGATTAAAGCTATTAATGTGAAGCATGGTTTAGAAACATTGTGGACGCTTTCCATAAATTTTGATTTTTAAATAATCTACTTTGAATTTGGTTCCAGTGACATTTTTAATTTTGATCATAATTTAGAATATTGGGATTCTTTTAAGGAATATCTGTATGCTAGTATGGATCAAATTGCCTGAAGAAAATAACTAGGAAGAGAAATACATGTCAAAAGAAAGAAAAAAAAAAGGTTAGGAAGATGGATATGGTATTATTTATCAGGATATGCCAATCTATAATATATATATATATATATGTTTTTTTCTCTCCAAAATTCCCTTATTTTATCTATTCTCGTATTTCCCCTAAATAACGAAGAAGGTCTGGATTTCCACCTCTCCATCTCTGGAGTTTGAGAAAGGCAGCTTTATGATGCAGGCATTTATTATTTGATTTCATTAGTTTTTTCTTTTCAGCATTTGATGAAATGATCTCCTTGTACAATGGCCAGGTGGGTAGCAGATTTGGAGAGAGCACACTAAGGTTGGGATCCATGCTAACTAATGGGCAAGTTGGGAGGTTCAAAGACAAGTCAGTGGCTGCCATGTCGACATTCGGTCAAATACATAGGGCCAGATGATTTTTTCTGGCTGTGACGGATTTAAACTCTGTTTGAGCGTGAACTCAACTTTTTATAATCAAAATCAACAGCCGGATTGGGTAGTAGGAAGGACAGGAAATAACCAGGCTCTATCATGAAATGAGGAATAATATATATATATATATATATTTGGTTAGAGAATTTATTTGAGGGGAGGCTATCTTAGTCCACTGCAAGCCGTAGGTTTACTGACTTACAATGGACTCGTAGATCATTCACTAGAGAGGATTGCAGCAGGAATTGAACTTCAGCTTTGAAGACGAAGAGTTGGATCCTTACCCCTACCACCGGCGGTATTAAACCAGAGCATGTTTTAGTAGTAATTGTTTGGTAGAAGACATATTTCTGGGATGAGTAACACCTATCTTATTTCTACCAGTATTTATGGAGACCTAATCCAAATAAATGGGTTTTTTTCCTTTTTTCTTGTCTGTCGGGGTAGGATAAATGATATTTTTTTAAATCTCCACCGATGATGGGTCGCGGATGGGTATTCACTAATTTTCTCATATTATTTTTTTTAATGTTTTTTTAAGGTACATCGGAAAATAATTTTTCTTTATGTTTTTACCACTCTGTTTACAATTAGAGTTCTAATTCTCACTCTCTCTCATCCTCTCACTACAACAACAACAATTTGCGATGGTGACAATCTAGCGGCGACAAGATTGTGATTATTGATAAAAAAAATACGCAATTAATCATAATCAAAACATAGAAATTGAAGACAAAAATGTAAAAAATTTCAATTAAGGCGATCGCTAGTTAAGATGAAAATTGGGAAATTCAATCTAAGGTTACAATCAAATCAGAGAAAAATCCAATAAAACAAATGCAGGAGATATTGAAACAAGAAAATTCATTTTATAAATACAAATAAATTTGTTTTGAAAAAAAGAAGAAAATGGAAACGAGAGTAACAACTCACCTCTAGATTATCGAAGATCAATTAATAGAGATAAGAAGGAGATACATAAAATTAAAAAATTGAATAGGAAGATGGATTTTTTTTTGTAGGAATATAATTTTTCTAAATAAATTTAAAAAATTCTAAGTATACATAAAATTTGACAATAATAATGTGACAATGTTAATTAATGCGTATTTGATTTTGTTGTTTAGCCAAATAACATAAAATTGGGTAAATTACAAATATACCCTTTGAGATTTGCTTAAAGTACAAATTGCTCCCTATGATTTGAAAAATTATAAATACCTCCTTATTAGTATTTTTTATTTAACAGAATTAACTAAAAAAATAAAATTTATAATTACTCTCCTATACAATAATAAAATTACCTAAATTATAAATTGAAACATATTTATAACAAAATTAAAAACTATTAATTGACTTGATGATTTATTAATAAAAGAGGCGATTTGTTCTAAAATTAGAAACCTCAGGGGGTGGAATGTAATTTCTAAAATTACAGGTAGTGATTCGTATTTTAATCAAATCTCAGGGGTGTAATTGTAATTTACCCAATAAAATAAGCTTGAATGTATATTTAGCTTTGGTTGTAAATCTTAAAATATATATATATATATAAAAGAAAAAAGAAAAAATGGTCAAGTTGGGTTGGAGAAAATCCAAATCCAAACCCATTAGGAGATAGGATGGGTAATACCCATGGGAAATGGAGAATGGAGAAAAATAATTATAGGAGAATGGGGATGGAAAATTAATATATACCCTATTAAACCCCATTGGCATCCCTAATCTTATCATTGAGTAGAAAAAGACACTAAAAAAGCATGAGCTTCAGACGTGCAAAATGAGCCAAATCAAGCAAAACACTAGGAAGCAACATGTGTTTGCAAGTTGTAACACTTATTTGCAGTAGCATTACTAGAGTGTTTTAGCCAATAAGTTGTATTTTTAATAATATATTTTATAAAAATACATCACTTTAAAATTATTTGGCAAAATATAGCTTTTATAGACATCACAAGTTGTAGACGCAGAATTATATGGTAACAAATTACCCATTAGTCTCCGTTTTTGTTTTCTTTCTCTAGAATAAGAGCATCACCGTCTCTGTGCGGTCTTCCCTAGGTTTATCCCAACCTATGCTAGGTTTTACCCTGGTGTCTATCTTACATATTTTTCTCTACTCATCTTCCCTTAACCCTCTTTGCTCCTTCTCTCTCTCTCTTTCACCTCTATTTCTCTCTCTCCGTTTTCTCTTTCTACGTATGGCCTCATTTAGTGTGTCGCTTGATGAGCAAAATGGATTCGTACTGGAGGATAAAGATCTCGGGTTTGATGCTGTCTTTCCTTCTAGCCTCATCAGGAAAGTTTTAGCTCCTAAGACCCTTAATAAGAATGTTGTCCCCTCCATTATTACTGGAGCTTGGAAGGTTCCCAGGACTTTGAATATCTCCCATTGGTCTAATAATGTTTTTCTCTTTCAATTTTCGGAGGAAGATGATCAAAATCGAATCCTCTGTGACGGCCCTTGGTCCCTCATAGGCTCTTTGTTGGTTCTTCATCCCCTTACCCAAAGGCAAACGACTGTCAAAGTGGACTTTCAATGGCGCCCTTTTTGGGTGCAAGCTCATGGCTCCCTTTCAACAACATGACTAAACGAACTGGTGAGATTTTAGGCAAACGTATTAGCTTGCTACTTCATGTTGAAGCTTACCAAGAGGGACTTCTTCTTAACCGGAGTTTTCTGAGAATCCGTGTAGAGGTAAACACCCAGAACCCCCCTTCCTCGGGGACTTTGGATTCAACGAACTAGTAAAGGTAAGGAGATCTGGATATCATTTAAATACAAGAAGCTGTCTGATTTCTGCTATGACAGTGGAAGGCTAGGTCGTGACAATAAAGTCTACAAGTTTGTCACTAGAGAACAGGGGCAAGTGTCTGGTTATGGCCCAGAGTTGAGAACCAGGGCAGCTTTGGGTCCAAATTTTATAACCAACGCAGTTCGCGGATGAAGGGCCACACTGAGAACAAACCTCCATTGAATCACCGAGGGAATTCTCCATTCTTGGCACCAAATATAATGGCGGCGCATGAGAATGGGACCCGCCACCAACCTCAAGACAACGTCCAAAATCAGTGCTCCCCTGCTATCGGTGGTGAATCATGCATACGTTTCATTGTGGCCTCAGAGGCAGGTGGCAGTACTACCCTCTAAACTATTTTATCGCAGCCACAAATGGGTAACATTGAGGTAGACCTTCTTTTCCTTTTGATAGTTCAACAATCTCCACCTAACTTGATTGCCAACCCTGTTGTTTCCTCTGATGCGATTGTCCAAAAGAGTTTTAGGCCCACTTATTATATTGGGCAGCCTTCTGAGCCTCCTTCACCTTCTATTGGATCTAACTATTTTGTTACTGAACCCCCTGATAGCCCACGTAATGATAATACAATCCCTCAACCTTTAGGCATAGGCCTTAACCCAGGCCCATTTTCCCCTCTATTTGGCCCCTCCAATACCTTGGACTTATGCCTCTCTAAAGCTATCAACACACTTTCTCTAAAACGCAAGGGCTCAGATGAGAGTCCACCCCCTATGCATCCTACAAAGCTTCTAAAATGGGTGACCTCTCATTAAAATGACAAATCGGATTGTGTTCCCTCTCCTCCATCTTTCTCCAAAATATCAATTTCGAGGGCTCCTGCCAGTAATCAAAACATGAGATTGGCTAAGACTCCTTTTCGTGGCAGAACATCAAAGTCTCGATGTTAGTCTAGGTTGGTAGACATCAAAATTCAAGAGGTGGTAGAAGGTAATGTTTGTTCAAATCCCCTTCTGGTTGCTGTTAGTCCCATTTCTTCGGGGTTAGATGGTCATTTATCCCTATCAACCATGTCAATTTTTGAATCCTATTTGTCTGAGGTGGCGGTGGTGGCTGGCCTTACTCAGCCACCACAACCATGTTAATTCTAAGCTAGAATTGTCAGGGGATGGGGCAACCCCTGACATTCCAAATCCTCCAAGGGTTATGTAGAACCCATCGCCCCATAATAATCTTCTTAATGGAGACCAAAAATAAGCAGTCTAAGCTTCAATGTTTTAGACGCCATTTGTCCTTTTCAAATCAGTGCTATGTGGATCTAGTGGGTCTTTCGGGTGGTCTTGCCTTATGGTGGACAAATGAGGTAAATTTGCAAGTTAGATGCAAGTCACAAAATCTGTTTCAGTGCATTAATATTTCCGATAATTTTCAACCGACTAATTAACTTGCTACTTTTGTTTACGCACCTCCAAGATGGGTGGATAGGAGATTGTTCTAATCTTGTTTACAGAAAATTGCACATGGAAATCATTACGTATGGCTATGCATTGGGGATTTCAATAAGATGGGAATGTCATGGGAAAAACAAGGTTCGACTCCCTGTAATCTCGCTTGAATGGCTCAATTTCAACATCTTTTGTCGGACTGTGAATTCTTGGACCTGCAATTTAAAGGTAGCCCCTACACTTGGACCAACAATCAACGAAGCCCCAACATCTTCGGGAGAGATTGGATAAAGCTTTGGCAACCATCACCTTGAGGCAACTCTTTCATTATGCTCAGGTGCATCATGAAGCTTTTTTAGGATCTGACCATTGTCCCCTCCTTCTGCATTGTCATGTCCCACCTAAGAGGGTACCCCACCAGTTTAAGTTTGAATCCATGTAGACTACTAGCCCTATGTGTGTTGAAATCATACGTACAAATTGGAGCCAACTCTTTGTGGGTTCTCCCATGCTTCAAGTGTCTCGGAAGTTACAAAGCTGTAAACACGAGTTGTCTAAGTGGAGCAAGATTGAATTTGGTGATAACAGGAGAAGAATAACTTAACTGAAAACTGTCATTATTACTCTTTAGCAACTTCCTTACTCCGAGGCCACTGACTCTCAGCTACGGAGCCTTAAGGAGGAGTTTGAGATGGTCCTTCTTCGTGAGGAGATGTATCAACACCAACGCTCTCAAATTAATTGGCTTAATTGTGGCGACAAAAATACCTCTTTTTTCCATGCTGCAGTTACATAGCGGCATCAAAGAAACCAATTGGTTAAGATTAAAGGGAACGATGGAAGGTGGTTAGTTTCAGATTCAACCATTAACAACCATCTTGCATCTTTTTTCACCACCATTTTCAAAGCATGGGACCCGAGGGATTTTGAAGAAGCTTTATCGGTGGTTCACTTTCTATTATAGATCGGATGAATGAGGATCTCCTCCAGCCTCTAGTGGATGGGAAAATTAAAAAAGCTACCTTTCAGCTTGGATCTCTAAAGGTCCCTGGGCCTGATGGCTTTCTTGGACTCTTTTATCATAAACATTGGGATGTCGTAGGCCCCGATATGTGTAAGGCCGTGAAGTGCTTTTTTAACAGTGGGGTTTTTCTTAAAGACTTGAACCACACCAATCTTATTATCATCCCTAAAGTAATAGCCCCTGAGCAGTTTAGTCAGTATCGTTCCATAAGCCTGTGCAATTTTTTTTATGAATATTATCACTAAGGTATTGCCAAATAGATTAAAAGGGTGTCTTAAGAAGCTTATTTCTCCTCAGCAAGCTGTATTTGTGCCTGGCCGACTCATTCAAGATAGTATCCTTATTAGGCCTTTCATTTCCTTAAGCACAAGAAAAAAGGACGCAAAGGTTATGTTGCGTTGAAACTTGATTTCAATAAAGCTTATGACCGAATCCAGTGGGACTTCTTGCAAGCTCTTTTGTTAAAAATGGGCTTTCATGCTAGGTGGGTGCATTTGATCATGGAATGTGTATCGACGGTTAGTTTTTCAGTGTTTGCTAATGGAGATCGACGTATATCGTTTACACCAGCTTGTTGACTCTGAGAAGGCGACCCTCTTTCGCCTTACCTCTTCCTCATTGTAACGGATGTTCTCTCTAAACTCATCACACAACACATCACCAACAACTCCATATTTGGGTTGAAAATGAAAAGGACTTGTCCTTAGTTGTCACATCTATTTTTTGAGGATGATGCTATTTTATTTTTCACAGCAAAAAAGGTCGGACTGCCAAGGTATTTTGAGGCTTTTTTAAGTGTAGAATATGGCTTCTGGCCAAATTCTTAACTTTGACAAATCCGGCGCTTTGTTCTTGGCTAACACTCCTCCTTATTGCCGCTAGGCTGTTTGTAACATTCTAGGTGTATCTCAAGCAGATCCTAAGGCCAAGTACCTTAGTCTCCCTACGTCCTGGGGTAAATCCAAAGGCGAAGCTTACAATTTGCTAATTGAGAGGGCCTTAGCTAAAATGCAGGGGTGGAAATCTAAGTTACTGTCCTAAGTTGGTAAAGAAATTCTCATTAAGGCTATTGTCCAATCCATTCCGTCATACGCGATGTCTTGTTTTGAACTTCCCCAAGGTTTTTGTGACAAGCTCAACTCCATGATTAAGAACTTCGAGTGGAAAGGCGACCCAGAAAGTCGAGGTATAAATTGGGCTAATTGGGATACTATGACATCTCCAAAATTTGGTGGGGGTATGGGTTTTAGAGATCTCAAGGTTTTCAATCAAGCTTTGCTAGCTAAACAGGGATGGAGACTTTTAGCCAATCCTCATTTTTATTGGGCTAGGATGCTTAGAGGTCTATACTTTCTTCATTCGTCGTTCTTAAACGCGACAAAGGGCTCAAATGCTTATTGGGCATGGTCAAGTTTACTTAAAAGCATAGACATTCTCCAAGCAGGCTTAAGGTGGCAAGTTCAGTTTGGGTACCAAATTTAGATTTGGGAATATCGTTGGATTCCATTTCTCAAAGGTTTTCAACTCACAACCTCCAAGCCCATTGACAGTCTTGTTTGCTTGGTGGCTGACATCCTACTTTACGGAAGTGGAAGTTGGGCTCTCTTCAGCAAATCCTAACAAAAACAGAAGTTAATGCTATTTTGAAGATACTTATTGCAGTAGAACGGCGTGGCGACCTTTTAGTTTGGCATCATAACAAATCAGGCCTTTACTCTGTTAAATTTGGTTATGTGGTTGCTAGATCTATTCTTGAGAAAGAATTTGCGGTCAGGGCATCATCCTTTACTACACTAGATGAGAATATGTGGAAGTCTCTTTGGAAGCTTAACATTCCCTCAAAACTCAGGCATTTTTTGTGGAGAGTGTGTCATCATCTCTTTGCAACCAAGGTGGGCCTTTGTCACGACCCAAACCCGGCCCTATGGGTTTAGCACCGTAACCGGCCAGTAATCCGAGATTACCGAAGGCCTGCAGATACAGTAATACAGTAAAACAGAGTACAGGGCCTGGCGGAAGCCAATACAGTAATTAAACAATGTCCAATGAGCTGTGACAGTCTGTATGCAAAAGATTTTTCCATGCATTCATACATAAACAGTACAGAACAGTATGTACAATACTTACATCCATTCAAACTAGGGACTCAACCCTACATAACAGTACAGAAAACATTCCGTCTGTACAAAATTTACAGTCACACAGTACAGGAACCTAATCCCTTGGTAACAGTACAGTAACACCCGGTCTGTACAGAACAGTAAAACAGTACAGAAGGGGGAAAACAAACAAAACACCCCCAAGCCATAGCATGGCAACTCGGAACCTCGCAGTGAGGCACAAAGGCTGGCTTGACAAAACTGGAGTCTAACCCTGACGCTCCTAGCTCCGATCTGGTGCCTGTACACCTACATATATATATGAGCAGTGAGCTAAAGCCCAGTGAATAACATAAAGCGTAAAGGGGTTTAGGATGAATGTCCTTACAGTAATGAAAACAGTTCAATTCAATCAGTATTTCAGTTGTTCAGTACAGTAAACAGTCATATGTGGTACATCCATTAGTATAACAGTAACAGTAGGTCTTAAAAGACCGAACAGTAATGATGGCCATCAGTCAGTAAACAGTAGTGGTTCCACGAGGGAACCGACAGGGAATTCTGTCGCAGTAACAGTAACAGTAAACAGTAGGTACTAAGGATGCCACAGTACAGTTCAGAAATAGAGGACATACATTCATTCAGTAAATAATACCAGTTCAGTAAACAGTTCAGTTCAGTGTTCAAAAGATAATCAGTTGAACATATCTTTACACAATTGTTACTCACAGAGTTCTGGGCTACAGTATGCTAGAGCGCGTCTCCCCAGTTGCCAACCCTACACAGTTAACAGGTTGAACACACTAAGCTACACAGTTGGGAAAACTCATAACTTAATCCCTAATGCCTCGGTGTGTTCTACATCTATATCCTCAACAAGATGCCTTAAACTAGGCCTAAGAATGCCTAGAACGGGATGAGGATGCAAAGATGCACATTTAAAAGCATTTTCAGAAAAACAGAGTCCCGCTCGAGCGCACGTTTCCCCGCTCGAGCGGTCATGCAACAAAGGTACACGCTCGAGCGTAAACTTTCCCGCTCGAGCGTACTGTAAAAGTACTGGATGGGTGAAATCTCCGCTCGATGCCCGCTCGAGCGTGAGACCTGACTCCGCTCGAGCGCCCAATCCTCCGCTCGAGCGTAAGGTAAAACAGTGCAGAGACACTGGATGCTCGAATTCTACGCTCGAGCGGCACTTCCTCCGCTCGAGCGGAAGTGCAAAATCTGGAAAACCCAGATTGCACCTCCAAGTTCAAAACCAAGTTGTTAACAACTCAAAACCGATCCCCTTGGGTTCATTTTCTGGAAAACTCTTATAAACACATAGAGTATCATGTTTCAAAGCTCAATTTTAAGAAATCAAAGCCCAAGGTGAGTCAATTAAAACCATAATCAAACCCATTTTCAAGAACAACATTCAAACATGCATGGATGAGTTTTAAACCAAATTAAAGCTCTAAAGCTTGCTCAAATGAGCTCATTTCTTTTCAAAACCAGATGAAAACATGGTCTGTAACAACAATATGAGCATGCATGTACTAATGTCCATGTAATCAACCTCAAAATGCAACAATACTAACATGCATGCAAGAGATGAGCTTCAATCTACCATTAATGAACCAAATCATGACTTAGCTCTACAAATTAACATGAACCATGCATGAATCAACTTAAAGACAAAATCAAAAGATGAAATTCATACCTAGGTTCCTCGAATGCAAGTCTAGAGGTTCAATATAGCAATCTACACTTCAATTCCAAGCAATTCAAGCCAAATCAACAAGAACAATTCTCTCTCTCTCTAACTCTCCTCTCATGGTCGGCTAAGCTCAGGAGAAATGGCTGATGGAAATGTGTTTTGATACAAGGTGTAATGAGGCTCAAACATGTATGTTGAGTGGGCCACTAAGGGTGGCAATATGGTAAATAAACCAAACTCTTTAATTAGCTTATTTTATCTAATTTAATCATACCTAATCAGTTTTCAGATAAATATACCATAAAATCACATTAATTATGTGGATCATAAAACATCAATCAATTTCTAATTCGGCCGTCGATATGGCCTTCAATTAGCAGTTTAAACATATAAGCATGAACAGATAATCATACGGTCAAACAGATAAAATGCAATTTAACTAACATATACTCAATCAATTCGGTTTCCAATTTCAATCAGTCAGTTCAGTACTTTAATCAGTCCAATTATCAGTCATAATCAATTCAGTTTAACGGTAATCGGTGTTTATCGGTAATCAATCAGTCAGTAATCGGTAAACAGTATGAGGGTTGTTACAGTCTCCCCTCCTTATAAAGAGTTTAGTCCTCTAAACTCGAGTTACCTTCATTCTGGAAGAAAACAGGGTTCAGTGGAAACAGTTCAGGATATCGTTTGGCCATGTCATCTTCCCTTTCCCAAGTGGCATACACGCCACCGTGGTTTTGCCAGTCAACTTTCACTAACGGGATCTCTTTGTTCCTCAGTTTCTTGATCCGTCGGTTTACAATCTGTATAGGCCGTTCCTCATAAGTGTAGTCATCACTCAGCACTACATGAGTAGGCTCTATTATATGGAAGGGATCCCGGAGATAATCTCTTAACATCGAAATGTGAAAGACGTTATGCATGTGCTCCATTTCAGGAGGAAGCGCAACTTGATACGCCACCGGATTGATTTTCTCAATGATCTCATATGGTCCGACGTATCTCGGTGCTAACTTGCCTTTGACTCCAAAACGAGTCTGGCCTTTCATTGGTGTCACTTTCACAAAAACGTGATCACCCACTTCATACTCTCTGTCCCGTCTTCTGACATCTGCATAACTTTTCTGTCTACTCTGTGCAGTTTTCAGTCTTTGCTGTATCAGTTTCACTTTTTCAGTTGTTTCATACACAATCTCGGGCCCAAGCAAAGGCCCATCTCCGACTTCTGCCCAGCAAATTGGAGATCTACATTTTCTGCCATACAATGCCTCGAAAGGCGCCATACCAATACTCGAATGGTAGCTATTGTTGTAGGCGAATTCAACTAATGGCAGATGACTTTCCCAGTCTCCCTGAAAATCAAGGACACACATTCTCAGTAAATCCTCCAGAGTTTGGATGGTCCTTTCTGATTGGCCATCTGTCTGAGGATGATAGGCACTACTCAGTCTCAGTTCAGTACCCAGTGCAGTTTGTAGGCTTTGCCAAAACCTCGATGTAAACTTCGAATCCCTGTCAGAAACAATAGACACAGGCACTCCATGCAGTCTTACAATCCCATCAATATAGATAACGGCCAATTTGTCCGCATTATAGATTGTCTTGACAGGTAAGAAGTGAGCAGATTTGGTTAGTCTATCAACAATAACCCAAATTGAATCCATACCTTTTCTGGAGCGAGGTAATCCAACGATAAAATCCATCGTGATATGCTCCCATTTCCACTCTGGTATGGGTAGGGGTTGCAATAGTCCGGCAGGTCGTTGACGTTCAGCTTTGACCTGTTGGCAATGAAGACATTTGGATACAAAATCAGCAATTTCTTTCTTCATTCCCGGCCACCAGAAATTCTGTTTCAGATCTTGGTACATTTTCGTATTCCCCGGATGGATAGACAATTTCGAATTGTGGCCTTCTTGCAGAACTCTTCTTTTCAGTTCAGTATCATTCGGTACACACAGTCTTTCTTGAAATTTCAGTACATTATTCTCAAATTTGAATCCCGGTCTCGGTTTAGATTCTCTTTCCTCGATGATCTTCTTCAAGAAATCATCCAGTTGCTGTTTCTCTTTAATCTCTTCAATCAGTGCCGGTTGAACAGAAATAGCAGCTAAGGTTCCACCTTGTTCTCGTAAAACAATTTCAATTTCAGATTTTTCAAGGTCACAAAGCAACTCTTTCTGTCCGGTGAGCAAACATGCTAGATTTCCAATCGATTTCCGGCTCAATGCATCGGCAACGGTATTGGCTTTTCCCGGATGGTACAATATCTGTAGGTCATAGTCTTTAATCAGTTCCAGCCATCTCCGCTGTCTCATATTCAGTTCTTTCTGTGTGAAGAAATACTTTAAACTCTTGTGGTCGGTGTAAACTTCACATGTCACCCCATACAGATAGTGACGCCAGATTTTCAGTGCAAACACCACTGCAGCAAGTTCCAGGTCATGGGTCGGGTAGTTCTTTTCATGTGGTCTCAGTTGACGGGAAGCATAAGCAATAACTTTCCCATTCTGCATTAAAACACATCCCAAACCCTTATGAGAAGCATCACTAAATACAGTGTAACCATCCGTACCTGAAGGTAAGGTAAGAACCGGTGCAGTCACTAATCGAGTTTTCAACTCCTGGAAGGCAGATTCCCTTTGGTCAGTCCAGTCAAATGATGTCCCCTTTTGTGTTAACTGCGTCAGTGGTAGGGCAATTTTGGAGAAATCTTTGACAAATCTTCTGTAATATCCAGCCAATCCCAAAAAGCTTCGGACTTCCGTCACATTTGTTGGTCTAGGCCAGTTCACTACCGCTTCAATTTTCTGCGGATCAACAGAAATCCCATTTTTGCTAACAACATGCCCCAAAAACATAACATGGTCAAGCCAAAATTCACATTTAGACAGTTTAGCATACAGTTTCTGTTCTCTTAAGGTTTGCAAGGCAAGTCTCAGATGATGTTCATGTTCTTCTATACTCTTGGAGTAAATCAATATGTCATCAATAAATACAACAATAAAGTCATCAAGGTATGGTTTAAAAATTCTGTTCATAAGGTCCATAAAGGCAGCAGGGGCATTCGTGACCCCAAAAGGCATAACCAAAAATTCGTAGTGTCCATACCTTGTTCTAAAAGCAGTTTTATCAATGTCTTCCGGTTTAACCTTCAGTTGATGGTATCCTGATCTGAGATCAATCTTGGAAAACACTTGTGCACCCTGTAACTGATCAAATAAGTCATCAATACGTGGCAATGGGTATTTGTTCTTTACAGTTACCTTATTCAGTTCACGGTAGTCAATGCACAGTCTCAGTGAGCCATCTTTCTTCTTGACGAACAAAACAGGAGCACCCCATGGCGAAGTGCTAGGTCTGATAAACTTCTTATCCAGCAGTTCCTGCAGTTGTACTTTCAATTCTTTCAGTTCAGTTGGAGCCATTCGGTATGGAGCTTTAGAAACTGGTTGTGTTCCGGGAATCACATCAACGGTAAATTCAATCTCCCTGTCAGTCAAATCTCCTGGAAGATTATCTGGAAAAACATCTGGAAATTCTCTGACTATAGGAATACAATTCACATCAGTTTTAATGCTATCATCAGTAAACACAGTCAGTACAGAACACAGATATCCTTTACACCCCTTTCTAATTAATTTAACAGCTTTCACTGACGAAATCAAATACGGAGGAGGTACTACTCCACTCCCATTAAACACAAATTCAGGCAGACCAGGTGGACGGAAAACAACTTGCTTGGTCACACAGTCAATAGTGGCATGATATTTTTGTAACCAATCCATCCCCAATATTACGTCAAAATGATCAATGTTCAATGGCAGTAAATCAATAAACAGATGCATATCCCCAACAATAATTTCACATGCGGGGTACATATAAGCACATGTCATGGATCCCCCTACGGGTGATGATACGGCTAGCAGATAGTTCATGGGTTCTAAGGGTCTATTCAATTTCCGTGAGAAAGCATGCGATACATAAGAATGTGTAGACCCCGAATCAATCAGTACATATGCATTTTGAGTACAGATAGAGAGAATACCTGACACAACGGTCTCGGTATTCTGCACATCTCCCGGTACTAGTGCGAACACTCGGCCTTGCCTCATAGGCTCTTTTCCGGTAGCTTTAGGGTTCGGTTTTGGTGGAGCATTTGATGCTGCGCCGCTGGCTGCAGCTTTGCTATTGCCTTGAGGAGCAGAAGGGCAATCTTTAACCATGTGGCCCACCTTGCCACATCTGTAACAGGCTCCAGATAATTTGTGACAAACCCCTTTGTGCCTGTTGCCACATACAGAGCAGGGTGGAATGAACCCACTCCCTTGGCTGGGGCTAGTCATTGATCCCGTGTTCTGTTTCTTATTGGCTGGGTTATGCTTGCCTTTCTTGAATTTGAAACCTTGCCTTTTTCCATGCCATTCAGTTGTTGGTGTTTCAGATTGTTTCACTGCTGCAATGTTCGACTCGGCCATCAATGCCCGGTCGAGAACACCCACAAAGGTCGGTAATTTCAAAACATTTATCCGGTCAAGTATTGCCACATTAAGGCCACCTTCAAATTTCCTGGCCTTCTTATATTCAGTATCCACCATATGCGGTGCATATCGGGCAAGTTCAGTAAATTTCGCCTCATATTCTGCAACGGACATTGTGCCCTGCTTCAGCTGTTCAAATTCAGTCACTTTTCTATCCCTAACACATTGAGGGAAATACTTTTCAAAGAAGGACTCCTTGAACTGAGCCCAAGTCATAACGGTATTTGTATTACGGATTAACATCCACCACCTTCTAGCTTCTTCTTGTAGGGTGAAGGTAGCTAGCAATACTTTATTCGCTTCCGAGCACGGAAACACTTCAAATAATTTTTCTGTCTCAAGCACCCAAGCTTCAGCCTTTAGCGGTTCCAATCCTCCCTGAAAGGATGGCGGTTTCATTTTGCTGAACTTCTGGGTCAGAGCAATAATATCCCCATCATTCACATTCGCATTAAGTTCCGGCTGTACCGGAGGAGGAGGAGGTGGGGGCGGTTGGTTCTGTTGTTCAAGTCTAGCAGTTATCAGTTCTATCATTCTTTCCATTCTTTCCATTCTTGCCTCGGTAGACGAGGATTCAGGTTCATTTGCATTGTCCATTTCACTATAAGCAGTTATAACAGTTTTAAACATAAGCAGTCATTGGTTTAACAGTTTACCACATTAGCATGTATTCAGTCATAACATAACCACACACTTATCATGCTCATGAGATGCCCAAATAACTTTTCTAGGACACCCTATAGCTCATTTGGACACGTGTGTGCGGTATAACTCGTGGTAAGTATCGCTCTGATACCACTCTGTCACGACCCAAACCCGGCCCTATGGGTTTAGCACCGTAACCGGCCAGTAATCCGAGATTACCGAAGGCCTGCAGATACAGTAATACAGTAAAACAGAGTACAGGGCCTGGCGGAAGCCAATACAGTAATTAAACAATGTCCAATGAGCTGTGACAGTCTGTATGCAAAAGATTTTTCCATGCATTCATACATAAACAGTACAGAACAGTATGTACAATACTTACATCCATTCAAACTAGGGACTCAACCCTACATAACAGTACAGAAAACATTCCGTCTGTACAAAATTTACAGTCACACAGTACAGGGACCTAATCCCTTGGTAACAGTACAGTAACACCCGGTCTGTACAGAACAGTAAAACAGTACAGAAGGGGGAAAACAAACAAAACACCCCCAAGCCATAGCATGGCAACTCGGAACCTCGCAGTGAGGCACAAAGGCTGGCTTGACAAAACTGGAGTCTAACCCTGACGCTCCTAGCTCCGATCTGGTGCCTGTACACCTACATATATATATGAGCAGTGAGCTAAAGCCCAGTGAATAACATAAAGCGTAAAGGGGTTTAGGATGAATGTCCTTACAGTAATGAAAACAGTTCAATTCAATCAGTATTTCAGTTGTTCAGTACAGTAAACAGTCATATGTGGTACATCCATTAGTATAACAGTAACAGTAGGTCTTAAAAGACCGAACAGTAATGATGGCCATCAGTCAGTAAACAGTAGTGGTTCCACGAGGGAACCGACAGAGAATTCTGTCGCAGTAACAGTAACAGTAAACAGTAGGTACTAAGGATGCCACAGTACAGTTCAGAAATAGAGGACATACATTCATTCAGTAAATAATACCAGTTCAGTAAACAGTTCAGTTCAGTGTTCAAAAGATAATCAGTTGAACATATCTTTACACAATTGTTACTCACAGAGTTCTGGGCTACAGTATGCTAGAGCGCGTCTCCCCAGTTGCCAACCCTACACAGTTAACAGGTTGAACACACTAAGCTACACAGTTGGGAAAACTCATAACTTAATCCCTAATGCCTCGGTGTGTTCTACATCTATATCCTCAACAAGGTGCCTTAAACTAGGCCTAAGAATGCCTAGAACGGGATGAGGATGCAAAGATGCACATTTAAAAGCATTTTCAGAAAAACAGAGTCCCGCTCGAGCGCACGTTTCCCCGCTCGAGCGGTCATGCAACAAAGGTACACGCTCGAGCGTAAACTTTCCCGCTCGAGCGTACTGTAAAAGTACTGGATGGGTGAAATCTCCGCTCGATGCCCGCTCGAGCGTGAGACCTGACTCCGCTCGAGCGCCCAATCCTCCGCTCGAGCGTAAGGTAAAACAGTGCAGAGACACTGGATGCTCGAATTCTACGCTCGAGCGGCACTTCCTCCGCTCGAGCGGAAGTGCAAAATCTGGAAAACCCAGATTGCACCTCCAAGTTCAAAACCAAGTTGTTAACAACTCAAAACCGATCCCCTTGGGTTCATTTTCTGGAAAACTCTTATAAACACATAGAGTATCATGTTTCAAAGCTCAATTTTAAGAAATCAAAGCCCAAGGTGAGTCAATTAAAACCATAATCAAACCCATTTTCAAGAACAACATTCAAACATGCATGGATGAGTTTTAAACCAAATTAAAGCTCTAAAGCTTGCTCAAATGAGCTCATTTCTTTTCAAAACCAGATGAAAACATGGTCTGTAACAACAATATGAGCATGCATGTACTAATGTCCATGTAATCAACCTCAAAATGCAACAATACTAACATGCATGCAAGAGATGAGCTTCAATCTACCATTAATGAACCAAATCATGACTTAGCTCTACAAATTAACATGAACCATGCATGAATCAACTTAAAGACAAAATCAAAAGATGAAATTCATACCTAGGTTCCTCGAATGCAAGTCTAGAGGTTCAATATAGCAATCTACACTTCAATTCCAAGCAATTCAAGCCAAATCAACAAGAACAATTCTCTCTCTCTCTAACTCTCCTCTCATGGTCAGCTAAGCTCAGGAGAAATGGCTGATGGAAATGTGTTTTGATACAAGGTGTAATGAGGCTCAAACATGTATGTTGAGTGGGCCACTAAGGGTGGCAATATGGTAAATAAACCAAACTCTTTAATTAGCTTATTTTATCTAATTTAATCATACCTAATCAGTTTTCAGATAAATATACCATAAAATCACATTAATTATGTGGATCATAAAACATCAATCAATTTCTAATTCGGCCGCCGATATGGCCTTCAATTAGCAGTTTAAACATATAAGCATGAACAGATAATCATACGGTCAAACAGATAAAATGCAATTTAACTAACATATACTCAATCAATTCGGTTTCCAATTTCAATCAGTCAGTTCAGTACTTTAATCAGTCCAATTATCAGTCATAATCAATTCAGTTTAACGGTAATCGGTGTTTATCGGTAATCAATCAGTCAGTAATCGGTAAACAGTATGAGGGTTGTTACAGCCTTTACAAGAGAGAATGCGGGTCTTCTCCTATTTGTTCCATTTGTCCTTCAGATGCAGAAACAGTGGAGCAGCTCATGTTTGAATGGCCCCGTTTGGTGTAGCTATTAAAACAACTTATTGATTATACCTTAACAGATTATAGATTATGATTTTAATCAGAAGTTGTTAATCTGTTTGGTATAACTGTTGGATTATAGATTTAAGTTGCTGAGTAGTGTTTGTTAAATAAGCTGTGAAATAGTTTTTTCAATTAATTTTTATTTTTTGTTTGTCTACATTTCTCATAAAAAATAATAATAATAATCTATAGTCCATTTGAGTCTTTTTCTATTTTTAAAAAAATAAAAAATAAAAAATAAAAAAATTTAAGAGTATAACCATAAATTAACATGTCCACAGCAGAAGCTGATAATCAGAAGCAAGGGGTGAGCAGCTTCTCAGAATTAGCTTTTTTGAGTTAAAATAAGCTGTTAGAATCAGAAGCTGTTTGAAATAAGTTTAACCAAACAGTCTAAAATAACTTTTTCAAAGCTAAAAGCCATAAGTTGGCTCTGAAAAGCTGAAACAAACACCCCCAATATCCATGGACACAACCAGTTTGGTTTGGCAGCGCTTTAAATCTCCGAATTAATACAGGTTCTATCCCAAATGTCACCAAATAGACAAGTGACCAATTTCTCCTACATCATTCTAAGATTGAGGCTCAAAATTTCATGATGTATGTGGTTATTGTTGGTTGGTTTATTTGGAAGTCCAGAAACAACTTAGTTTTCAATCACAGCCCTGTTGACCTTGCTGCTACTCTTTACCGAATATCCCAGTTCTAGATGGATCACAATAATTTAAGCTTAACCTCTGTACTGTCGAATCAATCTCCAAACCCTCATAAGTCGGCGGTAATCGAGGGTTGGTCCCCAGCTCCCCATGACCTTCTGAAAATCAATTGTGATGCTGCTTACTGCCCAAGGACTGCTGAAGTTGATATTACTGCTATTTTTCGGAATTCTTCAGGCCATTTTATTGACGGCCTTGCTAGGACCATTGTGGCATCGTTAACCTCCTGAGGCTTGTGCAGTCCGTATGGCCTGCCTTTTTGCTCAAACCCATAGTCTCATGTGTATGGCCATTGAGAGCGACAATCAACAAGTCATTTAGCTTAGTGTTTCTGAAAATGTCCCTTCGTGGGAGCTAAATGCTGTGATTTGCGATGTCAGAAGTTTGGCCTCTCAACTCCAGCTCTCCTTCTCTTAGACTCGCCGTGATACCAACAAGGTGGCTCATTGGGTTGCTAAGTCCCTAGCCTCCAAGTCTCCCCCTCCTCTTTGGAATGTATACCCTTATGTTTCTTTTAGTTCCTTAATTGTTTCTAATGTAAGTTCCTTTGAGTCTTAATGCAATGCCTTGATAGTTAAAAAAAAAGAGTTGAAAATACAATTTTAACTGAAATTGCAATTTCAAAAATGCAATTAAGCATTACTACCAATCACTAAAATATTTGATTGCCACAATTAACATTCCTTACAAATGCTTGCAATTATAGGCCAAGTTTGGGAAGACTAAATAAGTGTACTTTTTGACTTTTTATGAAATATGGGTTGGATTTGGGTTGGATTTGAAGTGATGTGTTAGAGAGGTGATGTAACTTAAATAAGATGATGTGACTTAAATAGGATAGTGACTTTTTGACTTTTTAGATTTTTTGGAGGATGCCAACACACTAAAATATTAGATTATCACAATCAATAGTCCTCACTAGGGCTGCGCAGCAGATCCACCGACTCGCCAAATTCGCCTGACCCGACCCAACACCTAACGGATGAATGCGTGACATGTGACGGGCGGACGCAGGTCTAGAATTCAGGATTTTTCGAGGTCGGGTTGGGTGGTGGGTAACCCGTCATTATATCAACAAAACCCGACCCGACCATGATTTATTTTTCTTTTTTCCGCCTTAGCCCATTTTGCCCTAACCCCAAGTCTCATTTCAGACAGACACACTCTGTCTTCGCTCGCTCTGTCTCTCTCTGGCCCCCAAAACCCCCCCGACGATCTACTACACTGAACAACGGCGATCGACTACATTGAACGGCGATCGGCTATCGGCTACACTGAACGACGATCTACCAAACGGCGATCAGCTATCGGCTATTGGCTACACTTTTTTCGTCGTCGTCCTCTGGTCTACACTAAACAGCCGACCGACGATCTACTACACTGAACAGAGAATGATCTACACTGAACGAACTGAGGTATTGTCTGCTCTTTTTCTTCTTTCCTCTTCTTCTCTTCTCCTGTTCTGTTTTGCTCTTCTTCTTTCCTCTTCTTCTCTTCTCCTCTTCTGTTTTTCTCTTCTTCTTTCCTCTTATTCTCTTCTCTTGTCTCTCCACACTCTCGTCTGTTTATGGTTTTATGTGTTTGTTTATTTGTTTTGTTTTTTATTTTTTTCAAGTTGGCTCATGTTTTGGGGTGGGTTGTTTAAATTTGGTAGAATTGGGTTTTCTTGTTTCTACTACTAATACTTGGGATGCTAATTGGGTTTTTAATTAGCATTTTAATGTGTGTCTTGAGAATATATCTTAAACGTAAAATGTAAGAGGCAGATAGTAAAGAATGAATATAGTTCAGTACATTGTTCTGGAATGAACAAACAATGAACAAAAATTCACTTTGTTCTGTAAATGAATCTAGGAACTGATATGCTAATGTTGAGCAATTTGGTGTTTGTAAATTGATTTGAGCAATTTGGTTTATAAACTGATTTAGGAACTGCTTTGGAAATGAATGATTTAGGAACTGCTTCGGAAATGAATGATTTAGGAACTGAAAATAAAAAGATTCACATCAGTTGACAGATTCATACAGAATCTGTGTATTGAGTCCAGTTATTAGTCCTTCATGTATTGATTCATGGTTTATTTTCTTTCAACCTTTTTTTTTTAAAACTGTTTTTAGTCCTTCATACAGTGCTTCCATACAAAATCTGTGTATTGAGTCCAGTTATTAGTCCTTCATGTATTGATTCATGGTTTATTTTCTTTCAACCTTTTTTATTGAAACTATTTTTTGTCCTTCATACAGTGCTTCCATACAAAATTTGTGTATTGAGTCCAGTTATTAGCCCTTCAGTGAATATAACTGAATATTGGTTGCCCAGGTTGTCAGTGCATAACACTTCATAGACATTTGGTTATGCAATGAATAACACTTCATAGACATTTGAATCATTAACACTTCGTAGACATTTTGTGACAATCACTGAATATTGGTTGCATTTGCCCAGGTTATTTTTGCACACCTGAATGATGCCCAGGTTTTTTTTTTTTTTTTAGAAAGTGCATAATTGAATTATGTTAAAAATTTATAAATTTTTAAACCGCCAAACCGATTTGTATCTATCTGCCAAACCGATTTGTATCCATCTGCCAATCCGCTCAATCTGCATCCGCTGGATTGGTGGACGGATGCGGATTGATTTTCTTCAATTTGCCAATCTGGCGGACGGATGGCGGTTTGGAGGTTCCGTGGCCACAATCGATCCGCGCCCACCCCTAATGCTTGGAATTAGGGGTGATTAGACATTTGGATGACCTGATAGATCCACCGGCTCTAGTCGGTGAGCGAATGCTTGGATCGGGTGGCGGATAATCAACCCCTAAACCGTGCATGCCTGAATCACCCATATGCCTTTTATGATTATTATTTTTAGTGATTTAGTTCTCTCTTCTATATTCTCCATCAACAATGGAGAGAGAAACAACCAAACCCTACCTTTCTCGTCTTTTGTCTCTCTACATCAGCTCGATTGGCGGTGGTGACTGTACAACGGCGAAACCCAAAACCCCAAAACCCCAAACCCCTAAACCCCAAACCCCAAAATCCAAACCCCAAACCCAAAACCCAAAACCCAAAACCCCAAACCCTAAACCTGTACTTGAAAATGATGTCCCATATAGGGTGACCCAACGCCCAGTAGAGATATGCTAAACATAATATGAGCAATAACTAAGACATTAACATTTGATAAATGTTTATTTCACATAAATCAATTCATAGCCCATTTCAACTACATGACAAATGTGCCCATGTGTCATTCCATTCTCCATTTCTTATCTAATTTCTCAATTCATAACCCTGGCTTAGAACCTACAATGATAGTTTACTTGGCATGAACTCAGAAGGATGATAGAGCAGTTATATGAATATTAGAGATCTAGTCCAAAGAAACACACAGGCATATTTGGCATGAACCTGATCCATCCCCCAAAAAGACGGTCATATTTGGCATGAACTTGAATATTAGAAATCTTGCCCAAAAAAACATATACAGTAATGAACTATAAGTTGGAAAAATGCTCAAAGTTTGTAAAGTCCAAACCGTCAAACCGATCGCTTTCATCCACCAATCCATGGCCCGCTCAATCTGCATTCGCCAACTTAGCGGATGGATGCAAATTGATTTTTTTTCAATCCGCCTACTTTTGGATAGATGGCGAATGGATGTCACCCAACCCAACCCAACCCAACCCAAACCGTGAGCACCACTACTTGCAATTATAGACACGTCACATTTGAGGTCTGTAACATGTTTTATCAATTTTTTTTTCTTTTTTACTATTTTGTGTATTCTCTGCTGCTTTCACCTCTCAGTTGATTTGTCAAACTCGTTTATTTTGGATATATATTTATATATTTAATATTATATTTATTTATTTATATGGGTTGGGGGCAGCAATATTGCTACCCTGCTATATTTCTTTGTTTCTCTCTATGTATATACTAATGGATACCACTTTTCCAATCTAAAAAACAAATGAATGCAGACACTACTACCACTTTCTTATTTTTGTGTTTGGTTGGTTTTCAAAATCTATTTTCAAAATTAGATTGATAAAAAAAAAAGCAACGTAAAACTCAAATATTTTTTTACATCAAATGCATTGACCGTTGCACCGACAGATTATAAACCTGAATTAGGTACCCAAACCTGAATTGTTTTGCTAGGTATGTTTTTATTTATACAGGGGAGAGAGAGAGAGAAGAGTGGAGAGGGTGTGGTGTGATGGGGGATTCAAAGCCTAGAAGAAGTGTGAGATGTCCATACTGTGCAGGTCCTCTCGCAAAGGAGATGGTAACCACTGAGGCTGAGCTAAGCTTTTACGCTCCTCTTTCTTTCTATTATTATAATTATAATTATTTTGTGAAATCTGGTGCATCTTCTATTTAACTGCAGGAAGCAAGTGACTGGACTCTTCCTCCCCTCATTAGGGATAGCTTTTCTATGGTAATTATTTTCTTAACCCATCTTATATTTCATTACTTGCCATTGCTTGCACTTGATGCATCATGTGCATATCATCACCTACTTAAATCAATTTTTGAATTCTAAATCAAACCAAAGTAAAAGTAACAAATAGTGAACCTGTCTTTAGATTCACTTAAATTTCCAAGTGAATGGGAATTTGGACCAAAATCTTCAATTTATCCTTTTTTCTATTCCACCTCCGGAGAATTCTTCGTCGTAGAAATTGTTTCAATATGTATGAATATAGAGTTTGTGTTAATCGTGAGATTTTTGCAACATGGTTGAGGAACATTGGAAATTCTAAGGGAGTTATCTGTTGAAGGTGGAGTTTTGGAGTGAATTGAGGATTTTATATATTTACCCATTTAGGAAAGTGTATGTCTCTCAATATGTGCCATGTTTTTTTTTGTTGGAAACAAAAAAAGTGTTACACAACTCCAATAAAGTGTTCACACCAAATTGGGTATTCACTTTGCAATTTAATAATAATAATTTAGATAATATAGTATAGATGATAAAGGCGCGCACACACACACATATGGGCTAATGTTTGTTTGTGTGTGTGTGTGGAGAAAATTCTATATTTGCTTAATTTAGTGCAATTTTCTTGAACTTTGCATATTTAATTAGTTTGTTGGGTTATTGAGATGTGATTTGATAATATTTCACTAAATATTCTTCAAAATTTTACTTTTGTTCGTCTTATGTTACAATCCTAAAGTTATTCTAAGTCAGTTAACAATGAGGTTGGCCATGTGAGTATATGCTCTCAGACATCCTCTTATTGCAAGTTGGTTTTCAAGGGTGAGTTTTACCTAAGGGTTTGTATCATTCGGTATTAGAACTAGTCACCATGTGGAGTATGAGATTAGACACAACCTATGTGAGTACGGGATTGAATGGCCATTGCTTTATGGTCTGTGCTGCGGAGGGAGTAACGTATGGGCCAGATTAAAACATCTTATTATTGTGTGTAGGTATAGTACTATTGTGTTGAATATTGAAAAGTGAGTAAGTCTATAAAAGGGAAAGGAAAATGGCTACTGTTAATTAAGTGTCAATAGAGTGGGCTGTCATGTATGTCAGTTGTGGAGTGTGGTGGTGTGTTACGATCCTAACTATTTTATCCCTTTATTTTGCCTTCATGTTTACTTTCTTCTTTCTTTTGTTATGTCTTTACTATTCCTTTTCATGTAGATTGGTTCTGCCGTTGGTTGTACAACAAGTGCATTCTATGGATTCAACCATGGTATGTCATTTTATCCTTATTTTCTACTCGTGTTCCTCAACTTTTCAGTCTGTTCTATGACCTTGAAATAGTTATGTCATTCCTTCAGCTTTTAGTTCATAGTAATATGTTATTAGTTGTGCATGAGTTACAGCATATTTCATTGGGTTCCTTATATTGGTACTCTATATGTTATTTGATGTAGGTATTGTTGTCATTGTATGACTTATGGTCCCAGTTATTTTGTTGTAAACCAATGGTTTCAAAATGGTTTAACTTAGTAAAAGCATGAAATTTAAGATCTTAAAAGATTAGTATGTCAATGCACGTTGACTTTTGTGTGTGTGCGTGCAAGCGTGCGTGCGTGTGATGTTATTACCACAAAAAGAGATATTACAATTACTTTCATTACACCTCCCCAGTGGGTACACATCTTCGGGGAGATACGCACATGCCTAGCCTAAAACGTGCAAGTACCCTTATAGTCAAATAGAATAGGCAAAGCACACAAATACACATCGGAGCCATAAGCACCCACTGGTGATATAGTTAATGCTTGTTGGCAGTTGAATTAGCTATACAAATTGTGGAACTAACACCTAGTTTGCTTTCAAAGAAGACAATGTACTTTTTTGTTAGATTTGACTTCTTCATTCTTGTATTCATTACTTTTCTTAAAGTTCAAACCTTGAACTTCGTCTCGATTTTTCCAGGAACAAAGATGCATTTGCTAAAGTATTATAGTTGCATTTATATATATATTTTTTGTATCATATCTTATGCTTCTAGGTTTAAATTAGAATGAAGTAGGCACTAAAACAATTTTTTTATTACAACACTTAGTACAAGAAAAAGTGTAGCGTTCAATGTTGTAAACTGATGGTATTTTAATGTGGCATGACACAATAATAGAAAGTTTTGCATTAACCATAATCTACTTGTGGCTTTGATACTTCAGTAAACAAATGGTATTCTAATGATATAATTCCTGTTCCATTGTTCCTGCTAATCTTCTTTTTCTTCTCTTTTTTTCCTCTTTGCATAATATAGCACTCTGAAATTACTTTCCTGAGCAATACCATATGTTGATTTTCTCAATCACTGAAATTGTTATTGTTAGTGATAAACTTTTGACAAAGAGTACATACACTTTTTTTACAATTGGCTTCTTTCCCTCCATGTATTTTGTTATTTATTTTATTGAATTACCTCTACAGTGATGCCAATCGTTCAGAGGTGGGTTAAAGGACCTATCTGGTTGCATTTCCTCATCGGTGTAAGTGTCAACTTCCGTTTCGATTCCCCATTTGCTTGAGCTTTGATTTTTACTTGCAATTTTAGTTCCTTGTATAGCTTAAGCATGTCATTCAATTTGTATAGAAGAATTTATTGTGTGGTTAGAATTTGTAAAGATGCCGCATCTACAATCTTGCTCTAGGTAGCACGGAAGCTCTTAGCATTCCATATTAGTGTCCAATTCAGTTTGGATGCTAGCACCTAAAGGGCAAGCGTCGACATGTGTTTGACACACTTACGGTTGTCCATATCGTGTCGTATTCATAACCCATGTTATTTATGCTTGTCAGATATTGTTGTAACAGAGACCTAAAGACACGTGTCACACGATTTGGTTTGATACACTAAACAACCGATTTGTATCTAAGGGTGAATCGACAATAAGCATAAATTGCATCGTAATTGTATGATTCATGATACGTATTACACGATTTAGTTTGATACACCAATACCAATCAATTGGTTCAACTTTATCCACGTGTTTCTACTTGCACAAGAAATATTTGGGAGGCATCAAGCAAGAGGTTATAAAAAGTGGTGATTTGAGTAGTTTGGACCATTTTAGATGAGTATTTGGATTACTTGAGTTGTAAAATTTTACTATTGGCGTTTGCCTCTTCGATGAATTGAAGAGTTCTTTTTTTTTTCTTCTCATTTTTTTGAAAGGTCTCTTTTTAACACGAGTTTCAATTCTAGCATTTGTGTTTTGCACCAAAACTGAAGTCTATATATACCCTATATAAAAAAGAAACCAACTATATTCTATTAAATTTATCTCACTATTGTGATTTGAAATTTTGAATTTTTTATCTTTCTTTTTTGACGGACCATGGATTCTTGTCTCCATTGATTCATAACAGCACATGCATTTATGGATTGTCATTAATTGTAATGCATAATAAAAAAATGAAATATAGGATCATAGATTATATTGATCCTTGAACCTACATCACTTAGAGGCAAGCATGTTATTGCCTATTGCATCATGTGATCATCATTCAAAACAAACTTTTCATTGATTTATGTCTAAAATTTTCATATTTATAATATATCTTTAATATCTAATTGTTTAAATATTTTTTAATGTATTTTAGAAATTATAACCAAATAATTATGATTCGTGATTCGGAAAAATGTAATTTTGATTCATGATTCAATTCTTGATTTGACAACTGTGTTGGGATATTGTCTCTTCACCAACATGTCAGTACTTGTGGTGTTGAGCTTATTAAATGTTCTTTTATAATTGATTTTATTTCTTCATTTTTGTTTTGGGTGTGGGTCTTCCTTTTTTTTCAAAAATATTTTAGATTATATCTTTCTCCTCAAGAGTTTTAAGATTTCTCATGATCTCTATCCTCTTCCACGAAGTCCAACATTGTCTACCCCAATTGCAAGATTGCTTGTTTCGGGTGATGCTTCCCCCACCTCCTCCTTCACTACCCCAAAATTTCTGACACTGGCTTAATAGTATGTTTCATTTATCTACTTGCCCAATTACCACATATTCTACTCTATGATCTAGGTAAGCCTATCTTGGCAATGCTATCATAACATATCTTCAAATATTTAAATATCTTGTCCAGTATGCACCTCTGGGTGAAGTGAAGTAATATAAGAAATGATGCAAGGTAGATTAACTGTGTTGCACACTTTTAGAAACATAGGAAGTTGAGCTCAATAAAATTCATTAGGTTAAAAATCTTATGTTATTCGCATTGTGTGGCAATGCTTGATGAAGTCATACATGGAACTAATAGTTTTGTTATTTTATTTTTTATTATTTATTTATTTATTTATTTTTTCCGTCTTCATAAAAACATCTAGTCTTAATGGTTATATCCATAACCCTCTCTCTCATAAGTGTGGGTTTTTGTAATGTGTGAGAGATGGCATTGGGTACAGACACGGGGACTGTGGATTCATATTTTGTACCTTTTTTTGTTGGTGACTTTGTTGCCGTTTCTTTCACTGGGTGCAGGCTCCACCTGTGATAGTCTTCTCATCAGCTTGTGCAGGGTTGACAGGTTAGAGTTTTCTCCATAAAAAATTATTTTCAGATGTATTTCTATTCGGTTTTATGAATTGTTTTATTACCTTTATTAATGTTGTTAGAGAAACTAAAACTACATAGAAATGAATTCCTCATAGATGAAATATACATTCATAATCTAGCACAGGTTTTATATGAATCTTTTATCAGTTTGTGGTACATTTTATGTATTATGTAGAGTATCTTGTCCTGTATATTTTAGAATTGCCACATTATAAACTAATAACCCAGGATAACACATCTTAAGAGTAAGATAGATGAATGTAAATTTATGTATTGTCCCACAAATGCGTTGTGAACATGCCAAAATTGGGTTTTTATAGAGAAGTGGTTATCGCTTTTGTTTCCCCCTATCACTATTGGAGTGTGGTACATGGAGATATTATGGTAGTTTCTGGCATTTTCATGAATTAGGAGTGTTTGAGAAGATTTTGAAGGCCTCTTTCATTGTTGTAGTGCTCATGAACGTGGGTGCGTGGGACATTTAGGATTATAGACCTATCAACCTTGTGGGTAGTCTATATAAACTTGTGGCCATAGTTTTGTTTTGGCTATTTGGATGAGGAAGGTCATTGGGAAGTTTAGTCTCAAAAATGCTTTTTTCTTTTGAGAACTCATGTTGGTGTCTCATTTGGTATTTGAGAACAACATATATATATTTTTTTTTGGTGTGGACAAGGGGGAGAAGTTGAGATATGATGTGTCCTTATATTTTGCGGAGCTGTTTGGGTATGCATTAACTTGGCCTGGAGTGAGCTTATCATTGTCCGATTCTCATTTTGGGGGTATAAGATAGGTTCTCATTTTGGTCACGGTAGGCTGTGTCTGGGAGGGAAGAGCATACCTAAATCATGTAGTTTGCTCTGGGGCATTATTGGAAAACTAGGTGGAATTTATTTTTGCAGATACTGTGAAGTTATGTCTGTGTTGAGAACTACAATTTTCTGATCCCCAATGTTGGTCCATCATGGATATTGAGAAATAGTGAGTTATGGCTCTCCGCTGCAGATAGGGATGCTTTTTGGACATGCGATTTTGTGTGTATATATAGAATATGATTGTTTCATTATGTGAAGCATCTGTCTTTATTTTTTTTGATAAATAAATTTCATTTTGTAAAGTTGATTTAAACCTAATGTGTTTGTGCATGGGATAGGCATTTTGCAGGTGGTGCTGTTCCAGCACTTGCCTAACTTGCATCTTCATCTTATCATTCAGCATTCTCGTCTCCGTCATTGCCATCTCCAACCTCACTGGATGATTAGATTCACAAATCCAGAAATTCCTCTCCTCAATAATTCTCTCTATAGTTGAATAAGTAGCAGAGCACTCTGGTGATGTCCATTGTGGACCACGGGCCTGAGCCATTCTCTATGCTTTGTGGGTAGCCTCACAAGAAGCTTGTGCAATAAAATGCATGGCTGTGCTCCTTAGGCCCTCTAATATGTTCCAGCTACAGGCATTGGTTCTTATGTATTATGTATGTAGCAGAGCTAGCGATGGTTCTCTATATGTAAGAATCATATAGAGGATAAATAAACCATGCCCCTATAGAGACGAGAATGTTTTATTTAGGGTTTAGGTTTTAGGGTTTCGGGTTTAGGGTTTAGGGTTTAGGGGTTTAATTAAATTAGGGTTTAGGGATTAGGGTTTAAGGGGTTTGGGGTTTCGGTTTGCGGTTGGGGTTTGGGGTTGTAGGGTTTAGGGTTTGGGTTTTTAGGGTTAGGGGTTTGGGTTTTGGGTTTTGGGGTTAGGGGTTAGGGGTTAGGGTTGAGGGGCTAGGGTTTAGGATTTAGGGGTTAGGGTTTAGGGGGTTTGGGGTTTAGGGATTTAGGGCCTAGGGTTTTAGGGTTAAGGGTTTTTAGGATTTTTAGGGTTTAGGGTTTTTAGGGTTCTTAGGATATAGGGTTTTGAGGGTTTTGAGGATTGAGGGTTTTTAGGGTTTAGGGTGTTTGGGCATGGTTCTTATGTATTATGTATGTAGCAGAGCTAGGGATGGTTCTCTATATGTAAGAACCATATAGAGGATAAATAAACCATGCCCCTATAGAGACGAGAATGTTTTATTTAGGGTTTAGGGGGTTTGGGGTTTAATTAAATTAGGGTTTAGGGTTTAAGGGGTTTGGGTTGGGGGTTGGGGGTTGGGGGTTTCGGTTTGGGGTTTGGGGTTTGGAGTTTTGGGTTTAGGGTTTTTGGGTTTTCGGTTTACGGTTTAGGATTAGGGGTTTAGGGGTTAGGGATTTAGGGGTTTTAGGGCTTTAGGGTTTAGAGGTTAAGGGTTTTAGGGTTTTTAGGATTTAGGGTTTTTAGGACTGAGGGTTTTTAGGATTTAGGGCTTTTTGGGTTTAGGGTTAGGGTTTAGGGTTTTAGGGTTTAGGGTTTACGATTTAGGGTTTAGGGTTTGCGGTTTGGAGTTTTGAGTTTCGGTTTTAGGGTTTTGGCTTTGGGGTTTTGGTTTGGGGTTGGGGGTTGGGGTTGTAGGGTTATAGGGTTTAGGGTTTAGGGTTAGGGGTTTTTGTGGGTTAGGGTTAGGGTTTAGGGTTTTGGGGTTTGGGGTTTGGGGTTTGGCGTTGGGGGGGTTTAGGGGTTTAGGGGTCTAGGGTTTTAGGGTTTTGAGGGTTTAGAGTTTAGAGTTTAAGGGTTTTAAGGGTATAGGGTTTTGAGGGTTTTTAGGATTTAGGGTTTTTAGGGTTTAGGGTGTTTAGGTTTAGGGTTTAGGGTTTGGGGTTTAGGGTTTACGGTTTGGGGTTTGGGGTTTGCGGTTTAGGGTTTCGAGTTTAGGGTTTAGGGTTTTGGCTTTAGGGGTTCAGGGTTTTGGGTTTAGGATTTTGGGGTTTTGGGGTTTTGGACTTAGGGTTTGGGGATTTAGGGTTGGGGTTTATGGTTTTGGGTTTAGGGTTAGGGGTTTAGGATTTAGGGGTTAGTGTTTGGGGTTTATGGTTTTGGGTTTTGGGTTAGGAGTTTAGGGGTTAGGTTTTGGGGTTTATGGTTTTGGGTTTAGGGTTTAGGGTTTAAGGTCTAGGGTCTAGGGTCTAGGGTCTAGGGTCTAGGGTTAGGGGTTGAGGGTTTGGGGGTTTTGGGTTTTTGGTCTAGGGTCTAGGGTTAGGGGTTAGGGGTTAGGGGTTAGTGTTTAGGGTTAGGGTTTTGGGTTTTAAGGTCTAGGGTCTAGGGATTCGTGATTAGGGTTTAGGGTTTAGGGGTTTAGTGTTTAGGATTTAGGGTTAGGGTTTAGAGTTTAGGGTTTAGGGTTTAGAATTAGGGGTGTAGGGGGTTAGGGTTTGGGGTTTAGGCGTTGCTTTTTGATGCTTCGATGTTGGCACTTCCTATCATTGTGAAGCAGAATTCACCAAGTGTTGGATTGTTCACCCACCAATAGGGAACGTGAGCTGGGTTTAGACCGTCGTGAGACAGGTTAGTTTTATCCTTCTGATGACAGTGTCGCAATAGTAATTCAACCTAGTACGAGGGAAATCGTTGATTTGCACAATTGGTCATCGCGCTTGGTTGAAAAACCAGTGGCGCGAAGCTACAGTGCGCTGGATTATGACTGAACGCCTCTAAGTCAGAATCCAGGCTAGAAGCGATGCATGCACCTGCCGCTCGCTTGCCGACCCGCAGTAGGGGCCGTCTGGCCCTCGAAAGGCACGTGTCGTTTGTGAAGCCCGCGTGGCGGACGAGCTGCGCGGGCCGCCTTGAAGTACAATTCCCATCTCGAGCAGTGGGTTGCCCAGCATGCCACGACAATGACCTGCATGCCATGCCACCGCCTTGCCCAGCATGCCATGCCACTGCCTTGGCCAGCATGCCTTGCCAAAGCGTTGCCAAGCATGTCAGGGGAAGGCCTTGGCCAGCTTGTCATGCCACTGCCTTGTCCAGCGTGCCAAGCAGCTGCGTGGGCCAGCGTGTCATGCCACGGCCTTGGCCCGCATGCCTTGCCACAGCGTTGCCCAGTATGTCATGCCATGGCGTTGCCTGGAGTGCCATGCCTTAACCTTGGCCAGCATGTCATGCCACCGCCACGGTCAACATGTCATGCCACTGCTTTGGCCGGCATGCCATGCCTTAGCTTGGGCCAGCATGCCATGCCACCGCCTCGACCAGTATGCTATACTAAAGCGTTCGCCAACATGCCATGGCGGGCACGCCCATACCACGGCCGTGGCCGGCATGCCAAGCCATGGCGTTGCCCAGCATGCCAAGGCCTCGGCGGGCATGCCATGCCATGCCACGGCCTCGGCTGGCATGCCATGCCACGCCACGCCACGCCACGCCCTCGGCCCGCATGCCTTGCCTCAGCGTTGCGCAGTATGCCATGTCACGGTGTTGCCCGGAGTGCCATGCCTTAGCCTTGGCCAGCATGTCATGCCACTGCCACGGCCAGCATGCCATGCCACTGCCTTGGTCGGCCTGCCATGCCTTAGCCTCGGCCAGCATGCCATGCCACCGCCTCGGCCAGCATGCCATGCCAAAGCGTCGGCCAGCATGCCATGCCAAAGCGTTGGCCAGCATGCCAAGGCGGGCATGCCCATGCCACGGTCGTGGCCGGCATGCCAAGCCACGGCAGGTATGCCATGCCACGGCCTCGGCCCGCATGCCACGCCTCTGCCTCGGCCCGCATGCCATGCCACAGCCTCGGCCAACATGCCATGCTATGCCCTCGGCCTGCATGCCTTGCCACGATGTCGGCCTGCATGCCCTGCTACGGCGTTGCCCGGCATGCCATGCCACAGCGTTGCCCAGTTGCCATGCCTTAGCTTTGGCCAACATGCCATGCCACGACCTCGGACTGCATGGCATGCTACGGCGTTGCCCAGCATGCCAAGGTCGGAATGCCATGCCACGGCCTCGGTACGCATGCCATGCCACAACGTTGCCTAGCATGCTAAGGTCGGAATTCCATGCCACGGCCTCGGCCCGCATGTCATGCCACGACGTTGCCCAGCATGCCATGCCACAACGTTGCCCAGCGTGCCATGCCATGGCCTCGGCCCGCATGCCATGCCACGGCCTCGGCCCGCATGCCTTGCCACGGCGTTGCCCAGTATGCCATGCCATGGCGTTGCCCGGAGTGCCATGCCTTAGCCTTGGCCAGCATGTCATGCCCTCGCCACGGCTAGCATGGCTTACCACAGCCCTGCCCAGCATGCCAAGGTCGGAATTCCATGTCACGGCCTTGGACCGCATGCCATGGCACGACCTCGGCCCGCATGCTATGGCACGGCCTCGGCCCGCATGTCTTGCCATGGCGTTGCTCAGCATGCCATGCCACAGCGTTGCCCAGCGTGCCATGCCTTAGCCTTGGCCAACGTGCCACGCCACGGCCTCGGCCCGCATGGCAAGCCACAGCGTTGCCCAGCATGCCTTGCCACGCCGTTGCCTAGCATGCCATGCCTTTGCCTTGGCCAACTTGCCATGCCACGGCCTCAGCTTGCATGGCATGCCACAGCGTTGCCCAGCATGCCAAGGCCGGAATGCCATGCCTCAGCCTCGGCCCACATGCCATACCATGTCCTTGGCCAGTATGCCATGCCACGGCATCGGCCCGCATGCCTTGCCACGACGTTGCCTAGCATGCCAAGCCACAGCGTTGCCTAGCGTGCCATGCCTTAGCCTTGGCCAACATGCCATGCCACGGCCTCGGCTCGCATGGCATGCCACTGCCTTGCCCAGCATGCCAAGGCCGAAATGCCATGCCACGGCCTCGGCCTGCATGCCATGGCACGGCGTTGCCCAGCATGCCATGCCACAGCGTTGCCCAGCGTGTCATGCCTTAGCCTTGGCCAACATGCCATGCCATGGCACGGCGTTGCCCAGCATGCCATGCCACAGCGTTGCCCAGCGTGCCAGGCCTTAGCTTTGGCCAATATGCCAAGCCACGGCCTCGGCCTGCATGCCATGCCACAGCGTTGCCCAGCATGCCCAGGCCGGAATGCCATGCCACGGCATCAGCCCGCTAGCCTTGCCACAGCCTTGGCCAGCATGCCATGCCACGGCCACGGCCTCGGCCTGCATGCCTTACCACGGTGTTGCCCAGCATGGCATGCCACAACGTTGCCCAGCATGGCATGCCACAGCGTTGCCCAGCATGCCAAGGCCGGAATGCCTTGTCACGGCCTTGGCTCGCATGCCTTGCCACGGCGTTGCCCAACATGCCATGCTACAGCGTTGCCCAGCGTGCCATGCTTTAGCCTTGGCCAACATGCCATGCCACAGTGTTGCCCAGTATGCCAAGGCCGGAATGCCATGCCACGGCCTCAGCCAGTATACCATGCCACGGCCTCAGCCCGCATGCCTTGCCACGGTGTTGCCCAGCATGCCATGGCATAGTGTTGCCCAGCGTGCCATGCCTTAGCCTTGGCCAACATGCCATGCCACGGCCTCGGCCCGCATGCCATGCCACGGCCCGCATGCCATGCCACCGCGTTGCCTAGCATGCCAAGGCCGGAATGCCATGCCACGGCCTCGGCCCGCATGCCTTGCCACGCCCTCGGTCCGCATGCCTGGCCACGATGTTGCCCAGAATGCCATGCCACAGTGTTGCCCAGCATGCCATGCCACAGTGTTGCCCAGCGTGCCATGACATAGCCTTGCCCAGCATGCCATGCCACAGCGTTGCCCAGCGTGCCATGCCTTAGCCTTGGCCAGCATGCCATGCCACAGCGTTGGCCAACATGCCAAGCCTTGGCCGTGGCCGGCATGGCAAGCCATGGCGTTGCCCAGCATGCCAAGGCGGGCATACCATACCACGGCCTCGGCCCGCATGCCTTGCCACGGCGTTGCCCAGCATGCCATGCCACAACTTCACCCAGCGTGTCGTGCCCTAGCCTTGGCCAGCATGCCATGCCACTGCCTTAGCCAGCATGCCATGCCATCGCTACGGCCAGCATGCCATGCCACTGCCTTGGCCAGCCTGCTATGCCTTAGCCCTGGCTAGCATGCCATGCCGTGCCACTTGGCAGTCACGCCATGCCACGGCCTCGGCCCGCATGCCTTGCGGCCGCCTTGGGTAGCATGCCATGCCACATCGTTGCCCAGCGTGCCATGCCTTAGCCTTGGCCAACATGCCATGCCACTGCCTTGGCCAGCATGTCATGCCATTGTGTTGCCCAGCATTCCACGGCCGTGGCCGACATGGCAAGCCACGACGTTGCCCAGCATGCCAAGGCGGGCATGCCATGCCACGGCGTTGCCCGGCCTGCCATGCCATGGCACCGTGTTGGTAAGCCTGCCATGACATGGCACTACCTTGTCCGGCACGCCGTGCCACAGTGTTGGCCAGCATGCCTTGCCGCGGTGATGCCCAACATGCTAAGGATGGCATGCCAAGCCACGGTGTTGCCCTGCATGCCATGCCACGGCTTTGGCCCTGGCACGTCCTTGGCCAGTATGCCGTGGCACCGCCTTGGCTGGTATGCCACGCCACAGCGTTGCCTAGCAGGGTGAGACCGGCATGCCCTGCCACCGCCGAGGCTGGCATGCCATCCCAAGGCATTGCCCAGCATGCCACGACCTTGCCACGCATGCCATGCCAAGGCCAATGCCTTGCGCCAGCATGCCATGCCAAAGCCTTGGCCAGCAGCATGGCATGCCACGGGCTAGGCGAGCATGCCATGCCATGCCACGGCATAGGCTGGCTTGCCTTGCCACGGCCTCGGCCAGCATGCCATGCCAATGCCCCGGCCGGCATGCCATGCCAAGGCTTTGGCCTGTAGCACGTCGGTGCCACGGGCTTGGCCAGCAGTATGCACTGCCGTGGCCTTCGCAAGCATGCCATGCCATGCCGTGGCCTTCGCAAGCATGCCATGCAAATGCCTTGGTCGGCATGTCACGCCACGGCCTTGGCTAGCTGCATGGCATGCCACGGCCTCGATGAGCATGCCATGCCAAGGCCAAGGCAGCGTGTAAGGTCGCGGGCAAGGCCAAGTCCTCGTGGACGGCCATGGCCAAGGCGAAGGCCACGGGCGAAGGCCACGGGCAAAGGCCAAGGCCAAGGCCAAGGCCATGGCATGCCACTGCCTTGACCGCTCTTTTTGAACATGATTCTTTTGTATTCATACCTAAACCATGCCACACAATTAAAAATGCACTACAATTACTTTTAAATGTCACGCCCTATTTTTTGGCAATTTTTCTTGAGTTTTTCGAATTTTTTAAGCCTTTATTTGGGCCAAAAAAATCAAAATAAAATAAAAAAAATTACAAAAACAATTTAATAATTTCAATAATTACTAGTGCTTTATCCTTTAATTATTGGAATTTTTCCATAATTTTTGACTATTTTTATTAATTTTTAATATTTTTAAGTATTAAAATCGAAATGAATTAAAATAAAATATTTCCGGTGGCCAAATATTTTTTTTCAATTTTTTTTATGGTGTCTTAAATTATTTCCTACAACTTTCATATTGAAAGTTTTGGCAAAAAACTATTACTTTTTAAAAAAATCCCATTATGACTCATTGAGCATGGTTGATGTTTCCTCCTGCCATACTGAAAAGGGCTTAACAAGCTACTATAAGGGGGGGAGGGGCACATCTCTTGCCTAGTGTCACACACTGGCAATGCGGAAGCCTTGTTGAAGATAAGCAAGTGTGTGTGGCGCTAGTTAACTCTCTTCACTAGCCCGCCAAGAATGCTCGAAAGGTTTGCAAAGACAAGCAAACACAATATTAGTCCAGTTGATGAGCCACAAGTTTGGAGACAAGCCACAAAATAACAATCAACAAGCTAAAATTGAAGTAGCAACAACTGAAAGGCTTTGCACAATATAAAAGTGAAATGAACTTTTCATTACACAAAAGAAGGTATTACAAAAGTTGAACAATGCACAAAAGTGCTACAAAAGTTGACTTACCATATACAAGGTTGGGGTACATTAAAGGCACAAGTGGTTTGGTTCAACACTTGGGTACCCCCTCCTTATAATAGCTTGTTAAGCGCTTTTCTATCTGGCATGAGGAAACATCCACTATGTTTGAGGAGTCATAATGGATTTTTAATAATTCTACAAAAATAGAAAAATTACAACTCTTGGACTCAAAACACCTTTAATACTAAGGTATTTACATAAAAATTTACAAGGCAAAAAGATTACATTTGACCGTCTAAAAGTTGGCCTAAAGTTGCTACTTGGTGGCTAGCTTGCTTCATGGCATGTCTTGGACTTGCACCAACAACTTCTTAGGCATGTCTTTGGCTCTCCAAAGGGCATAAATGTGTGTGGCATCAAGGTGTTGACCCTTGGATGGGCGCACCTTGACAGTCTCCCCCACTTGAACGGTCGACGCCCTCGATGACTTGGCCCAATAAGCATCAATCTCGTCTTGAAAAGCCGACAAGTCCGCCTCTCGTTCCCAGCTGATTTCTTCATCTCCAAGGCCTTTCCATTTTACTAAGTATTGTCTTTGTTGCTTCTTGGAAACCATTTTCACCCGATCAGCCAAGATAGATTCAATAGACCTTTTCCCTGCTTTGGCTATGATGGTTTGGTGTTTTTGCTCATTTCGGGTTGGATCTTCCTTGTCTGGATAGTAAGGCTTCAAATAACTCACATGGAAAACCGGATGCACTTTCAACCAAGATGGAGCATCTATCTTGTAAGCACACTTGTCAATTCTCTTCAGAATGGTTACCGGCCCCTCATACTTACGCACTAGCCTTCTGTCTCTTCCCCTCATGAACTTGCGTTGCTCAGGGTTGAGTTTGACAAGAACTTGATCCCCAGCTTTGAACTCAAGTGGCCTCCTCTTTTCATCAGCCCATTTCTTCATTTTGCTTGCTGCTTTTTCAAGATAGGCACGAGTAATGTCATGGTTTCTCTTCCACTCCTTAGCAAATTGGTAAGCCCTGGGAGACTTTCCTTCATAAGGTCCATCCACTGTGTGGGGCAACAGTGGCTGTTGTCCATTCACTATCTCAAAAGCACTCTTGCCCGTAGAGCTACTCTTTTGAGAGTTGAAACATAACTGTGCTACATTAAGAAGTTGCACCCAATTTCGTTGATTGGCATTGACAAAGTAGCGCAAATACTCCTCGAGCATACAGTTGAAGCGTTCAGTTTGCCCATCCGTCTCCGGATGGTAGCTTGATGAAGTATTAAGTTGTGACCCAAGAAGCTTGAATAACTTCGTCCAGAGTTTGCCAACAAAATGCGTGTCTCGGTCACTAACAATACTTTTAGGCACACCCCAATATTTGACAATGTACTTGAAGAAGAGTTGGGCAGTCTCCTCCGCTGAAACATACTTTGGGGCAGTAATGAAGGTAGCATATTTGGAGAATCGGTCCACAATAGTTAAGATAGTCTCGATATCCCTCACTTTAGGCAATCCAGTGATGAAGTCAAGTGATACACTTTCCCACGGACGTTTAGGCACGGGCAAAGGTTCAAGCAAGCCTGCTTTCTTCTTATGCTCAACCTTGTCTTGTTGGCAAGTGAGACAAGTGCGGACATATTCTTCCACATCATCACGCATTTGGGGCTAATAATATCCTTGTTTCACCAAGGCCAAAGTTCGCTCCCACCCCGGATGTCCTGCCCAAAGTGTATCATGGCACTCCTTAAGGAGTGTCTTCCTCAAGTCACCAGCCCTGGGTACAAAGATACGGTTGCCTATTGTCATAAGAAGTCCATCTTGCACCTAAAATTGACGAGTCTTGCCCATTTTGACAAGGTTCATAAGATTCTCTGCCATAGTATCCTTGTCTAGATGAGCCTTGATTTTCTCCTTAAGGCTGGTTGAAATAGAAGTTAAAGAACATACATGATGGCACACGGCAAGCTCCGCCTTCCTGCTTAGTGCATCAGCAACATGGTTGCTGGCACCGGCCTTGTATTCTAAGGCAAAATCAAACTCTGCCAACTTCTCTTGTCACCGTGCTTGTCGTGCGCTTAACTTGGGTTGAGTGAAGAAATGGCTAACTGCTGTGTTGTCAGTCTTCACGACAAACCGTGAGCCCAAGATGTAGTGCCTCCATGTCATCAGACAATGCACTACTGCAAGTAGCTCTTTCTCATGAGCTGGATATCTCCGCTCAGCATCGTTGAGCTTCCTACTCTCATAAGCAATTGGGTGACCATCCTGCAAAAGAACACCACCCAAAGCAAAATTAGATGCATCCGTTTGTATCTCAAAAGCTTTACCTAAATCCGGTAGAGCAAGAACAGGATCTCTTGACATGGCTTCTTTCAAGGCTTGAAAGGCTTGTTGGCACTCTTCTGTCCAAACATATGGCTTGCCCTTCTTTAGCAACTTTGTTAATGGGGAAGCTAGTCTTGAGTACCCTTGAACAAACTTGCGGTAATAATTAGCCAATCCAAGAAATGACCGTAACTCTGAGACATTTGCAGGTGGCTGCCACTCTTGAATAGCCTTGACATTCTCTTGGTCCATTCTGATGCATCCATGCTCAACAATGTGCCCTAGGAACTTAATCCTCTCTTGGGCAAAAGAACACTTCTCCAGCTTGACATAAAGCTTGTGTTCTCTCAGCTTGGTAAGGGCCTTCTGAAGATGCTCCACGTGCTCTTCCAAAATGGAGCTATAGATTACAATGTCATCCAAATATACCACAATGAATTGATCCAAATACTCTTGAAAGACTTCATTCATCATGGTGCAGAATGTTGCTGGGGCATTAGTCAAGCCGAATGGCATGACAAGAAACTCATAAGAGCCATAACGTGTAACACAAGTAGTTTTAGGCTCGTCTCCCTCGGCAATCCTTACTTGATAGTACCCCGACCGAAGATCTAGCTTAGTAAAATACCTTGCTTTGCTCAATTGATCAAACGAATCCGCAATGAGAGGAAGGGGATATTTGTTCTTGATGGTCAGCTTGTTGAGTGCCCGATAATCCACACATAAGCGAAGACTACCATTATGCTTCTTTTGAAATAAGATAGGTGAACCGAATGGGGCCTTAGATGGCCTGATAAAGCCTGCTTCCAATAACTCTGTAAGCTGCTTCCTTAACTCATTCAACTCAGGAATAGCCATTCTATATGGTGCACGAGCTGGTGGTTTTGCCCCTGGCACTAACTCGATAGCATGATCTACACCTCGACGTGGAGGCAACTCCTTAGGCAACTGTTCAGGCATAACATCTGCAAATTGCCTTAAGACCTTCTTGACTGCAGTTGGGACAGGAGTAGAATCAAGAGCTTCATTCAAGTTCAATGCCGCAACCTAAGTTTGCTCCCCATGCCTAACACCCCTCTTGAGTTGCATAGCTGAGACAAACCGGTCACTGTTGTTGGTGGCCATAGCAGGAATGAGACATGGCTTATCCCCCATGACACACATACTATTAGAATAAGGCATGACTGCCGTCTTTGTGGTTCTCAAGAAATCCAACCCAAGGATGGCTTGGAAGTCATCCATGGGCACTGCGGTGAAATCTTCTCTTCCTTCCCAAGTGCTGACCTTCAAATGAACAGATTTTGCAACCCCATAGATAGGCTGCGCTACCGAGTTAACCGCCTTGATGCGGCTGCCATCCTTCTCTAAAGATAGCCCAAGTCTTTCAACTTCAGTCCCCGCAACAAAGTTATGGGTGGCTCCGGTGTCAATCAACGCACGAAGGGGCTTCCCATTGATTTTTACATCCACAAACATCAAATCTTTGTTGGATGACTTGCTCTTGTTCAACTTGCCTGATGATTCTCCACTTTACATGGGTTTCTTCCCTTTGCCTTCATCTCTAGACTCCACAAGTTGTTTAGGATCTGAATGCTTGCCTACTTTGCCACTCTTGGCATTCTTCTTAGGCCTACCTGTAGAAGCCTTCTTCTCCATGGCATTCATCATATGAAAGGCTCCCACTCTAGAGCTAGCTGCCTTAGAACCCTTGTCACTTCGCTTAGACCGCACATCTTCTTCCTCGCTATCATCATCACTTGGTTGAGAGACACGGTCAGACATAGTTGCTAGAGCATTCAAGGCACGCTTTTGTGGACATTCAGATAACTGGTGTGGCCTATTGCATAAGAAACAAGAGATAGGGCCTTTTGTTTTGCTTGTAGAGAATTATTGAGGGGCTTTTGCCTTGTTACCATAGCTCTTCTGTTGCCATTATCCTCCACTCGAATGGGTTTTGGATGTAGAAGTGTTGGCTCCCCCACTCTTGGGTTTGCCATAGCCTTGGGACTTTCCACCTCCCGTACTCTTGCGCGGGGAACTACTATCCCGTTGCTTAGGTTCGGCGTAGTCCGTAAGGCATTCAGCTGCTGCTTGTGCATGGGTTAAATCTTGCACTCTTTGCCTTTGAAGTTCAACTCTGGCCCATGGCTTCAATCCCTCAAGGAAGAAGAAGAGCTTGTCTTTCTCTGACATATCTCTGATGTCTAGCATAAGCCCAGAGAATTCTTTCACATAATCTCTTATAGTGCCGGTGTGCTTGAGATCCCGCAAAGCACGCCGGGCATTATACTCAACTTTTTCAGGGAAGAATTGGAGCTTAAGTTCATGCTTCAATTGCTCCCAAGTCTCAATTGTGCATAAGCCTCGTTGCATCTCATCATGTTTAGTTCGCCACCATAACTTGGCATCACCGGACAAATACATTGTGGCCATAGAAATCCTTGTCTCCTCAGCATCGACTTTCACAGCTTTGAAATATTGCTCCATATCAAAAAGGAAGTTGTCTAACTCCTTGGCATCTCGGGCGCCACCGTAGGCATGGGGCTCGGGCACACGCACCCTAGTGAATTCCATGCCGCCACCAGGTGCATTGCCAAAGGCACGGGTAAGAACACCAACCCGGCCACTGAGGTCTTCAATCTCTAGCCTGAGTTTAGTGACAACATCCTCAAAATCTTGCCCATGAGTAGGGCCATGAGTTTGCTCAAGATCATAAACCCGTTGCTCAAGGGTGGCTAATGAAGTTGCCATGGCCTCCATATTGTCCATACGTTGCTCTAAGAGCTCAATTCTCTCCCTTTGCGATGGTTGACGGTTACTAGCACCCTCCATTTAGAAAGCCAATAATAGAGACAGCCAATAATGGAGAAAGCCAAATAGACTGGGCTCTGATACCAACTGTCACACACTGGCAATGCGGAAGCCTTGTTGAAGATAAGCAAGTGTGTGTGGCGCTAGTTAACTCTCTTCACTAGCCCGCCAAGAATGCTTGAAAGGTTTGCAAAGACAAGTAAACACAATATTAGTCCAGTTGATGAGCCACAAGTTTGGAGACCAACCACAAAATAACAATCAACAAGCTAAAATTGAAGTAGCAACAACTGAAAGGCTTTGCACAATATAAAAGTGAAATGAACTTTTCATTACACAAAAGAAGGCATTACAAAAGTTGAACAATGCACAAAAGTGCTACAAAAGTTGACTTACCATATACAAGGTTGGGGTACATTAAAGGCACAAGTGGTTTGGTTCAACACCTGGGTACCCCCTCCTTATAATAGCTTGTTAAGCGCTTTTCTATCTGGCATGAGGAAACATCCACTATGTTTGAGGAGTCATAATGGATTTTTAATAATTCTACAAAAATAGAAAAATTACAACTCTTGGACTCAAAACACCTTTAATACTAAGGTATTTACATAAAAATTTACAAGACAAAAAGATTATATTTGACCGTCTAAAAGTTGGCCTAAAGTTGCTACTTGGTGGCTAGCTTGCTTCATGGCATGTCTTAGACTTGCACCAACAACTTCTTAGGCATGTCTTTGGCTCTCCAAAGGGCACAAATGTGTGTGGCATCAAGGAGTTGACTCTTGGATGGGCGCACCTTGACACCTAGGCAAGGCAGTGCCAGGTATGCCCCATGGCCCCTTGGCCTTGGGCGCGGCCTAGTGTCACGTACCGACTCATTGGGGATGCGAGTTCTACACTAAACACATTGCAAGCGCATTAGTTTGTGAGCGGCAAGGCAGGCAGGGTAGATCCCTATCGCATCTCCTGGGTTGGTCCTTGGGCATAATGCACGGGGGTACGCAGTACCACTCGTGGAGCCGGCTTCTCGGGAGGATGACAAGCGCCCAGTCCGTGACAAGTGGTATTAGAGCCAGCCTAGGGGCACTGTGATGGGGACGTTACGTGAGACTTACAGCAAGCAGATTCATTGTGGGGTCTGCACCAAGGGTGGTGTCCGCACGGGGCGGGTTTCCCGTGGGTAGGGAAACGGACAAGCATGGAGGCAGGCAGGGTAATGTCCCCCTGACGAGGGCGTCAGGGACTGGCGGTGGTAGCATGTCACGTACCGACTCATTGGGGATGCGAGTTCTACACCAAGCATCTTGCAAGCGCATTAGTTTGTGAGCGGCAAGGCAGGCAGGGTAGATCCTTAGCGCATCTCCTAGGTTGGTCCTTGGGCATAATGCACAGGGGTACGCAGTATCACTCGTGGAGTCGGCTTCTCGGGAGGATGACAAGCGCCCAGTCCGTGACACTAGGCTGCGGCCTTAGGCGGCATGGACCACGCCTCGACCGCGGCCTGAGTCGCGGCCTTAGACGGCTAGGACCAAGCCGCAGCTCGGTCGCGGCCCTGGATGGCCTGGACGGCGGCTCGACCGCGGCCTTGGGCGCGGCCTAGTGTCACGGCCTTGGATTTGCTGAACCAACCCTCAGTCTTTCCAAGCCAACCGTGCGGCCTTAGATGCTTATAGCACACCTTACTTGCACCTAAGTAAGCCTTTTGTGGAAGGGAGCTAGGAGATTGCATATACAAGAGAGACTTAGAGAGAACACTTGGAGAACGTTAGCTTTGTATTTCACTTGAGAGAAGGCTTACAACTCTTGGATGGTTTGGGCAAATGAGGCCCTCCCCTTTATATAGCCTTACAAAGATTATTCTAAAACAACTATGTTGGAGAGTGTTCTAGACACTTCTCCTTGCTAGAGTATTCTAGGACTATTCTAGTATGTACATGTCTAGAAGGTTCTACAAGTGCCTCTAACTATGTACAAGTTTCTACAATGCTTCAGGGAGTTCCAGAAGCTTCCAGCATGCTCTACTACCTCCCAGGGCATTCCAGTTCAACCATCTTCTTGACTGCTCTAGAGAATTCTAGATTCTTCTATTAGAGCCTCCCTTCTTCTAGCCATTCTCTAGAGAGTTCTAGCAATCTCCTTAGGCTTCTAATGCTTTCTAGTGAGGGCAACATCAGGATTTGTCGGTCCGTGACACTAGGCAGCATGGCATTGGCATTCGCGCGGGCATGTACGGCCTGGCATGCGCGCGGCGTGGGCAGCATGGCATGGCATGCGCGCAGCGTGGACGGCCTGGCATGTGCGCGGCCTGGGCAGCAAGGCATGGCATGCGCGCGGCGTGGGCGGCCTGGCATGCGCGCGGCGTGGGCGGCCTGGCATGGCATGCACGCGGCGTGGGTGGCCTGGCATGGCATGCACGCGGCGTGGGCGGCCTGGCATGCGCGTGGCCTGGGCAGCATGGCATGCCCGCTGCCTGGGCAGCACAGCGTGGCATGAATGCTCTAGCAACTGTGTCTGACCATGTCTCTCAACCAAGCGATGATGATAGCGAGGAAGAAGATGTGCGGTCTAAGCGAAGTGGCAAGGGTTCTAAGGCAGCTGGCTCTAGAGTGGGAGCCTTTCATATGATGAATGCATTAGAAAAGAAGGTTTCTACAGGCAGGCCTAGGAAGAATGCCAGGAGTGGCAAAGTGGGCAAACATTCAGATCCTAAACAACTTGTGGAGTCTAGAGATGAAGGCAAAGGGAAGAAACCCATGTACAGTGGGGAATCATCAGGCAAGTTGAACAAGAGCAAGTCATCCAACAAAGGTTTGATGTTTGTGGATGTAAAAATCAATGGTAAGCCTCTTCGTGCATTGATTGACACCGGGGCCACCCACAACTTTGTTGCGGGGACTGAAGTTGAAAGACTTGGGCTATCTTTAGAGAAGGATGGCAGCCGCATCAAGGCGGTTAACTCGGCAGCGCAGCCTATCTATGGGGTTGCAAAATCTGTTCATTTGAAGGTCAGCACTTGGGAAGGAAGAGTAGATTTCACTGCAGTGTCCATGGATGACTTCCAAGCCATCCTTGGGTTGGATTTCTTGAGAACCACAAAGACGGCAGTCATGCCTTATTCTAATAGTATGTGTGCCACGGGGGATAAGCCATGTCTCATTCCTGCTATGGCCACCAACAACGGTGACCGGTTTTTCTCAACTATGCAACTCAAGAGGGGTGTTAGGCATGGGGAGCAAACTTGGGTTGCAGCATTGAAGTTAAATGAAGCTCTTGATTCTACTCTTGTCCCAACTGCAGTCAAGAAGGTCTTAAGGCAATTTGCAGATGTTATGCCTGAATAGTTGCCTAAGGAGTTGCCTCCACGTCGAGGTGTGGATCATGCTATCGAGTTAGTGCCAGGGGCAAAACCACAAGTTCGTGCACCATATAGAATGGCTATTCTTGAGTTGAATAAGTTAAAGAAGCAGCTTACAGAGCTATTGGAAGCAGGCTTTATCAGGCCATCTAAGGCCCCGTTCGGTGCACCTGTCTTATTTCAAAAGAAGCATGATGGTAGTCTTCGCTTATGTGTGGATTATCGGGCACTCAACAAGCTGACCATCAAGAACAAGTATCCCCTTCCTCTTATTGTAGATTCATTTGATCAATTGAGCAAAGCAAGGTATTTTACTAAGTTAGATCTTCGGTCGGGGTACTATCAAGTAAGGATTGCTGAGGGAGACAAGCCTAAAACTATTTGTGTTACACGTTATGGCTCTTATGAGTTTCTTGTCATGCCATTCGGCTTGACTAATGCCCCAGCAACATTCTGCACCATGATGAATGAAGTCTTCTAAGAGTATTTGGATCAATTCGTTGTGGTATATTTGGATGACATTATAATCTATAGCTCCACTTTGAAAGAGCACATGGAGCATCTTCAGAAGGCCCTTACCAAGCTGAGAGAACATAGTGGATGTTTCCTCGTGCTAGATAGAAAAGCGCTTAACAAGCTATTATATGGAGGGGGTACCCAAGTGTTGAACCAAACCACTTATGCCTTTAATGTACCCCAACCTTGTATATGGTAAGTCAACTTTTGTAGCACTTTTGTGCATTGTTCAACTTTTGTAATGCCTTCTTTTGTGTAATGAAAAGTTCATTTCGCTTTTATATTGTGCAAAGCCTTTCAGTTGTTGCTACTTCAATTTTAGCTTGTTGATTGTTATTTTGTGGCTTGTCTCCAAACTTGTGGCTCATCAACTGGACTAATATTGTGCTTGCTTGTCTTTGCAAACCTTTCGAGCATTCTTGGCGGGCTAGTGAAGAGAGTTAATTAGCGCCACACACACTTGCTTATCTTCAACAAGGCTTTCGCATTGCCAGTGTGTGACACAAGGCCAAGGCAGCCCAGCCAAATCCAGCAGCATGCCATGCTAAGGCTAAGGCAGCCCAGCCAAAACCAGCAGCATGCAATGCCAAGGCCAAGGCCAGCAGATGCCATGCCAAGGCCAGCAGATGCCATGCCAAGGCCAAGGCTGCCCAGCCAAAGCCTTCAGCATGCCATGCCAAGGCCAAGGCCAGCAGCATGCCATGGCCAAGGCAGCCCAGCCAAAGCCAATAGCATGCCATGCCAAGGCCAAGGCCAAGGCCAGCAGCATGCGATGCCAAGGCCAAGACAGCCCAGCCAAAGCCAGCAGCATGCCATACCAAAGCTAAGGCCAGCAGCATGCCATGCCATGCCCAGGCCAAGGCCAGAAGCATGCCATGCCAAGGCCAAGGCCAAGGCCAAGGCCGAACGGCCGAACAGCCAAAGCCAGCAGCATGCCATGCCAAGGGCAAGGCAAGCAGCATGCCATGCCGAGGCCAAGGCAGCATAGCCAAAGCCAGCAGCATGCCATGCCAAGGCCAAGGCAACCCAGCCAAAGCCAGCAGCATGCCATGCCAAGGCCAAGGCTAAGGCCAGCAGCATGCCGTGCCTCGACAAAGGCAGCCTAGCCAAAGCCAACAGCATGCCATGCCCCAGCCAAGGCCACAAGCATGCCATGCCAAGGCCAAGGCAGCCCGGCCAAGGCAGCGCAGCCAAAGCCAACAGCATGCCATGCCAAGGCCAAGGCCAGCAGCATGCCATGCCATGGCCAAGGCAGTCCAGCAAAAACCAGCAGCATGCCATGCTAAGGCCAAAGCTAGCAGATGCCATGCCAAGGCCAAGGCTGCCCAGCCAAAGCCTGCAGTGTGCCATGCCATGCCAAGGCTAAGTCCAGCAGCATGCTATTCCCAGGCAAAGCCAGCAGCAAGCCATGCCAAGGCCACGGCCAGCAGCTTGCCATGCCACGGCCTTGGCCAGCAACATGGCATGCCACGCCCATGGCCAGCAACATTGAAGCTTGTTGCAAAAATTATGTCCCGCGGAAGTTGCCTGTTGCCTTTGTCATTTGCGGTCGCTTTAAGAATAGCAGCCGAAGCAACCCAGCCAAGGCCAAGGCCGCAGCCTAGGCCATGCCATGGCCTTGGCCAAGCTAGCAACATGCCAAGCCACAGCCTTGCCCAGCTGCTTGTCTTGCCACGACCTTGTCCCGCAGCGTGGCTTGGCGTGGCCTTGGCCAAGAACATCGCATGCCACGGCCTTGGCAAGCAATCCTGTCCCTCGTGTAATTACCATTAGGTTTGGCTTTGACTTACGTACAAGATGCCCTGCGAAATGCATGTCCCTCGGGTAATAGCCATTTGGTTGCCTTTGACTTGCGAACGAGTTGCCATTGTTTTCCCGATGGAAGCTTGTTGCGAAAAGTATGTCCCTTGGAAGTTGCCTGTTGCGTTTGTTATTTGCATTCGCGCTATCCGATGCTTGCTCGGTTTTTCTAAGAGTTTTTGCACGTTCGTCGGGCTTCTTAGTCCTTCGGGGTGTGATTCGCATTTTTTAATTATTTATTTACTCATAAAAATTAAAATAAAATAAATAAAAAATAAAGAAATTATTAAAAAAATTACTATAATTACTAGTGCCTCATCCTATAATTATTCGAATTTTTCTATAATTTTTTGACTATTTTTAGTAATTTTTATTATTTTTTAAGTATTAAAATTGAAATAAATTAAAATAAAATATTTCGGTGGCCAAATATTTTTTTTCAATTTTTTTTTATGGTGTCTTTAATTATTTCCTTCAACTTTTATGTTTAAAATTCTTGCAAAAAAAGTTACTTTTAAAAAAAAATCCCATTATGACTCCTCGAGCATAGGTGATGTTTCCTTCTGCCAGATGAAAAAGGGCCTAAGAAGCTACTATAAGGGGGGGGGGGCACCTCCCTTAAGGCTGGCTAGCATGGCCAGGCCACAAGCCACGCCTATGCCTAGGCGGGCGCTAGGCACATGCCATCGCTTGGCTTGTGGCATCGAAACTACATAGCCAAACATGGGATGTGTCGAGTGGCGGCCCGCGATGGTGGCCGTGGCACGTCGGCCTTGGCCAGCATGCCATGCCACAACCTTGGCCAGCAACATGGAATGCCAAAGCCTTGGCCAGCAGCACGTCATGCCCCGGTCTTGGCCAGCAGAATGCCATGCCACGGCCTTGGCCAGCAACATGCAAGGCCAAATCCTTGGCCAGCAGCATGCCATGCCCCAGCCTTGGCAAGCATGTCATGCCACGGCCTTGGCCAACAGCATGCCATGCCTAGTCCTTGGCCAGCAGCATGCCATGCCCCAGCCTTGGCAAGCATGTCATGCCACGGCCTTGGCCAACAGCATGCCATGCCTAGTCCTTGGTCAGCAGCATGCCATGCCCCAGCCTTGGCAAGCATGTCATGCCACGGCCATGGCCAGCAACATGGCATGCCAAAGCCTTGGCCAGCAACATGCCATGCCCCAGCCTTGGCCAGCAGCATGCCATGCCCCGGCCTTGGCCAGCATGTCATGCCACGGCCTTGGCCAACAGCATGCCATGCCTAGTCCTTGGCCAGCAGCATGCCATGCCACGGCCTTGGCCAGCAGCATGCCATGCCTGGTCCTTGGCCAGCAGCATGCCATGTCACGGCCTTGGCCAGCAGCATGCCATGCTTGGTTCTTGGCCAGCCGCATGCCATGCCCCAGCCTTGGCCAGCAGCACGCCATGCCCCGGCCTTGGCAAGCATGTCATGCCACGGCCATGGCCAGCAGCATGCCATGCCCTGGCCATGGCCAGCAGCATGCCATGCCCCAGCCTTGGCAAACATGCCATGCCCCGGCCTTGGCCAGCATGTCATGCCACGGCCTTGGCCAGCAGCATGCCATGTCCCGGCCTTGGCCAGCGTTATGCCATGCCCGACGTTGGCAAACATGTCATGCCACGACCTTGGCCAGCAGCAGGGCATGTCACGGCCTTGGCCAGCAGCATGCCATGCCAGCAGCAGGGCAAGCCAAAGCCTTGGCCAGCAGCATGCCATGCCAACACACCGGCCTTGGGCAGCATCATGCCATTCCAACGCCTTGGCCAGCAGCATGACTTGCTACGGTCTTGTCCAGCAGCTTGTCATGCCATGCCACGTCCTTGGCCAACAGCATGGCATGCCTTGCCACGGCCTTGGCCATCAGCATGCCTTGCCACGGCCTTGGCCAGCAGCATGGCATGCCCTGGCCTTGGCCAACAACATATCATGACATGGCCTTGGCAAGCATGCCATGTCCCTCGGGAAATTGTACAAGTTGCCTTGCGAAATGCATGTCCCTCGGTTAAATTGCCATTTGGTTGGCTTTGACGTGCGAACGAGTTGCCTGTGCTTTCCTAGTCGAAGCTTGTTGCAAGAAGTATGCCCCTCGAAAGTTGGTTGTTGCGTTTGTTATTCGCATTCGCGCTAACCGGTGCTTGCTCGGCTTCTCTAAATGTTTTCGCACGTTCGTCGGGCTTCTTAGTCCTTCGGGGGGTGATTCGTTTTGGGCGGCTGGTGCATAGTGTACGTCGTGGCGCTTGAGTTGTGTTTGGTTTGTGCGAGTTGGACGGATCCCTACCTGTGCAGCGAACTCCACTGGTGCATTCCTTCATGTCCCTCGGGTAATTACCTTTAGGTTGTCTTCGACTCGCATACAAGCTAGTTGCCTACGCTTCCCCAGTGGACGGTGCCTTGCGAAAAGCGTGTCCCTCGGGTAATTGCGCCATTTGGTTGGCTTTGACGTTCGAACGAGTTGCCTATGCTTTCCTAGTGGAAGCTTGTTGCGAAAAGTATGTCCCTCGAAAGTTGCCTGTTGCGTTTGTTATTTGCATTCGCGCTAACCGGTGCTTGCTCGGCTTCTCTAAATGTTTTCTCGCGTTCGTCGGGCTTCTTAGTCCTTCGGGGGTGATTCGTATCGGGCGGCTGGTGCGTAGTGTACGTCGTGGTGCGTGAGTTGTGTTTGGTTTGTGCGAGTTGGACGGATCCCTGCCTGTGCAGTAAACTCCACTGGTGCATTCCTCCATGTCCGTCGGGTAATTGCCTTTAGGTTGTCTTCGACTCGCCTACAAGCTAGTTGCCTACGATTCCCCAGTGGAAGGTGCCTGGCGAAAAGCGTGTCCCCCAGGTAATTGCCATTTGGTTGGCTTTGACTTACGAA
>NW_028129277.1:15682500-15685000 GCF_055761805.1 Camellia sinensis | reverse complement strand
CGGCCTTGGCCAGCAGCATGCCATGCCTAGTCCTTGGCCAGCAGCATGCCATGCCCCAGCCTTGGCAGCATGCCATGCCCCGGCCTTGGCCAGCAGCATGCCATGCCCCAGCCTTGGCAAGCATGTCATGCCCTGGCCTTGGCCTGCAGCATGCCATGCCCCGGCCTTGGCCAGCACCATGCCATGCCAAAGCGTTGGCTAGAAGCATGCCATGCCCGACCTTGGCAAACATGTCATGCCACGACCTTGGCCAGCGGCAGGCCATGCCACGGCCTTGGCCAACAGCATGCCATGCCAGCAGCAGGGCAAGCCAAAGCCTTGGCCAGCAGCATGCCATGCCAACGCCCCGGCCTTGGGCAGCATCATGCCATTCCAACGCCTTGGCCAGCAACATGCCTTGCCACGGCCTTGTCCAGCAGCATGTCATGCCATGCCACGGCCTTGGCCAGCAGCGTGGCATGCCTTGCCACGGCCTTGGCCATCAGCATGCCTTGCCACGGCCTTGGCCAGTAGCATGGCATGCCCTGGCCTTGGCTAACAGCATATCATAACACGGCCTTGGCAAGCATGCCATGTCGCTCGGGTAATTGTACAAGTTGCCTTGCGAAATGCATGTCCCTCGGTTAAATTGCCATTTGGTTGGCTTTGACTTGCGAACGAGTTGCCTGTGCTTTCCTAGTGGAACCTTGTTGCGAGAAGTATGTCCCTCGAAAGTTGCCTGTTGCGTTTGTTATTTGCATTCGCGCTAACCGGTGCTTGCTCGGCTTCTCTAAATGTTGTCGCACGTTCATCGGGCTTCTTAGTCCTTCGGGGGGTGATTCGTTTTGAGCTGCTGGTGCATAGTGTACGTCGTGGCGCGTGAGTCGTGTTTGGTTTGTGCGAGTTGGACGGATCCCTGCCTGTGCAGCGAACTCCACTGGTGCATTCCTCCATGTCCCTCGGGTAATTGCCTTTAGGTTGTCTTCGACTCGCCTACAAGCTAGTTGCCTACGCTTCCCCAGTGGACGGTGCCTTGCGAAAAGCGTGTCCCTCGGGTAATTGCGCCATTTGGTTGGCTTTGACGTTCGAACGAGTTGCCTATGCTTTCCTAGTGGAAGCTTGTTACGAAAAGTATGTCCCTTGAAAGTTGCCTGCTGCGTTTGTTATTTGCATTCGTGCTAACCGGTGCTTGCTCGGCTTCTCTAAATGTTTTCGCGCGTTCGTCGGGCTTCTTAGTCCTTTGGGTGGTGATTCGTTTTGGGTGGCTGGTGCATAGTGTACGTCATGGCGCGTGAGTTGTGTTTGGTTTGTGCGAGTTGGACGGATCCCTGCCTGTGCAGCGAACTCCACTGGTACATTCCTCCATGTCCGTTAGGTAATTGCCTTTAGGTTGTTTTCGACTCGCCTACAAGCTAGTTGCCTACGCTTCCCCAGTGGAAGGTGCCTTGCGAAAAGCGTGTCCCTCGGGTAATTGCCATTTGGTTGGCTTTGACTTACGAACGAGCTGCCTGCGCTTTCCCAGTGGAAGGTTGTCACGAAAGTTTTGTCCTCCAAAAGTTGCCTGTTGCCTTTTGTTATTTGCAGTCGCGCTAATCGGTGCTTGCTCGGCTTCTCTAAATGTTTTCTCACGTTCGTCGGGCTTCTTAGTCCTGCGGGGTGTGATTCGTTTCGGGCGACTGGTGCGTAGTGTACGTCGTGGCGTGTGAGTTGTGTTTGGTTTGTGCGAGTTGGATGGATCCCTGCCTGTGCAGCGAACTCCACTGGTGCATTCCTCTTCATCATCCGCGGGATTCCTAGAGGTTGCCTGCGCTTTCCCTAGTGGAAAAGGTCCTTGCGAAAAGTTTTATCTCTCGGTTAATTGCCATTCGGTTGGGTTTGACTTGCCTACGAGTTGCCTGCACTCTCCTAGTGGAAGCTCCTTGCAAAAATATATGTCCCTCAGGTGGTAGCCATTCGGTTGGCTTTGACTTGCCAACAAGCTAGTTGCCTGCGCTTCCCCCGTGGAAGTTGCCTTGCGAAAAGCATGTCCCTCGAGTAATTGCCATTTTGTTGGCTTTGACTTGCGAACGAGCTGTCTATGCTTTCCAAGTGGAAGCTTGTTGCGAAAAGTATGTCCCTCGGAAGTTTTGCATGTTGCCTTTGTTACTTGCAGTCGCGCTAACCGGTGCTTGCTCGGCTTCTCTAAATGTTCTTGCACGTTCGTCGGGTTTCTTAGTCCTTCGGGGTGTGATTCGTTTCGGGCGGCTGGTGCGTAGTGTACGTCGTGGCGCGTGAGTTGTGTTTGGTTTATGCGAGTTGGATGGATCCCTGCTTGTGCAGCGAACTCCACTGGTGCATTTCTCTTCATCATCCGCGGGATTCCTACAGGTTGCCTGCGCTTTCCCTAGTGGAAAAGGTCCTTGCGAAAAGTTATGTCCCTCGGTTAATTGCCGTTCGGTTGGCTTTGACTTGCCTACGAGTTGCCTGCGCTCTCCTAGTGGAAGCTCCGTGCGAAAATTTATGTCCCTCGGTTGGTAGCCAT
>NW_028129277.1:15650000-15677500 GCF_055761805.1 Camellia sinensis | reverse complement strand
ATGTCTTGCCACGGCACCGGCCCGCATGCCTTGCTACGGCCTCGCCCCGCATGTCATGCCACGGCCTCGGCCCGCATGCCTTGCCACGGCGTTGCCCAGCATGCCATGCCACAGCGTTGCCCAACGTGCCATGCCTTAGCCTTGTCTCACAGACAGGCAAAATCTGAAGCTATCCCTTACTAAGGAAGACCTAGGAGGCTCTGGAGATTTCTGGAAGATTCTAGAACTTCTTAGAGTCTTGTAGAGCATTGTATATAACTCTAGAATCTTGTACATAATACTTGTGTATTCTAGAATAGTCTACTAGATGTAGTAGAAGGAAGTGTCTAGAACACTCTCCATCCTTTTTGTTCTAGAATGTTCATTGTAACCTATAAAAGGGGGAGGGCCTCATTTGCCCAAACTACCAAGAGTTGTAAGCTTTATCTCAAGTGTGAATACAAAGGCATTCTCTCAAATTCTCTTGTGTTCTCAACTTCTCTTTCCTACAAGTGTGTGAGTTAGGCTGACTTAGAATCATCAAGTGAGACTTGAGATCGTCTAGGTGCCGCACGGTTAGCTTGGAAAGAACCAAGTCCGTGACAGTTGGTATCAGAGCAGGTTCAAGACAAGGAAGAGAAGACAACAATGTCATCCGGTGTAGAGGAAACTGTCACTGAGCAGGCCCGTGGAAGGGAACCTGCGAAGGGAAGGAAGGATAAGTCACGAGATGCTGTTGCCACCATGGATGCACGGCTTGCCAAGGTGGAGTTAGCCATGGGCGACTCGGGGGAGCGTCTTGATGTGTTGGAGCAAAGCCTTGAACAAGAGGTGGAGGGTCTCAATAGGGAGATCAAGGAACTCCACGATGGCATGCTTTCCACCATCAACTCCGTGGTACATGATGCACAAGTGGCCAATGACTCCTTCCAAGCCAAGGTGTTGGAGATGCTCGCGCAGTTTGAAGCCCGCTTGGTGAAGGTGCCCCAAGACGTGGCGATGTGCAAGAAGGCCATAGCTGGGGGAGCTGTGACTTTGCCGGGGACGTCCAAGGTGGAGGTGCCGAAGCCAAAACCCTTTGATGGAAAGAGGGATGCCAAGGAGGTGGACAACTACTTGTGGCACATGGAAAGGTACTTCGAAGCGATGGCGGTAACAGAAGAAGATGCCAAAGTACGGACCGCAGTCCTTTATCTCACCGACACAGAAACACTATGGTGGCGTAGGAGGCATGCTGACATTGAAAGAGGTACGTGCACTATAGCTACTTGGGATGATTTTAAGAAAGAACTTAAGAAACAATTCTATCCTGAGGATGTGGCCTATCAAGCCAGAAAGAGCTTGAAGAAGCTTAAGCACACATCGTCTATTCGGGACTATGTAAAAGAATTCTCTACTCTCATGCTTGAAGTCCCAAGTATGACTGATGAAGAACTACTCTTCAACTTCTTGGGCAACCTACAACCATGGGCGGAGCAAGAACTGCGTCGCCGCGGAGTGCAGGATCTTGCCTCGGCTGTGGCAGTAACAGAGTCCCTCATTGAGTATAAAAGGATAGATAACAAGGCCAAGACATCCAAGGATAGCTATCATAAAGGTGGGGGAGATAAGGACAAGGGGTTCTAACGGAAAGAGGGGCACAACAAGCCCCCTACTGGCAAAGAGGGGAAAGACAAAGCCAAGTATCAATTCAAGGACAAAGGCAAGTTCAAGCCCAAGACCAACTGCTTCTTATGCGATGGGCCACATTGGGCAGGAGACTGTCCCAAGAGACAAGCCCTCAATGCCATGATCGAAGAGCGAGAGAAAGAGGAAACTCCCTACATGGGATCTCTACAACTTCTCAACGCCATCAAGTCGAAGCGAACTACACCGACCCAAGGGGATAAGGGTCTAATGTATGTAGAAGTGTGCCTCAATGGGAAGACCACTCATGCTATGGTGGATACTGGAGCTACACACAACTTTGTCTCTGTGGATGAGGCAAAAAGGCTGGAACTCAAAGCCACCAAGGAATCAGGGTGGCTTAAAGCAGTCAATTCGGAGGCTAGGCCCCTACATGGAGTGGCACGTGGAGTGGACATCGGCATTGGCACATGGAGTGTCAAGATTGACCTTACAGTGGCACCCATGGATGACTTCAAAGTTGTCGTTGGCATGGACTTCTTGGGGAAGGTCAAGGCAGTCCCACTACCATTTCTACATTCCGTGGCCGTTTTGGAAGAGAAAGCACCATGTGTAGTGCAGACTACAGCTGGAAAAGGGTTCAAGACCCCAATGCTCTCAGCCATGCAAATAAAGAAAGGGTTCAAGAGGGGAGAAGCAACCTACCTTGCAACCATGGCAGAGGAAAAGAAGGATGTGCCAAAGGGGTCCATACCCAAGGAGATAGAAATGGTACTGCACAAGTACAAGGAAGTGATGCCGCCCGAGCTACCAAAGAAACTACCACCTAGGAGGGAGGTGGATCATAAGATCGAGTTGGAGCCAGGCACAGCACCACCCGCCAAGGCGCTTTACAGGATGGCACCACCAGAGTTGGAGAAACTCAGGAGGCAACTAAAAGACTTGTTGGATGCTGGCTACATTCAACCATCCAAAGCTCCCTATGGTGCTCCGGTGCTATTCCAAAAGAAGAAGGACGGTTCTCTTCGCTTATGCATTGACTATCGGGCGCTTAACAAGGTAACCATCAAAAACAAGTATCCTATTCCTTTAATTGCTGATTTATTTGATCAACTTGGAAGGATACTTCACTAAACTAGACTTAAGATTTGGCTACTACCAAGTAAGGATAGCTGTTGGGGATGAGCCAAAAACTACTTGCACTACTCGATATGGCTCATTTGAGTTCGTAGTAATGCCATTTGGCCTCACTAATGCCCCAGCCACATTTTGCACTCTTATGAACAAGGTCTTTCATCCTTACTTGGACCGTTTCGTAGTGGTCTACTTGGATGACATCGTGGTCTATAGTAATACCTTGGAGGACCATGTAGACCACCTACGAACGGTGTTTAGGGTGTTGAAAGAAAATGAGCTCTATGTGAAGAAGGAGAAGTGCTCCTTTGCAATGAATGAAGTATCATTCTTGGGGCACAAGATTAAGGATGGGATGCTCATGATGGAAGAAGACAAGGTGCGGGCTATACAAGAATGGGAGGCTCTTACCGAAGTGACCGAGCTAAGGTCATTCCTTGGTCTTGTGAATTATTATCGGCGGTTCATGAAAGGATATTCAGCAAGGGCAGCACCACTCACAAACCTTCTAAAGAAGAACAAGGCATGGGAATGGTCAAAGGAATGCCAAGATGCCTTTGAAGACTTGAAGAAGGCAGTGACAGAGGAGCCAGTATTGGGGCTACCAGACCACACCAAGCCTTATGAAGTGCACACCGATGCTTCTGACTTTGCCATTAGAGGCGTGCTCATGCAGGATGGACATCCTATTGCCTACGAAAGTCGCAAACTTAATGACACCGAACGGAGGTACACGGTGCAAGAGAAGGAGATGACGGCTATCATCCATTGCTTACGCACATGGAGGCACTATCTATTGGGCTCCAAGTTCATAGTCAAGACAGATGATGTTGCCACTAGCTACTTCCAATCCCAGAAGAAGTTGAGCCCAAAACAAGCTAGATGGCAAGACTTCTTGGCAGAATTTGACTATGTCCTAGAGTACAAGCCCGGAAAGGCCAACCTTGTAGCAGATGCGTTGAGCAGGATGGCTGAGCTATCTACTATTGTGAAGCTGAAAGGGGAGTTGCTAACTCTAATCAAGGAAGGCATGGAGCATGACCCCTTGGCCAAGAGCTTGGTAGCAATGACCAAAGAAGGCAAGACAAAGCGGTTTTGGGAAGAAGGTGGCATCCTTTATACAAAGGGGTGACGCGTTTATGTTCCAAAGTGGGGAAACCTACGGAGGAACCTTATCATGGAATGCCATGACACTCAATGGGCGGGCCACCCAGGACAGAAACGTACTCGAGCATTGTTGGAATCAAGCTATTATTGGCCACAAATGCGGGATGCGGTAGAACAATATGTGAAGACTTGTCTTGTGTGCCAACAAGACAAGGTGGAGAATCAAAGCCCAGCAGGATTATTGGAGCCGCTACCCATACCTAGCAAACCATGGGAAAGCATTAGCATGGACTTCATAGTGGCATTACCCAAATCTGACGGGTGCAAGAGTATTCTAGTGGTGGTAGACTGCTTCTCCAAGTATGCAACATTCATAGCTGGACCCAATGAATGTTCCGCTAAGGAGACAGCCAAGCTATTCTTCAAACATGTGGTGAAGTATTGGGGCTTGCCACAGTCCATCATCAGTGACCGAGACCCAAGGTTCACAGGCAAGTTTTGGACGGAGCTATTCAAACTAATGGGATCGGCACTCCATTTCTCTACTAGCTTCCACCCTCAAACGGATGGACAAACTGAGAGGGTGAATGCATTATTGGAGCTATACTTATGGCATTTTCTGAATGCCAACCAACATGATTGGGCTAAGTTGCTTGACATAGCTCAATTCTCCTACAATCTACAAAGGAGTGAGGCAACTAACCGGAGTCCGTTCGAGCTAGCAACAGGGCAACAACCCCTCACTCCACACTCTTTGGGGACCAACTCAGCAAGGAGTCCATCGGCCTACAAGGTTGTTAAGTCATGGAATGAACAAGTAGATGTGGCACGGTCCTACCTCGACAAGGCAACCAAGAAGATGAAGAAGTAGGCGGATGAGAAGAGGCGGCATCAAGAGTTCAACATTGGTGACTTGGTGATGGTGAAGATCTTGTCTAGCCAAAACAAGTTCACCCGAGGCCTACACAAGGGGCTTGTTCGCCGCTATGATGGATCGTATCCTATAATCAGGAAGGTGGGTAAGGTTGCTTACAAACTTGACTTACCCCCAAATCTCAAGCTTCACCCAGTCTTCCATGTGAGCTGCTTAAAGTCCTACTACAAAGACGAGGAAGACCCGGATAGAGACAAGTCAAAGAGGGCACCATTGGGCATTAAAGCAACTTATGACAAGGAGGTAGAGTCCGTCTTGGCAGACCGGCTAGTCCGAAGGCAAAACTATGCCCCACGTCATGAATACTTGGTAAAATGGAAGGGCTTGCCTGATTGTGAAGCAAGTTGGGAACCGGCGGAGGCGTTGTGGCAATTCGAAGACAAGATACAACGGTTCCATGAAGAAAACGTGACGAGGACGTCGCTGCATTAGGTGGGGGAGAATGTCACAGACAGGCAAAATCTGAAGCTATCCCTCACTGAGGAAGACCTAGGAGGCTCTGGAGATTTCTGGAAGATTCTAGAACTTCCTAGAGTCTTGTAGAGCATTGTATATAACTCTAGAATCTTGTACATAATACTTGTGTATTCTAGAATAGTCTACTAGATGTAGTAGGAGGAAGTGTCTAGAACACTCTCCATCCTTTTTGTTCTAGAATGTTCATTGTAGCCTATAAAAGGGGGAGGGCCTCATTTGCCCAAACCACCAAGAGTTGTAAGCTTTCTCTCACGTGTGAATACAAAGGCATTCTCTCAAACTCTCTTGTGTTCTCAACTTCTCTTTCTTACAAATGTGTGAGTTAGGCTGACTTAGCATCATCAAGTGAGGCTTGAGATCGTCTAAGTGCCGCACGGTTAGCTTGGAAATAACCAAGTTCGTGACACTTGGCAAACATGCCATGCCCCGGCCTCGGCCCGCATGCCATGCCACGGCCCCGACCCGTATGCCTTGCCACGGTGTTGCCCAGCATGCCATGCCACAGCGTTGCCCAGCGTGCCATGCCTTAGCCTTGGCCAACATGCCATGCCACGGCCTCGGCCCGCCTGCCATGTAACGGCCTCGGCCCGTATGCCTTGCCACGGCGTTGCTCGGCATGCCTTGCCACAGCGTTGCGCCGCGTGCCATGCCTTAGCCTTGGCCAACATGCCATGCCACGGCCTCGGCCAGCAAGGCATGCTACAGCATTGCCCAATATACCAAGGTCGGAATGCCATGCCACGGCCTCGGCCCGCATGCCATGCCACGGCCCTGGGCCGCATGCCATGCTACAGCGTTGCACGGCATGCCAAGGCTGGAATGCCATGCCACGGCCTCGGCCAGCATGCCACAGCGTTGCCCAGCGCGCCATGCCACGGCCCTGTCCCCGGCCCGCATGCCTTGGCACGGCGTTGCCCAGCAAGGCATGCCATAGCGTACCATGCCTTAGCCTTGGCCAACATGCCATGCCACGTCCTCAGCCCACATGCCAGGCCACGGCCTTGGCCCGCATGCCTTGCCACGGCCTTGGCCCGCATGCCTTGCCACGGCGTTGCCTAGCATGCCATGCCACCACGTTGCCCGGCGTGCCATGCCCTAGCCATGGCCAACATGCCATGCCACGGCCTCGGCCCGCATGCCACGCCACGGCCTCGGCCCGCATGACATGCGACGGCCTTGGCCCGCATGCCTTGCCACGGCGTTGCCCAACGTGCCATGCCACGGCCTCGGCCCGCATGCCATGCCACGGCCACGGTCTCGGCCCGCATGCCTTGCCACGGTGTTGCCCAACATGCGATGCCACGGCCTCGGCCCGCATGTCATGCCACGGCCTTGGCCCGCATGCCTTGCCACTGCGTTGCCCAACATGTCATGCCACGGCCTCGGCCCGCATGCCTTGCCCCCGCGTGGCCCAGCATGCCATGCCACCGCGTTGCCCGGCGTGCCATGCCTTAGCCTTGGCCAACATGCTATGCCACGGCCTCGGCCCGTATGCCATGCCACCGCGTTGCCCGGCATGCTGCAGGCCGGAATGCCATGCCACGGCCTCGGCCAGCATGCCATCCACGGCCTCAGCCCGCATGCCTTGCCACGGCGTTGCCCAGCATGCCATGCCACGGCGTTGCCCTGAGTGCCATGCCTTAGCCATGGCAAACATGCCATCCCACAGCCTCGGCCCGCATGCAATGCCACAGCGTTGCCCATGATGCCAAGGCCGGAATGCCATGCCACGGCCTCGGCCTGCATGCCATGGCACAGCCTCGGCCCGCATGCCTTGCCACGGCCTTGGGCAGCATGCCTTGCCACCGCGTTGCCCAGCATGCCATGCCACCGCGTTGCCCGGCGTGCCATGCCTTAGCCTTGGTTAACATGCCATGCCACGGCCTCGGCCCGCATGCCATGCCACAGTGTTGCCCAGCATGCCCAGGCCGGAATGCCATGCCGCGGCCTCGGCCAGCATGCCATGCCACGGCCTCGACCCGCATGCCTTGCCACAGTGTTGCCCAGCGTTCCACGCCACCGCGTTGCCCGACGTGCCATGCCTTAGCCTTGGCTAACATGCCATGCCACGGCCTCGGCTCGCATGCTATGCCACAACGTTGCCCAGCATGCCAAGGCCGGAATGCCTTGTCATGGCCTCGGCCCGCATGACATGCCACAGCCTCGGCCAGCATGCCTTGCCAGGGCGTTGCCCAACATGCCATGCCACGGCCTCAGCCCGCATGCCATGCCACGACCTCGGCCCGCATGTCTTGCCACGACGTTGCCCAACATGCCATGCCACGGCCTCGGCCCGCATGCCTTGCCACGGCATTGCCCAGCATGCCGTGCCACCGCGTTGCCTGGCGTGCCATGCCTTAGCCTTGGCCAACATGCCATGCCACGGGCTCGGCCCGCATGCCATGCCACAGCGTTGCCCAGCATGCCAAGGCCGGAATGCCATGCCATGCCACGGCCTCTGCCCGCATGACATGCCACGGCCTCTGCCCGCATGACATGCCACGGCCTCGGCCTGCATGCCTTGCCACGGCGTTGCCCAACATGCCATGCCACGGCCTCGGTCCGCATGCCTTGCCACGGCGTTGCCCAACGTGCCATGCCACGGCCTCGGCCCGCATGCCATAGCACAGCGTTGCCCAGCATGCCAGGGCCGGAATGCCACGCCACGGCCTCGGCTCGCATGCCATGCCACGGCCTCAGCCCGGATGACATGCCACGGCCTCGGCCCGCATGCCTTGCCACAGCGTTGCCCAACATGCCATGCCACGGCCTCGGCCCGCATGCCATGGCATGGCCTCGGCCAGCATGCCATGCCACGGCCTTGCCTCGCATGCCTTGCGGCAGCCTTGGCCAGCGTGCCATGCCACAGCATTGCCCAGTGTGCCATGCCTTGGCCTTGGCCTTGGCCAACGTGCCATGCCACTGCCTTGGCCAGCATGTCGTGCCACCGCCACGGCCAGTATGCCATGCCGCTCCGTTGCCCGGCATGGCATGCCACGGCATTGCCCAGCATGCCATGCCATGCCACGGCCTCGGCCCGCATGCCTTGCCACGGCGTTGCCCAGCATGCCATGGCACCGTCTTGGTCAGTATGCCATGCCATGGCACCGCCTTGTCCAGCATGCTGTGCCACAGCGTTGGCCAGCATGCCTTGCCGCGGCGATTCCTAGCATGCCAAGAAGGCTGGCATGTAGAGCCACGGCGTTGCCCTGCATGCCACGGCCGGCATGCCATGCCGCAACCTTGGCCCTGGCACGTCCTTGGCCAGCATGCCACGCCACAGCGTTGCCCAGCAGGGCGAGGCAAGCATGCCACGGCTACGGCCTCGGCCGGCATGCCAACCCAAGGCGTTGCCCAGCGTGCCACGGCCTTTGCCACGCATGCCATGCCAAGGACTTGGCCAGTAGCATGGCATGTCGCGGGCTGGGCGAGCATGCCATGCCACGGCATAGGCCGGCTTGCCTTGCCACGGCCTCGGCCAGCAGCATGCCGTGCTACGGCCTCGGCCAGCATGCTATGCTAATGCCCCGGCCGGCATGCCATGTCAAGGCCTTGGCCAGCAGCATGCGCTCTTGTGGCGTTCGCGAGCATGCCATGACATGCCGTGGCCTTAGAAAAATTGCCATGCGAATGCCTTGGCCGGCATGCCATGCCAATTCCTTGGGCCAGCATGTCATGCCAAGGCCTTGGCGAGCATGGCATGCCACGGGCTGGGCGAGCATGGCATGCCACGGGCTGGGCGAGCATGCCACGCCACGGCCTTGGCTAGCTGCAAGGCATGCCATGGCCTCGGCGAGCATGCCATGCCAAGGCCAAGGCCAAGGCAAAGGCAGTGGACAAGGCCAAGTCCCCGTGCAAGGCATGACCAAGGCGAAGGCCGCGGGCAAAGGCCAAGGGCATGGCATGCCACCGCCTTGATCGCTCTTTTTGAACATGATTCTTTTATAATCTTACCCAAACCATGCAACACAATTAAAAATGCACTACAATCAATTTTACATGTCATTCCCTATTTTTTTGCAATTTTTCTTGAGTTTTTCGAATTTTTAAAGCCCTTATTTGGCCAAAAAAATCAAAATAAAATAAAAAAAATGAAAAAAAATAATTGAATAATTTCTATAATTACTAGTGCCTCATCCTTTAATTTTTGGAATTTTTCCATAATTTTTTGACCATTTTTATTAATTTTTATTATTTTTTAGGTATTAAAGTTGAAATAAATTAAAATAAAATATTTCTGGCGGCAAAATATGTTTTTAAATTTTTTTTTATGGTGTATTAAATTATTTCCTACAACTTTCATGTTGAAAGTTTTGGCAAAAAATCATTACTTTTTAAAAAAATCCCATTATGACTCCTCGGGCATGGTTGATGTTTTCTTCTGCCAGATTGAAAAGGGCTTAACAAGCTACTATAAGGGGAGGGGCACCTTCCTTGCCCATTGGGAGCGGCCTGGGCTGCGGCCTTGGGCGGCCTGGACCGCGGCCTTGGGCGGCTCGGGCGTGGCCTTGGGCGGCCCAGACCGCGGCCTTGGGGGCCTGGCATGCGCGCGGCCGGGGCTGGACGGCATGGCATGCGCGCGGCGTGGGCAGCACGGCATGACATGCGCGTGGCGTGGCAGCACAGCATGGCATGCGCGCGGCGTGGGCGGCCTGGCATGCCCGGGGCTTGGGCAGCACGGCTTGGCATGCGCGCGGCATGGGCAGCCTTGCATGCCCGCGGCGTGGGCAGCACGGCATGGCATGCTCCCGGCCTGGGCGGCTTGGCATGCGCGCGGCCTGGCATGCCCGCGGCGTGGGCAGCGTGTCCTGTGCGAATACCGCGGTGCGCGTGTTGCCCGCATGGTCGCGCATGCCTTTGCACGCTTTCGTATGCAACGCACGTCTACTGATAAGAACCGCAGCCAAGGCAGCCCAGTCCCAAGGCCAAGGTCAGCAGCATGCCATGCCAAAGCCAAGGCAGTCCAGCCAAAGCCAGCAGCATGCCATGCCAAAGCCAAGGTAGACCAGCCTAAGCCAGCAGCTTGCCATGCCCAGGCCAAGGCCAGCAACATGCCATGCCAAGGCCAAGGCAGCCCACCCAAAGCCGCCAGCATGCCATGCCAAGGCCAAGGCCAGCAGCATGCCGTGCAAAAGCCAAGGCAGCCCAGCCAAAGCCAGCAGCATGCCATCCCAAGGCCAAGGCCAAGGCCATCAGCATGTCATGAGTGTCACGGACTTGGTTGTTTCCAAGCTAACCGTGCGGCACTTAGACAATATCAAGCCTCATTTGATGATGCTAAGTCAGCCTAACTTACACACTTGCGGGAAAGAGAAGTTTAGAAGAACACAAAGAGAGTTTGAGAGAATGCTTTGGTATTAACACTTGAGAGAAAGCTTACAACTCTTGGTGGTTTGGGCAAATGAGGCCCTCCCCTTTTATAGGCTACAATGAACATTGTAGAACAAAAAGGATGGAGACTGTTCTAGACACTTCCTCCTACTACATCTAGTAGACTATTCTAGAATACAAAAGTATTATGTACAAGGTTCTAGAGTTATATATAATGCTCTACTAGACTCTAGGGAGCTCTAAAATCTGCCAGAAATCTCCAGATCCTCCCAGGTCTTCCTTAGTGAGGGATGGCTTCAGATTTTGCTTGTCTGTGACATTCTCCCCCACCTAATGCAGCGACGTCCTCATCGCGTCCTCTTCATGGAACCGTTGTATCTTGTCTTCGAATTGCCACAATGCCTCCGCCGGTTCCCAACTTACCTCAAAATCAGGCAAGCCCTTCCATTTTACCAAGTACTCATGACGTGGGGTATAGTTTTGTCTTCGGACTATCCGGTCTGCCAAGACGGACTCTACCTCCTTGTCATAAGTTGCTTTAATGCCCAATGGTGCCCTCTTTGACTTGCCTCTATCCGGGTCTTCCTCGTCTTTGTAGTAGGGCTTCAAGCAGCTCACATGGAAGACTAGGTGAAGCTTGAGATTTGGAGGTAGGTCCAGTTTGTAAGCAACCTTACCCATCTTCTTGATTATAGGATATGGTCTGTCATAGCGGCGAACAAGCCCTTTGTGTAGGCCTCGGGTGAACTTGTTTTGGCTAGACAAGATCTTCACCATCACCAAGACACCAATGTTGAACTCTTGATGCCGCCTCTTCTCATCCGCCCACTTCTTCATCTTCTTGGTTGCCTTGTCGAGGTAGGACCGTGCCACATCTACTTGTTCATTCCATGACTTAGCAACCTTGTAGGCCGATGGACTCCTTGCTGAGTTGGTCTCCAAAGAGTGTGGAGTGAGCGGTTGTTGTCCTGTTGCTAGCTCGAACGGACTCCGGTTAGTTGCCTCACTCCTTTGTAGATTGTAGGAGAATTGAGCTATGTCAAGCAAGTTAGCCCAATCATGTTGGTTGGCATTCACAAAATGCCTTAAGTATAGCTCCAATAATGAATTCATCCTCTCAGTTTGCCCATCCGTTTGAGGGTGGAAGCTAGTAGAGAAATGGAGTGCCGATCCCATTAGTTTGAATAGCTCCGTCCAAAACTTGCCTGTGAACCTTGGGTCTCGGTCACGGATTATGGACTGTGGCAAGCCCCAATACTTCACCACATGTTTGAAGAATAGCTTGGCTGTCTCCTTAGCGGAACATTCATTGGGTGCAGCTATGAATGTTGCATACTTGGAGAAGCGGTCTACCACCACTAGAATACTCTTGCAGCCGTCAGATTTGGGTAATGCCACTATGAAGTCCATGCTAATGCTTTCCCACGGTTTGCTAGGTATAGGGAGCGGCTCCAATAATCCTGCTGGGCTTTGATTCTCCACCTTGTCTTGTTGGCACACAGGACAAGTCTTCACATATTGTTCTACCGCATCCCGCATTTGTGGCCAATAATAGCTTGATTCCAGCAACGCTCAAGTACGTTTCTGTCTTGGGTGGCCAGCCCATTGGGTGTCATGGCATTCCTTGATAAGGTTCCTCCGTAGGTTTCCCCACTTTGGAACATAAACATGTCGCCCCTTTGTATAAACGATGCCATCTTGTTTCCAAAACCGCTTTGTCTTGCCTTCTTTGGCTATTGCTACCAAGCTCTTGGCCAAGGGGTCATGCTCTATGCCTTCCTTGATTAGAGTTAGCAACTCCCCTTTCAGCTTCACAATAGCAGTTAGCTCAGCCTTCCTGCTCAACGCATCTGCTACAAGGTTGGCCTTTCCGGGCTTGTACTCTAGGACATAGTCAAATTCCGCCAAGAAGTCTTGCCATCTGGCTTGTTTTGGGCTCAACTTCTTCTGGGATTGGAAGTAGTTAGTGGCAACATTATCTGTCTTGACTATGAACTTGGAGCCCAATAGGTATTGCCTCCATGTGCGCAAGCAATGGATGATAGCTGTCATCTCCTTCTCTTGCACCGTGTACCTTCGTTTGGTGTCATTAAGCTTGCGACTTTCGTAGGCAATAGGATGTCCATCTTGCATGAGCACGCCTCCAATGGCAAAGTCAGAAGCATCAGTGTGCACTTCATAAGGCTTGGTGTGGTCTGGTAGCCCCAATACTGGTTCCTCTGTCATTACCTTCTTCAAGTCTTCAAAGGCATCTTAGCATTCTTTTGACCATACCCATGCCTGGTTCTTCTTTAGAAGATCTGTGAGTGGTGCTGCCCTTGCTGAATATCCCTTCATGAACCGCCGATAATAATTGACAAGGCCAAGGAATGACCTTAGCTCTGTCACTTTGGTAGGAGTCTCCCATTCTTGTATAGCCCACACCTTGTCTTCTTCCATCATGAGCATCCCATCCTTAATCTTGTGCCCCAAGAATGATACCCCTTTCATTGCAAAGGAGCACTTCTCCTTTTTTACATAGAGCTCATTTTCTTTCAACACTCTAAACACCGTTCATAGGTGTCCTCCAAGGTATTGCTATAGACCACGATGTCATCCAAGTAGACCACTACGAAATGGTCGAAGTAAGGATGAAAGACTTTGTTCATGAGAGTGCAAAATGTGGCTGGGGCATTGGTGAGGCCAAATGGCATTACTAAGAACTCAAATGAGCCATATCGAGTAGTGCAAGTAGTTTTTGGCTCATCCCCAGCTGCTATCCTTACTTGGTAGTAGCCAGATCTTAAGTCTAGTTTAGTGAAGTATCGAGCTCTTCCAAGTTGATCAAATAAGTCTGCAATTAAAGGAATAGGTTACTCGTTTTTTATGGTTACCTTGTTAAGCACCCGATAGTCAATGCATAAGCCAAGAGAACCGTCCTTCTTTTGGAATAGCACTGGAGCACCGTAGGGAGCTTTGGATGGTTGAATGTAGCCAGCATCCAACAAGTCTTTTAGTTGCCTCCTGAGTTCCTCCAACTCTGGTTGTGCCATCCTGTAAGGTGCTTTGGCGGGTGGTGTTGTGCTTGGCTCCAGCTCGATCTTATGATCCACCTCCCTCCTAGGTGGTAGATTCTTTGGTAGCTCGGGCGGCATCACTTCTTTGTACTCGTGGAGTACCATTTCTATCTCCTTGGGTATGGACCCTTTTGGCACATCCTCATTTTCCTCTGCCATGGTTGCAAGGTTGGTCGCTTCTCCCTTCTTGAACCCTTTCTTTACTTGCATGGCTAAGAGCATTGGGGTCTTGAACCCTTTTCCAGCTGTAGTCTGCACTACACATGGTGCTTTCTCTTCCAAAATGGCCATGGAACGTAGAAATGGTAGTGGGACTGCCTTGACCTTCCCCAAGAAGTCCATGCCAACGACAACTTTGAAGTCATCCATGGGTGCCACTGTAAGGTCAATCTTGCCACTCTATGTGCCAATGCCGATGTCCACTTCACGTGCCACTCCGTGTAGGGGCCTAGCTTCCGAATTGACTGCTTTAAGCCATCCTGATTCCTTGGTGGCTTTGAGTTCCAGCCTTTTTGCCTCATCCACAGAGACAAAGTTGTGTGTAGCTCCAGTATCCACCATAGCATGAGTGGTCTTCCTATTGAGGCACACTTCTACATACAATAGACCCTTATCCCCTTGGGTCGGTGTAGCTGGCTTCGACTTGATGGCATTGATAAGTTGTAGAGATCCCATGTAGGGAGTTTCCTCTTTCTCTCGCTCTTCGATCATGGCATTGAGGGCTTGTCTAGTGGGGCAATCTCTTGCCCAATGTGGCCCATCGCACAAGAAGCAGTTGGTCTTGGGCTTAAACTTGCCTTTGTCCTTGAATTGATACTTGGCTTTGTCTTTCCCCTCTTTCCCAGTAGGGGGTTTGTTGTGCCCCTCCTTCCGTTGGAACCCCTTGTCCTTATCTCCCCCACCTTTATGATAGCCATCCTTGGATGTCTTGGCCTTGTTATCTATCCTTTTATACTCAATGAGGGACTCTGCTACTGCCATAGCCGAGGCAAGATCCTGTACTCCGCGGCGACGCAGTTCTTGCTCCGCCCATGGTTGTAGGTTGTCCAAGAAGTTGAAGAGTAGTTCTTCATCAATCATACTCGGGACTTCAAGCATGAGAGTAGAGAATTATTTTACATAGTCCCGAATAGACGATGTGTGCTTAAGCTTCTTCAAGCTCTTTCTGGCTTGATAGGCCACATCCTCAGGATAGAATTGTTTCTTAAGTTCTTTCTTAAAATCATCCCAAGTGGCTATAGTGCACGTACCTCTTTCAATGTCAGCATGCCTCCTACGCCACCATAGTGTTGCTGTGTCGGTGAGATAAAGGACTGCGGTCCGTACTTTGGCATCTTCTTCGGTTACCGCCATCGCTTTGAAGTACCTTTCCATGTGCCACAAGTAATTGTCCACCTCCTTGGCATCCCTCTTTCCATCAAAGGGTTTTGGCTTCGGCACCTCCACCTTGGATGTCCCTGGCAAAGTCATAGCTCCCCCAGCTATGGCCTTCTTGCACATCTCCACGTCTTGGTGCAACTCCTCCAAGCGGGCTTCAAACTGTGCGAGCATCTCCAACACCTTGGCTTGGAAGGAGTCATTGGCCACTTGTGCATCATGTACCACAGAGTTGATGGTAGAAAGCATGCCATCGTGGAGTTCCTTGATCTCCCCCTTGAGACCCTCCACCTCTTGTTCAAGGCTTTGTTCCAACACATCAAGACGATCCCTCGAGTCGCCCACGGCTAGCTCCACCTTGGCAAGCCGCGCATCCATGGTGGCAACAGCATCTCGTGACTTATCCTTCCGTCCCTTCGCGGGTTCCCTTCCACGGGCCTGCTCAGCGACAGTTTCCTCTACACCAGATGACATTGTTGTCTTCTCTTCCTTGTCTTGAACCTGCTCTGATACCAACTGTCACGGACTTGGTTGTTTCCATGCTAACCGTGCGGGACTTAGACAATATCAAGCCTCACTTGATGATGCTAAGTCGGCCTAATTTACACACTTGCAGGAAAGAGAAGTTTAGAAGAACACAAATAGAGTTTGAGAGAATGCTTTGGTATTAATACTTGAGAGAAAGCTTACAACTCTTGGTGGTTTGGGCAAATGAGGCCCTCCCCTTTTATAGGCTACAATGAACATTTTAGAACAAAAAGGATGGAGAGTGTTCTAGACACTTTCTCCTACTACATCTAGTAGACTATTCTAGAATACAAAAGTATTATGTACAAGGTTCTAGAGTTTTATATAATGCTCTACTAGACTCTAGGGAGCTCTAGAATCTTCCAGAAATCTCCAGAGCCTCCTAGGTCTTCCTTAGTGAGGGATAGCTACAGATTTTGACTGTCTGTGACACAAGGTAGCCCAGCCAAAGCCAGCAGCAGGCCATGCCAAGGCCAAGCCCAGCAGCATGCCATGCCATGGCCAAGGCAGCCCAGCCAAAGCTAGCAGCATGACATGCCAAGGCAGCCCAGCCAAAGCTAGCAGCATGACATGCCAAGGCTAAGGCCAGCAGCATGCCATGCCAAGGCTAAGGCAGCCCAGCCAAAGCCAGCAGCATGCCATGCCAATGCCAAGTCCAGCAGCATACCATGCTAAGGCCAAGGCAGCCCAGCGAAAGCCAGCAGCATGACATACCAAGCCCAAGGCCAGCAGCATGCCATGCCATGGCTAAGGCAGCCCAGCCAAAGCTAGTAGCATGCCATGCCAAGGCCAAGGCCAGCAGCATGCCATGCCAAGGCCAAGGTAGCCCAGCCAAAGCCAGCAGCATGCGATGCCAATGCCAAGTCCAGCAGGATGCCATGCCAAGGCAGCCCAGCCAAAGCCAGCAGCATGCCATGCCATGGCCAAGGCAGCCCAGCCAAAGCCAGCAGCATGCCATGCCAAGGCCAAGGCCAGCAGTATGCCATGCCGTGCCCAGGGCAGCCCAGCCAAAACCAGCAGCATGCCATGCCAATGCCAAGGCCAGCAGCATGCCATGCCAAGGCGAAGGCAGCCCAGCCAAAGCCAGCAGCATGCCATGCCAATGCCAAGGCCAGCAGCATGCCATGCCAAGGCGAAGGCAGCCCAGCCAAAGCCTGCAGCATGCCATACCAATGCCAAGGCCAGCAGCATGCCATGCCATGGCCAAGGCAGCCCAGGCAAAGCTAGTAGCATGCCATGCCAAGGCTAAGGCCAGCAGCATGCCATGCCAGGGCCAAGGCCAAGGCAGCCCAGCCAAAGCCATCAGCATGCCATGCGAAGGCCAAGGCCAGCAGCATGCAATGCCAAGGCCAAGGCAACCCAGCCAAAACGAGCATCGTGCCATGCCAAGGCCAAGGTAGCCCAGCCAAAGTCAGCAGCTTGCCATACCAATGCCAAGGCCAGCAGCATGCCATGCCAAGGCCAAGGCAGCCCAACCAAAGCCAGCAGCATGCCATGCCGAGGCCAAGGCAGCCCAACCAAAGCCAGCAGCATGCCATGCCATGGCCAAAGCAGCACAGCTAAAGCCAGTAGCATGCCATGCCAAGGGCAAGGCCAGCAGCATGCCATGCCCATGGCAAGGCGGCCCGACCTAAGCCAGCAGCCTGCCATGCCCAGGCCAAGGCCAGCAGCATGCCATGCCAAGGCCAAGGCAGCCCAGCCAAAGCCAGCAGCATGCCATGCCAAGGCCAAGGCAGCACAGCCAAAGGCAACAGCATGCCATGCCATGGCCAAGGATAGCAGCAGGCCGTGCCAAGGCCAAGGCAATCCAACCAAAGGCAGCAGCATGCCATCTCAAGACCAAGGCCAGCAGCATGCCATGCCAAGGCCAAGGCAGCCCAGCCTAAGTCAGCAGCATGCCATGCCAAGCCTAAGGCCAGCAGCATGCCATGCCATGGCCAAGGTAGCCCAGCCTAAGCCAGCAGCTTGCTACGCCCAGGCCATGGCCAGCAGCATGCCATGCCAAGGCCAAGGCAGCCCAGCAAAAGCCAGCAGCATGCCATGCCAAGGCCAAGGCCAGCAGCATGCCATTCCATAGCCAAGGCAACCCAGCCAAACCCAGCAGGATGGCTTGCCAAGGGCAAGGCTAGCAGCATGCCATGCCAAAGCCGAGGCAGCCCAGCCTAAGCCAGCAGCTTGCCATGCCCAGGCCAAGGCCAGCAGCATGCCATGCTAAGGCCAAGGCCAGCAGCATACCGTGCCAAGGCCAAGGCAGCCCAGCCAAAGCCAGCAACATGCCATGCCAAGGCCAAGGCCAGCAGCATGCCGTCCTAAGGCCAAGGCAGCCCAGCCAAAGCCGCCCAAGCAAGCAGCATGCCATGCCAAGGCCAAGGCAGCCCAATCTAAGCCTGCAGCTTGCCATGCCCTGGCTAAGGCCAGTAGCATGCCATGCTAAGGCCAAGGCAGCCCCGCCAAAGCCAGCAGCATGCCATGCCAAGGCCAAAGCAGCCCAATCTAAGCCTGCAGCTTGCCATGCCCTTGCTAATGCCAGTAGCATGCCATGCCAAGGCCAAGGCAGCCCAGCCAAAGCCAGCAGTTTGCCATGCCAAGGCCAAGGCCAGAAGCATGCCATGCCATGGCCAAGGCAGCCCAACCAAAGCCAGCAGCATGCCATGCCATGGCCAAGGCCAGCAGTTTGCCATGCCAAAGCCAAGGCAGCCCAGCCTAAGCCAGCAGCTTGCCATGCTAAGGCCAAGGCTAGCAGCATGCCATGCCATGCCAAGGCAGAGGCAGCCTAGCCAAAGCCAGCAGCATGCCATGCCAAGGCCAAGGTAGCCTAGCCAAAGCCAGCAGCATGCCATGCCAAGGCCAAGGCCAGCAGCATGCCATTCCAAGGCCAAGGCCAGCAGCATGCCATGCCATGGCCAAGGCAGCCCAGCCTAAGCTTGCAGCTTGCCATTCCCAGGCCAAGGCTAGCTGCATGCCATGCCAAGGCCAAGGTAGCCCAGCCAAAACCAGCAGCATGCATGCCAAGGCCAAGGCCAAGGCCAGCAGCATGCCATGCCAAGGCCAAGACAGCCTAGCTAAAACGAGCAGCGTGCCATGCCAAGGCGAAGGCCAAGGCCAGCAGCATGTCATGCCAAGGCCAAGGCAGCCCAGCCAAAGCCAGCAGCTTGCCATGCAAATGCCAAAGCCAGCAGCATGCCATGCCAAGGCCAAGGCAGCCCAACCAAAGCCAGCCGCATGCCATGCCATGGCCAAGGCAGCACAGCTAAAGCTGGCAGCACAGCTAAAGCCAGCAGCATGCCATGCCAATGCCAAGGCCAAGGCCAGCAGCATGCCATGCCCACGGCAAGGCAGCCCGGCCTAAGCCAGCAGCTTGCCATGCCCAGGCTAAGGCTAGCAGCATGCCATGCCAAGGCCAAGGCAGCCCAGCCAAAGCCAGCAGCATGCCATCCCAAGACCAAGGCCAGCAGTATGCCATGTCAAGGCCAAGGCAGCCCAGGCTAAGCCAGCAGCATGCCATGCCAAGGCCAAGGCCAGTAGCATGCCTTGCCATGGCCAAGGCAGCCCAGCCAAAGCCAGCAGCATGCCATGCCATGCCAAGGCCAAGGCTAACAGCATGCCATGCCATGGCAAAGGTAGCCCAGCCAAAGCCAGCAGCATGCCATGCCAAGGCCAAGGCCAGCAGGACGTCATGCCAAGGCCAAGGCAGCCCAGCCAAAGCCTGCAGCATGCCATGCCAAGGCCAAGGCAAGAAGCATGCCATGCCAAGGCCAAGGCCAGCAGCATGCCATGCCACGACCAAGGCAGCCCAGCCAAAGCCAGTAGCATGCCATGCCAAAGCCAAGGCCGGCAGGATGCCCTACCAAGGCCAAGGTAGGCCAGCCAAAGCCAGCAGTATGCCATGCCAAGGTGAAGGTAGCCCAGCCAAAGCCAGCAGCTTGCCATGCCAAGGCCAAGGCCAGCAGAATGCCATTCCAACGCCAAGGCAGCCTAGCCTAAGCCAACAGCATGCAATGCCAAGGCCAAGGCCAGTAGCATGCGATGCCATGGCCAAGGCAGCCCAGCCAAAGCCAGCAGCATGCCATGCCAAGGCCAAGGCAGCCCAGCCTAAGCCAGCAGCTTGCCATGCCCAGGCCAAGGCCAGCTGCATGCCTTGCCAAGGCCAAGGCAGCGTAGCCAAAGCCAGTAGCATGTCATGCTAAGGCCAAGGCCAGCAGCATGCCATGCCATGGCCAAGGCAGCCCAGCCAAAGCCAGCAGCATGCCATGGCAAGGCCAAGGCCAGCAGAATGCCATTCCAAAGCCAAGAAGCCTAGCCTAAGCCAACAGCTTGCCATGCCTAGGCCAAGGCCAGCAGTTTGCCATGCTAAGGCCAAGGCAGCCCAGCCAAAGCCAGCAGCATGCCATGCCATGGCCAAGGCAGCCCAGCCAAAGCCAACAGCATGCCATGCCAAGGCCGAGGCCAGCAGCATGCCATGCCAGGGCCAAGGCAGCCCAGCCAAAGCCAGCAGCATGCCATGCCAAGGCCAAGGCCAACTGCATGCCATGCCATGGCCAAGGCAGCCCGGCCAAGGCAGCCCAGCCAAAGCCAGCAACATGCCATGCCAACGCCAAGGCCGCCCAGCCTAAGCCAGCAGCTTGCCATGCCTAGGCCAAGGCCAGCAGCATGCCATGCCAAGGGCAAGGCAGCTCAGCCAAAGCTAGCAGCGTGCCATGCCAAGGCCAAGGCAAGCAGCATGCCATGCCATGGCCAAGGCAGCCCAACCAAAGCCAGCAGCATGCCATGCCAAGGCCAAGTCCAGCAGCATGCCATTCCCAGGCAAAGCCAGCTGCAAGCCATTCCAAGGCCACGGCCAGCAGCTTGCCATGCGACGGCCTTGGCCAACAGCATGGCATGGCACACCCATGGCCAACAACATTGAAGCTTGTTGCAAAAATTATGTCCCGCGGAAGTTGCCTGTTGCCTTTGTCATTTACGGTCACGCTAAGAATAGCAGCCGTGGCAACCCAGCCAAGGCCAAGGCCACAGCCTTGGCCAAGCCAGCAACATGCCAAGCCACAGCCTTGGCCAGCTGCATGTCTTGCCACGACCTTGTCCCGCAGCGTGGCATGGCGTAGCCTTGGCCAAGAACATCGCATGCCACGGCCTTGGCAAGCAATCTGTCCCTCATGTAATTGCCATTAGGTTTGGCTTTGACTTACGGACAAGATGCCCTGCGAAATGCATGTCCCTCGGGTAATTGCCATTTGGTTGCCTTTGACTTGCGAACGAGTTGCCAGTGTTTTCCCGGTGGAAGCTTGTTGCGAAAAGTATGTCCCTCGGAAGTTGCCTGTTGCGTTTGTTATTTGCATTCGCGCTATCCGATGCTTGCCCGATTTTTCTAAGAGTTTTTGCACGTTTGTCGGGCTTCTTAGTCCTTCGGGGTGTGATTCGCATTTTTTAATTATTTATTTACTCATAAAAATTAAAATAAAATAAATAAAAAATAAAGAAATTATTAAAAAAATTACTATAATTACTAGTGCCGCATCCTATAATTATTCGAATTTTTCTATAATTTTTTGACTATTTTTAGTAATTTTTATTATTTTTTAAGTATTAAAATTGAAATAAATTAAAATAAAATATTCCGGTGGCCAAATATTTTTTTTCAATTTTTTTTATGGTGTATTTAATTATTTCCTTCAACTTTTATGTTGAAAATTCTTGCAAAAAAATGTTACTTTTAAAAAAAATCCCATTATGACTCCTCGAACATAGGCGATGTTACCTCCTGCCAGATGAAAAAGGGCTTAACAAGCTACTATATGGAGGGGGGGCACCTCCCTTAAGGCTGCCCAGCATGGCCAGGCCATAAGCCACGCCTATGCCTAGTCGGGCGCTTGGCACATGCCATCGCTTGGCTTGTGGCATCGAAACTACATAGCCAAGCACGGGATGTGTCGAGTGGCGGCCTGCGGTGGTGGCGGTGGCACGTCGGCCTTGGCCAGCATGCCATTCCACAGCCTTGGCCAGCAACATGGCATGCCAAAGCCTTGGCCAGCAGCACGTCATGCCCCGGCCTTGGCCAGCAACATGGCAGGCCAAATCCTTGGCCAGCAGCATGCCATGCCCCGGCCTTGGCCAGCATGTCAGGCGACGGCCTTGGCCAGCAGCATGCCATGCCACAGCCTTGGCCAGCAACATGGCATGCCAAAGCCTTGGCCAGCAGCATGCCATGCCCCAGCCTTGGCAAGCATGTCATGCCACGACCTTGGCCAGCAGCATGCCATGCCCCAGCCTTGGCAAGCATGTCATGCCACGGCCTTGGCCAGCAGCATGCCATTCCACAGCCTTGGCCAGCAACATGGCATGCCAAAGCCTTGGCCAGCAGCATGCCATGTCCCAGCCTTGGCAAGCATGTCATGCCACGGCCTTGGCCAGTAGCATGCCATGCCTAGTCCTTGGCCAGCAGCATGCCATGCCCCAGCCTTGGCAAGCATGTCATGCCACGGCCTTGGCCAGCAGCATGCCATGCCTGGTCCTTGGCCAGCAGCATGCCATGCCCCAGCCTTGGCCAGGAGCATGCCATGCCCCGGCCTTGGCAAGCATGTCATGCTATGGCCTTGGCCAGCAGCATGCCATGCCCCAGCCTTGGCCAACAGCATGCCATGCCCCGGCCTTGGCAAGCATGTCATGCCACGGCCTTGGCCAGCAGCATGCCGTGCCTAGTCCTTGGCCAGCAGCATGCCATGCCCCAGCCTTGGCCAGCAGCATGCCATGCCCCAGCCTTGGCAAGCATGTCATGCCACGGCCTTGGCCAGCAGCATGCCATGCCCTGGCCTTGGCCAGCACCGTGCCATGCCAAAGCCTTGGCCAGCACCATGCCATGCCCGACCTTGGCAAACATGTCATGCCACGTCCTTGGCCAGCAACAGGGCAAGCCAAAGCCTTAGCCAGCAGCATGCCATGCCAACGCCCCGGCCTTGGGCAGCATCATGCCATTCCAACGCCTTGGCCAGTGGCATGCCTTGCCACGGCCTTGGCCTGCAGCATGGCATGCCCTGGCCTTGACCAACAGCATATCATGACACGGCCTTGGCAAGCATGCCATGTCCCTCGGGTAATTGTACAAGTTGCCTTGCGAAATGCATGTCCCTCGGTTAAATTGCCATTTGGTTAGCTTTGTGAAACGTCCCTCGTTTCCCGTGTTTGGACAAACGCCTATTCCAAACACAATGCAACAAACATGGCATGCACAATGCGACTCAATCATGCAACTTAATGCAACACAACTTGGACATGCAAGCATGCAAGCGATGATCGTGCAAACATGCAAACTAGCATACACGATGCTATGAACTATATGGCATACACAACGCTCATGACACTAACATACACAATGCATGTGGTAACCAACATACATAATGCAATGAAAATGGCATGCACAAGTGCAATGATCAATCATGTAACAATATGGCATGCTCAATGCTACGAACTACATGACATACTCAATGCGCCATGGACTTAAACCGAAATGAATAGGCCACAGCCATGTCTAAATCAGTGGCCATTGATGGTGAAGTCAAGGCACCAAAACACACACAAACATGTATAATGCAAATGGCCCAAGCATAAGGCACAAAATACAACTCTCCAAGAGCATTGAAAAGATGAAACATGGAGTATAATTGCATGTGTTCCAACACTGAAATGACATACAAAATGACTTCGAATCATGCAAACAACTCACGCAATGCATGTTGAAAGGCTCAAGTATCGAAAGCTAGTGAAGCATATTACACTAGAGACATGCAAGGCGACGCTCAAATGACTAAACCAACCCCAAACAGACCCTATGCAGGCCAAAACAATAGCAAAATGAGTTGGGATAATGGCTTTGAAAGGCACAAAAATGGGACTCATGCAATGGCTCACAAATAGGGCATAAAAGCATAACTCTAAAGAGCACTTAAAGAGTGGAAAATATGGAAGTACAGTAGCCCTACATGCTCTGAAATAACATTCCCAATGATGCCAAAACACGCAAATATCTCAAGTTAAGCATGTAAGAGACCTCAAAACTCAAAGCTAGTCAAGGCTATTACACAACAAGCATGCATGGCAAGCATCATTCGACTAAGAGGCCTCAAAACTAAGCTAAGGCAGCCCAAAATATGAACAAAATCATGTTGGAGCAAAGCCAAAATGTGCTAGAATAAAGAGCCAAAACATCATGCGAACCAAGCTAGTAAACAAGATTTACACTGCAAGCATATGGAGCATATGAGAGGTTACCAAACCAGCCAAAAAAAGAGCCATGGCATGTCAAATGATGACCAAAAACCCACTGAAATGGAGCTAAAATATGCTAGATTGACATGCTACCTTGATGAGCCAAGAATGGAAATACACTACACATATGAGAAGCATGCCAAGGGTGACCAAACCAACCATGGACAGAGTCTAGGTAGGTCCTAAAAGTCACCAAAAAGTGCCTGAACCAAGCCTTGAAAGTATGAAAATGTATGTTCCTTTGATAGGCCAAAAATGCAAGTAAACAAGACAAAAAGAGAGAGGGTCACCCCTCTCTGATTTAGGACCTCAAAACCACATGCCAACCACTAAAAATCCATTGGATTTCAGTGGCTAAAAGGCCAAGGAAGGATTAGCTCAAAGGCCCTAAGGCGTAGCACAAAACAAGGCCAAACAAGGCATGCAAGAGGGTAGGAGACCCTCAGCACCCAAGAGGCCTTAAACAAACATGTTAAGTGCTCAAAAAATAATTCTAGAGCTAATACTTGCAACAAACCCCGACTTCCGGAAGGGACGCATTTATTAGATAAAAGCTCGATGCGGGCTGTGCTCGTTGCTCTGATGATTCATGATAACTCGACGGATCGCACGACCTTTGTGCCGGCGATGCATCATTCAAATTTCTGCCCTATCAACTTTCGATGGTAGGATAGTGGCCTACTGTTAGCACCTTCTACTTGAAGGCTGCATGGTTGGCATTGGCAGCACCTTGTGCCCATGACCAACCAAGACCAAGGCATGATGGAGGCATGCCAAGACAGCAAGGTAAAATGTTGTCCAAGTGCTGAGGCAGCAGCACAACCCTTGGCCAAAGTATGTGCAGCCGTTGCACAGATGCAAGGCATTAACATGACCCGAATGTGGGCTGCAGCATGCTTGGGGGTTAAATGCAATCAGTAGGCAAAACTTGGTCTGGAGGCTAAGACAACCAAATTCGTGGCTGACTTGATGAGGCAAACAAACATGGCAGTTACTAGCAGTTATGCATGTCAGTTGGCAGCAGTTATCCATGATGGGCAAAGACAAGGCAAGTCTGGACACCTGGAACCAAGCCTGAAACATAGCAGCAGTTAAGAGTAGTTATGCTCCAGAAATGTTCCTAAGTCCCTAGGCAGTTGGGGGTGTCAACTGCCATGCCACTTGGCATGCTTTCCTTGTAATGCTGGTTGTAAGTTGAAACTGATTGTAAGCCTATTTAGGCATCAGCCATGGAACTCGAAAATTAACTAAGTGTTTTGTAAGAGTTCCATAGGCATCCTTTGTATTGTTGGTGCAATCAATAAAGGTTGGGATTTTTCCTGTAATTACTTGCTGCCTATTCTTACTTGTTATAACACTCTGTGTGTGTGTGTGTATTCATACTTGGCTGAGACTAAGTGTCCAACTTAGTGCCATTACAGGCTGGAATTTTTGAAACGAAAATTGACCCTGTAACAATTGGTATCAGAGCCAGGTTTTGCTCTAATGGTTTCTGGCATGGATGCCTTAAAAGACAGGGTAACTCGGTTGGAAAATCTTGTTGGTGACCCTGCTGATGAGAATATCTCGCTGTCGGATCGATTGGATGCTGTGGGCTCGAGGCTTCTTGCCCTTGAGTCCTCGACAGCAGATCGGTTCAAAGACGTGCTGTCTGATGTCCTGGCCATTTCGGATTCTTGGAAAGACAAAATTCAAGAAATTGTGGATGAACAGTCCCTTCTGAAGAAGGCCATCTGTGGGCATACGAATTCTGAAAAGGCTCCTTCGAAAATCAAAGTTCCAGACCCTAAAGCATTTGCTGGAAATCGGAGTGCAAAGGAACTTGAGAATTTTCTGTGGGACATGGAGCAGTACTTCAAGGCTGCTCATGTGCCAGAAGGAGAGAAGGTTACAATGACAAGCATGTACCTTACCGGTGATGCAAAACTCTGGTGGCGTACTCGTGTCGGGGATGATGCTCGAACAGAGATCTCAACTTGGGATACTCTTAAGAAGGAAATGAAGGAACAATTCCTTCCGTGCAACACATCTTGGGTTGCAAGGGACGCCTTGAAACGGTTGAAGCATGCTGGATCGGTGAGAGACTATGTGAAAGAATTCAGTTCGTTGATGCTGGACATCAAGAACATGTCGGAGGAAGATAAACTCTTCAATTTCATGTCTGGGTTGCAGAATTGGGCCCAGTTAGAACTTCGAAGACTCGGTGTCAAAGATTTGCCCTCTGCCATGGCTGCTGCAGACGGGTTGCTTGACTACAAGTTAAGCAAGGAACCCACTACTGAAACCAGCAAATCCTAGAAGAAAGGAAAAGAGAAGACGGGAGAGAAGAAGTCTGGTTTCAGGAAGGGGAAAGAGGGTTCCAAGTACAAACATAAAGGGGATTCTTCTCAGACCAACGGTGGGAAATCTAACAAAGGGTGTTTCATCTGTGATGGACCCCATAGAGCGAAAGACTGTCCCAAGCGTGAGAAATTGAATGCTATGGTCGCAGAAGATGGCAAAGGGGAGTCGGATTCTGAGGGGCCGACTAGGGTAAATCCCTTACAATTGCTCAATGCAATTCATGTGGACAAAGCCCCTACCACTGGTCTAATGTATGTCAAGGTGATATTGGCGGGTACCGACATTGCTGCGATGGTAGACACCGGTGCCACGCATAACTTTATGTCAGAAAAAGTTGTGCAGACCCTCGGATTACAAGTGACCCAAAGCGCCAGTCGAATCAAGGTCGTGAACTCAGCAGCTCAATCGGTGCAAGGAATGGCTTCCAAAGTATCAATCACAGTTGGAGATTGGACTGGACGGGTTAACTTGATGGAGGTTCCTTTGGATGATTTCGATGTCATCTTAGGAAATGACTTCTTTGTGACTGCAAAAGTGGCTTTAATGCCATATTTGGGTGGGATACTTATTTCGGATGAAGACAAGCCTTGCTTTGTCGCTGGTTGCAGTAAATCAGACAAAGGCAAGGGTACAAAGAGGAAGACGGAGACCCTCTCAGCCATTCAAGTGCACAACGGTTTGAAAAAGGGTGCAGAGACTTATCTTGCTGCCTTGGTGGAAATCAAACCTGATCTGTTAGTAGAAGTGCCGGATGAAGTGGTAGAAGTATTGAGGGAATTTGAGGATGTGATGCCTCCGGAGTTGCCAAAGTCCCTTCCTCCTCGGTGTGCCACTGATCATAAGATAGAGTTGATTCCGGGTGCTAAGCCTCCAGCAAAGGCACCCTACAGAATGTCCCCAATGGAACTTACGGAGTTGCGAACGCAATTGACGGACTTGTTGGATGCTGGACTGGTTCAGCCATCCAAAGCCCCTTACGGTGCCCCGGTGCTTTTTCAAAAGAAGCAAGATGGAAGTTTGCGCATGTGTGTGGACTATCGGGCTCTCAACAAAGTGACTATAAAGAACAAGTATCCAGTCCCTTTGGTGGCAGACCTGTTCGATCGACTGTGCAAAGCCACTTACTTCACAAAATTGGATTTACGTGCTGGTTATTGGCAAGTTCGAGTGGCTGAAGGAGACGAGTCAAAGACCACCTGTGTTACAAGGTATGGGTCTTTTGAGTTCCTAGTAATGCCGTTTGGGTTAACTAATGCCCCGGCTACATTCTGTAATCTTATGAATGATGTATTTAATGATTATGTCGATCAGTTCGTTGTCGTTTATTTGGATGATATTGTAATATATAG